>NW_005842070.1:70365-86808 GCF_000455745.1 Alligator sinensis | reverse complement strand
ATGTTGTTCACATCCCTCTTGAAGTGGGGTGCCCAGAACTGGACACAGTACTCCAGCTGTGGCCTGACCAGTGTCACGTAGAGGGGGAGGATCACCTGCTTGGACCTACTTGAGATGCACCTGTGGATGCACGATAAGGTCCGGTTAGCCCTGCCGACCGTGACCTCGCATTGTCGGCCCATGTTCATCTTGGAGTCATTATTGACTCCATGCCTTTCTGCCTCCATGCTCTCAAGAAGGGAGTTTCCCATCTTATAAGTGTGCTGCTGGTTACTACTGCCCAAGTACAGCACCCTGCACTTACCCGTATTGAAACGCATCCTGTTTTTGTTAGCCCACCCCTGCAACCTATCCAGGTCTTTCTGCAGTCTCTCCCTCCCTGCTAACATGCCCACCTCTCCCCATATTTTGGTATCATCAGCAAATTTGAACAGGTTGCTTTTCACTCCGTCGTCCAAATCGCTGATAAATAAATTAAACAGTGTGGGTCCAAGGACCGAGCCCTGGGGGACTCCGCTGCCCACTTCTCCCCAGGTCGACTATGACCCATCCACCACCACCCTCTGAGTATGACCCTTCAGCCAATTTGCAATCCATCTGACCGTGTAGTCATCGATGGCAGAGTCGCCTAGTTTTTTAATGAGGATGGGGTGGTCAACAGTGTCAAAGGCCTTGCTGAAGTCCAGAAAGTCACATGTATGTGACTTATGAAAAAAATGCATTAGCAGAAACTCCCAGAATTACACAAAGCAAACCAAGCATGGCTGTTAACTCAGAGACAGGTTGGGTCGGTGGCATAGGCAGAGAGAGGAAAAGAAAATTGGAGGGGGAGTTGAAAGTCTGCAGGGGGAGGGAGGAAGGCCATGGGAGGGGGAGGGGGCTGGGACAGGACAGGGATCGGAGCAGAGACAGGGCCAGGATCAGGGCTGGGGCCCACTGTGCCCATCTCTTCCGTTGCACCCAGAGTTGTTGCCTGGCACCGGCGGCCCCAGTAAATTCACTGCCCCGCACCAGCCCCGGCCCCGCATTGCTCGGGGCGGGTCCTGGTACAGGGCCAGCTTCAGCTGCACTGCCAAGCCAGAGGGGACAGAGCCCACGGGACCCCCCCATGCCTGCCCCGCATCATCCCCAGGAAGATCCTAGCAGCTCCTCCAGGGGTGTGGCGCCAGGTAGCCAAGGGGGGCCCGTGGCCCCCCCCGATCTTTGCATGAGGCACAGGTGGGCTACAGCTGCTCTCTGCCTGTTCCATACCTTGCTGCTGCCTTTGAAAGTGGTGCAGTGCCATGTGCCTCGCTGCCCAACTCAGAGCAGGCAAACACTATATTCCTCGAAGTTTACCAGTTCCCCCAAAAGCCTGCTCTCATTTATGCATCCTGCTTTAATCCCTTCATCTTCCCCTTTCATTTCTCTTTTTAGTTACTGATTTTTTTGCCAGTCTAAATATTATGTTGAAGAAAATTATTTCATGATCAACTTTACAGATTTATGCATGTGCTTATGCTCAATAAGTCCTGGTCTATAAAGTGGTAAGGTAAAACATGGAGCAGCAAAAAAAAATCTGGCAGCTGTAACTAAGTGCCCAATAATATAGCTTGACATGTTGCTGCTGGTATGAGGGCTAGATCCTCTGGTGTGGTAGCTTCTAGCCTTATGGACACTCCTAGAAGGCAGGGTTTTCTGGGGGTGCTGAAAAGTAAGCTGCAGGGGTTTAGGTTGTAGCCGTGTTGGTCTAAGGACATAGGCAGACAAGGTTCCTTGGCTGAATTTGATATCTTTTATTAGACCAACCCAAATAGTTGGAGAATAGTTATTAAGCAAGCTTTCGGGTTCAAAAACCCTTCATCAGGCTAAGGAAGTTTCAGCAGTTGGTGCGTGCTCTTCTTGGCACTTTAACAAAGTAAGCTGGCACTTTAACAAAGGGTTCCCTAAACTGGTGGTTTGCTGGAAGGAATCTAGTGCAGCTTCCTATAGGTTAGAGTGAGGGAGCTCACAGTATTGGACCCCTCACTAGAGCTGGATGAATATTGGCTATTTTTTATTGGTGGCCAAACCAAAAATATCATGAAAAATATTTGGTTTGGGCTCAACATATTTTTCTGTGTTTTCCATTAAACACTGAAACCAAAAAACAAATTGTTTTGGGACAAACGGAAACATTTTGTTGAGACCAAGGTGAAATATTCTGTTTTGTTTTTGAGTTATTTAACCTCTTTTAGGTGTGCACCAATAAAGATTTTTTTGGCCAATACCAATGGCCAAATATTAACCAGCCATATCAGCCAATACCGACCTGACAGCCGATATGCAGCCCAGCATCTTGGAGAGCAGCATCCAGCTAGTAAGTCTGTGCAGGGGAAGGGGCATGGGGGGGAAGATTGAGGCTCCCACAGTGAGGGAGGGAGTGGGGCTGGGGCAGGTGTTGTCCAGTCAGGGTGGGGCAGAGTCCAGGACGGAGCCACGGGCAGCTTGTCTGGGGGAGTATGAGGGGGGGATGAGGAGGGGAGCAGCTCCCTGCCCCTGTGCACATCCCCAGGGAAGGAATGGGAGGCATGTGCCCCCAGATTTGTGCGTAGGTGAAGGCAGGCTGCCCACTTGGGGCCAGGGGCTGTGCTGGCATCTTCCCAGTGATGGGACTAGGCTTGGGCTCTGCTCAAGGCAGGTGGGGGCAGGGCAGGAGGTGGTGGTGCTCGGAGGAGGGGTTATGGGGAATTCTGGGGTGGCTGTAGCCCACCCCATAATCCCCCCACCCAGCACTACCACCACCTGCCCCGAGTGCAGCCTCAGCCCAGCCCCCCCAGTGGGTAGAGGCCAGCACAGCTCCTGGCCCCAAGCCCACAGCAGGCAACCCGTCCTCACCCCACGCACAAATCCAGCAGGGTACATGCCCCCCATGCCTCCTCCAGGGGTGCATGTAGTGGTAGAGAGCCGCCCCCCTCTCCCCACCTGCCATGCCCAACCTGCCGTGCCCACTGGACGAGCTGCCCACAGGTGTTTCCCATGCCCTGCTTCGCCCCAGCAGGGCAGCACTTGGCCCTATCCCCGCCTCACTCCCTCCCTCATTGTAGGGGCCTTGATCCATCCCCCTTAGACCCCTTCCCTCCCCCACAGCAGATTACCAGCAGGGCAGTAGTCTCCAAGCTGCAGGGCTGCATTCCTGGCTGCACACATGCATGTCATTTACCAGTGACTTTATCAGCTACACTGGCCAAAAAAAAAAGCTGATTGCCAATACAGGAAACCCTTGCTATTTGCAGATTCAAATATTCACAGTGCACAGCACCAGCTGAGTGAGTCGGGCCAAGTGCCGCCGTGGCTCCCTCTGGTGCTGTACCAGTTAAGCCAGGCACGGAGCACTGTGTGGGGCAGGGGAGGGCAGAGCCGGGGAGAGCGAAGCGGAGAACAGAGCCGGGTGGACAGAAAGAAAGCACCAGGAATGGGGAGGGAGGCAGTGGTAGTGGCATCTTCTCCCCTGGAGGAAGGCATGGTCAGTCCCCAGGCGCTGTGGGGGAACCCCACTCTTCCAGCCTCTTGTGTGGGGGGGAAGGAGCAGGGGGCAGCTGTGAGACCTGACAGGGAGCCCCGTCAGTATTCATGGATTTCGGCATTCGCAGGGATCTCCAGAACAGATCCCCCATGAATGGCAAGGGTCTCCTGTAATGTCAATTTTCCTTTTAATTGGTGCCAATCCAATATGAACCAATATATCAGTGCACCTCTAACCTCTTTTCTAATCTTTTTCTTTATCTCTTTTTTGGCTGTAATTATTTGCCAAATTTACAGATTGCTTCTCTTGAAGGGCCACTTTACAGGCTAAATACTTGTTTAAAAAAAAAAAAAAAAAAAAAAAGTCACAACGAACAGAACTGGCTACATATATCCCAGTAGTTCATGAGGGTAGGGTCTGATAGTATTCTGATGAGTCAGAGGTGCCATTATTATTGCATTTTTTTAAAGCTTATTTTCATTATTTTTTTTACATTGTGAGATGTAGCAGCTCAAGCACCATGTACTAGGAAGTCTTGTTAAAAATCTGTACACTTATGCAATTTTGTGCAACTTATGCAATATGGTTCACTGCACACAGAATAAACAAAACAGTTATTTGGAAGTAAGTGTAATTCAGATCTTATAAGTTATGACTGCATGAAACAGCAAACCAAAATACATCAATGTTCTCCAATTATTTCTAGTCTTTTAAGAAATAAGAGACCATCCTGCTACCATTTGAGTAGTACCTAATATAACAAAAAATAAAAGAGGTTAAAAGAAATCCTCACTCTTTTTCAGTCTGTTCACTAAGACAGGCTCTCTGAAGCATTCCAAGAGCCTTTAAAGCACTCCAAACAGTGAGAGTATAGATATTCATATCCAAAGAAATACTTCAGAAACAGCCGAAGTGCTTCAAAAATGACACTCAAAAAAAGAGGAACATTTCTGAAGCACTTGCTGAAGCATGTGCATCTTCCAGGGGGGAGGGAGGGAGAGCAAATTTTAAACAGCTGGGGCATGTCCACACATATAGGCATGTGCGCTTGCAGCAGCTCAAACAACAGTGGCCCAAATTTGTGCCAGAGATTTGTCCCTCAGCACACATGCCTGAACATGCACTTTGGTGTGGGGCAAATTGTGCCACTTGGGGCAAACTGACCCTGCACAGGTCCTCCCAGATGTTCAGCCTGGGGGAGCTAGAGGCTGGGGCCAGCACCTGTGCTGGAGCAGTATAAAAAGCTGCCTTAGTGAGCAGCTCAGGGCTATTTGTCCTCAGGAGCTCCTGAGGTCTCACCACCCTTGCCTTTGTTGACCAGGTCCTGCGCAGCAGCAGTCCCAGCCCCCCCACCCCGTCCTCCAGCCCACCAGAATTTGTCATGGAGCTGGCGCCTCACCCAGCTTCATGGCACTCCCCACTCCACCACCTGAGCTGGCTGGAGAACACCAGACCAGCCCACTTTTCCACCATCCATTGCTGCCACCTCTACATGCTTGTGCGCTGCACTGTCCATCATGCCATCCTCATATCCCACCCAGACATCAAGTGGCAGGACTTGCTCAGTGAGGGCGTGGCTGGGGCACCCCAGTAGCTGAGTCTGTACTCCACCCTCATCCCACAAGCCACTGGGGACCTCAGCTGGTGGCTCCTCCACGGAGCCGTCGCCACTAGCATGTATGTGGCAAGTTTCACAGACACCCCGGTCTCCTGCTCCTTCTGCGGGCAGAGGGAGACCCTGGCACACATGATCCTCAAGTGCGCCAGGCTGCAGCCCCTCTACCTCCACCTCCAGAGCCTCCTCTTGAGGTTTGAATTTCACCCCCCACCTTTTTGTTTTTGGTCATTCCATCCATGGCCCCACCAAGTGCTGGGACCTCCTGGCCAAGCGGGCCCTGTATTTGACCAGGAAGGAGGCTCTGGCCAGGAAGGTGCCTGGAGACTGAGGGGCTGCATTCCTCTCACTTATCCGTGCACATCTCCAGGAGGAGCACCAGTGGGCAGCATCCACCAGTCCCTTGGATGCCTTTGAGGACCAGTGGGTGTGGCCCGGGGGACTCTGCTCAGTGTCCCCCTCAGGTGCACTTATTTTCACGTTTTGACCCTTTGACCTACACAACACTCCTATCCTGGTTTTTTCATTAGATGTCCCAAGTATTTTGTTGTCTCATCCATCTGTTAGTCCCATACATTAGGCTCTATTAGTTAGCCACGTGGGCCTCTGGACCCACAATAATTGAGTAATACAAACAGTTAGGAGCTTCTGAGGCCCAGCCAGTTGGTATCTAGAGATACTAGCCCCTTGTGCCAGCTGGACTGCTGCAGCAGCCCTAACCTAGAGTGGTCCCTGCATCCTCTACCCACTGTAGCAGTCTGGCAGTGGGGGCTGCTGCTGGACTGTGCCCTGCTGCCACCTGTGACAGCATCCACCCCCTTGGACCTGTGGCCCCATGGCTGCATCCCTGCCAGACTTAGACTGGGGCGGCAGGGGAACCGCAGCAGAGTCTCCTGCATGTCTGGGCCAGCTGTCAGTGAACCGTGGCTGCACAGTTGGCTTTCGTATGGCATTGCTGTCATGTCTTCTGGTGTCTCTGCTCTAGTATCTGAGCAGCTATCACCCAGAAGATGTACTCGTTATGGTGGCCCACTTTGAACTGTTGAAGCGTGTCCTTCTGGCTCCAAATGGCCAGGAGGTCAGCTACATTGTCTGCCCTCCAGCTGGGTTCCCAGTGCTGGCCTTGGGTAGGCTCCTTTTCCTGGGTCCCGCCACTTGCCTCACCAACAGGGATCCTGATGTTCCCTATTTAAAAACTGCAAATTCTCCAATAAAAATAACAAACAAACAAATTCGCTCATTAAAATGCCCAAAATCCATGTTCTTCTGTGATTAAAATGAAACACCACTCTATATAAAGAGATCAGTTGGGCAATGTTTTATTGCTATATTTACAATGTTAAAGCAATTTTGAAGCCTACCAGTGCCTCTAACATCATAATAAAATGAATTCTAAATAGCTATACACTTTGGTGTTTGCTTTTGGTATTTTTATCATAGAAAAATCAGAGCTGCCCCTGCCCCTTTTGCTCACTAGGATGTGGGGAGAGCTGTAACTGGACCCACAGCTGCTTTGTGACTCTGAGCAGCACTGATATGCCAGTGCCCTGCCCCGCCCATGCCCTTAACCCATATTCCCAACCCACAGCCTTGCCAGTGCCGCTCACTTCTGATCCGCAGCCCTTGCCTGACCCCCACTAGCTCCCTCCTGGCAGCAGCTCCATCCCAGCACCAGGACATGAGTCCAGCTGCAGCTGTTCCACCTGCTGCCTTGCAGCTCTGAGCAGTGCCAGTCCTTACTGTTCTGCTCCCTGCGCCTGTGCCCAGGCCCCAGCAATTACCTTGTCATTCCTGGGAAACCCTTGACTAGGGCTCAGGGCCTGGGCTGAGCAAGCCCCTTCCCTTCCAGGCTGGCCTCCCCCTGCACGGGGGAGCAGGGCAGCTCTAAGCCTAGCTCTGGCAGCCTTTCCTACCCAGAGCACTCCCCCTTCCCTGACTCTCATGTCTCCATCTCCGTCTCTGTCTCTCACACACCCCTCTCCTGCCACCTCCAACCCTCCCCCCAGCCCATCAAACCCCCCCCAAGTGGTTCCTGGCTGCATGTCCCAGCACAGGTGTGGGCATGGGACAGGGCCACAGTGTGGCAGTTGCCCCTGCAGCCATGGCTCCTGCCAGCAGGTTTCATCCCACATGGCAACTGGGCATGCAGGTTGTGAAATTTCAGGGGGGGGAGGAAGGGGCGTGGGGTTTGTGGATAGGTATGTGGCTGGGGGTGGGGGATTCATGGATATGGGGTTCCCGAGTGGTTCATGAGGGGGTTCATGTGTGTGGGGTTTGTGAGTGGGTATGTAGGGGGGTGTGGGGTTTGCAGGGGAGGTTTTGGGGGGGGGTCACCACATGCCCACCCACCTGCCCCCCCACAGCATGCAGCAGCAGCCAGAAGCGGACCCTCAGGGCTCCCATGGCCCACTTCAGGCACAGTCCCCCAGCAGCAAGCCGTACCACCTGACACCCAGGGGCTACACATGGTGCATGAAGCCAGCCCAGCCCACTGGTGTGCAGCTTCAAGCAGGATCAGGCTGCCTCCTGCCACCACCTGAGGCTGCGCACCATTGGGCTGGGCCAGATTCTGCTTCCACATGGTGGGCAGATGGAGGTAGGAGCCGGCTTGGAGGTAGGAGCCGGCTTGGTCTGATGTTGTACGGCTCCTGAATGCAGTGCCAGGAGCCCCAGGTGGTAGCAACAGTCCAGCAGGCTGGACCGGGTACATGCCCCATGTGTAGCCCCCAGGTCTCAGGCAGCACTGCACATTGCTAGTGGCTCTGCCCACAGCGGGCCACAAGCACCCTGAGGACTCACTGCTGGCTGCTGCCACCAGGGGCAGTGAGGGCTCTGTGCCATAGGAGTGGGCAGGGGACCCACACCTTCCACACCTATACCTGCCCCACCGCCCTCCACGTCCCTGCTTGCCAGGAACAGACCCTGGGTCTCAGGCAGCTCCAAGACACTGCTGCCAGCATTGCCCCACTTCTATTTGCTCTAGCATGCTGAGGCAGTATTCTAGAGTAGCAGGGACACATGGCAGACAGAGACACTCAGGCTGGGTGGTAGACTATCTCTGTGGAGATCTCAGGCTCCAGCTGTTTCGGGGCATGCTCCAGAATCATGCCCTGCACCACTTTTTTCCAGCCTACTGATACTGGGATTTCCTGGTATCAAACTTAGAATCTGTGCTGCACATATGCAATGCACGGAACATTTTTTCATTCCTAGCATGCCTCCTGTGGCATCTCAAACTGCTTTGAGACACCACAACAAGGCTTCTCAAGGGTTTGTGTATGGTCAGATTCTGTTCCATGTTGATA
Organism: Alligator sinensis; assembly: GCF_000455745.1. Taxonomy (NCBI): domain Eukaryota; kingdom Metazoa; phylum Chordata; order Crocodylia; family Alligatoridae; genus Alligator; species Alligator sinensis. Next base: position 78,404 of record NW_005842070.1, on the reverse strand, counting down.
TTCAGTTTTGTTTCATTGACTCCTGGACTACAATAGATTTAAAAATCTAAATTGCATTGCGAAGTTGACCTCCTCAATGCAGTTGCGGCCAGCATCACAGCAACTGCATTGAGGAAGTCAACTCACAGCTTCAAAGTTGGTGCCACCATGCAGGGTTCAGCTTTCTAAACCATGATCCGTACTTCTAGGATAGGACCTTGCTGGGACATGACAGTCTACATCTCTCTCCAAAAGGTAAGAGTCTGTTCTCTTACATGTTCCACAGGCTGTGGAAGCAGGGGGTGACCACCAAGGAAGAGTATACCTGCTTGGCTCGCGCTTGCAGGGAAGCAGTGAGGAAGACTAAAGCAGATACAGAACTCAAGTTGGCAACAAAGATTAAGACTAACAAAAAGTCCTTCTTTAAGTACATAGGCAGCAAGGCGGCGGCGCAGGGTGACATAGGGCCTCTACAGAATGGACTAGGGCAACTCATAACAGATAGGATGGATAAAGCGGAGCTTTTAAATTATTTCTTTGCATCTGCGTTCCTGGAAACAGATACAAACACACTTCCCAATAAGACTTTACTCTGGCGTGAGAGAAATACCAATCCACCTACTGTTAGCGCTGACCTAGAGAAGGAGCACTTGGAGGGGTTAGACAGATTTAAGTCGGCAGGCCCCCGATGATCTTCACCCAAGGGTACTAAAGGAATTGGCCGGTGTCATAGCGAAACCACTGGTGCAACTGTTTGAGCACTCATGGTGCTTAGGGCAGGTCCCAGAAGACTGGAAAAGGGCCAATGTGGTCCCTATTTTTAAAAGGGGGAGGAAGGAGGACAAGGGTAATTATAGGCCAATTAGCCTCACCTCTATTCTTGGCAAGACCTTAGAAAAAAATCATAAAGGATCACATTTGGTGGGGGGCCAGCAGGTAATACAATGTTAAGAGGAAACCAGCACAGGTTTATAGCAGGCAGATCCTGCCTAACCTGGTCTCTTTTTATGACCAGGTCACAAAGTGCTTAGATGCAGGGGTGGAGATAGAAGTTATTTACTTGGACTTTAAAAAGGCTTTTGACAGTGTCGCACCCAATTCTCACAAGCAAACTGAGTAGCTATGATGTGGATTTTTTCACAGTAAGGTGGGTGAAAAACTGGCTTATGGAACACACCGAGAGACTGGTGGTGGATGGGTCAGTTTCTCCCTGAAGAGATGTGGGCAGTCATGTTCCCCAATGCTCTGTCCTTGGACCAGCACTGTTCAATATCTTCATCGGTGATTTGGATGAGGGTGTTGAAAGCACTCTGTTCAAATTCACAGATGACACCGAACTACAGGGATCAGTAAACACACTGGAGGGCAGGGAGTGAATTCAGGCAGATCTGGATAGACTGGGGAAGTGGGTGGATCAGAATAGGATGCAATTTAACAAGGATAAGTGCAAGGTGCTGCACCTGGGGAGAGAATCTCCAATACACCTATAGACTAGGAATTATCATTCCGAGTGCCACGGCAGTGGAAAGGGATCTTGGAGTCATAGTTGATGCAAAAATGAACATGAGTTGCCAATGTGATGAGGTAATAAGTAAGGCTAACCGCACTCTTTCTTGCATTAGCAGGTGCATCATGAGCAGGTCTAGGGAGGTGATACTTCCCCTCTATGCAGCATTGGTGAGACCGCAGCTGGAGTACTGCGTCCAGTTTTGGGCTCTGAACTGCAAGAGGGATGCGGATAACCTTGAGAGGGTTCAGAGGAGGGCTACTCGTATGGTTGAGGGCCTGCAGGTAAGCGCTTATGAAGACAGACTGAGGGACCTGAATCTCTTTAGCGTCCACAAGAGAAGGATGAGAAGAGATCTTGTGGCTGTCTACGAACTCATCATGGGGGGGGGGGGCAGCAGGGAATAGGGGATACTCTATTTACCAGGCACCCCTCAGGATTACTAGAAATAACTGTCACAAACTGAAGGAGAGTAAATTTAGATTGGACATCAGGAAGAAATTATTTACGGTGAGGGTTGCCAAAGTATGGAATGGACTTCCAAGGGAGATGGTGCTTTCCCCTACCTTGGAGGTGTTCAAGAAGAGATTGGACAAGGAGTTACTTAACCCCAGAGCTCTTCTTGCCTAGAGCAGGGGGTCGGACTCGATGATCTACAAGGTCCCTTCTGACCCTAGAAATCTATGAAAAACGTGGTCGTTCATATTCACTGGATATTCATTCTCCAGTACAAAAGTTAAGTTTTCACTACTCTTGACTCCTCCTAGCCATCACAGATATGGGAGATGGAAATCATTGCTTTTGGTGTCAGATCCACCTTGGACTGCTTCCAACTATATGGCATCTGAGCAAAGCCTGCGAAGGCAAAGGGATTTGTGCAGGGACCACTGAGGGCACAATTACATCTTAAGAACTTGCACTACTAATGAAGATACAACATAAGGAAAGAGAGGTCTTAGACCCCAAGTTTAGTTTGCAGAACTGGCAAATACATAAATGACCATATTACTTGTAAATAAAGCCCACTGCTATCCAGTAACACAGGCACAAACATGAGGCCATAATTCTTGAGTCAGTTTTTTTAATAACACATCCATATGTTAAGAACATCAATAACATTACAAAGAACAAAGGAAGTTGCTTTGTTAACAGTTGCAGAAATATATGTTTTCTGCAGGGTGAACTGTCAGCCAGTACTAATTATGCCTAGAAACATAATGACAGCCTAAAGATCAACACAGCTAAGCCACAAATTTCTAAACAGTTCTATTAACTACTTTGTTTAGATATGGCATGAAAGTTATAACTTTCATGTATTTTTTTCACCCTGGCAAACACTGATTGAGTGGGAGATCATGTTTTCAAAATGATTACTGAAAGCTTCATCTAAGAGTACTTAACACAGGTAATTGTTTTGCATTCTTATAATAATTAGACTGAGTAAATTACATTAGAAACAGAGAGAAGCTGGGAAATGTGCCTGATTTTTTTCTGCAATGAAGGGAAATCACTATTAGGTAAGATAAACAACTTCCAAATGTTACAAAACCCTCAAATTCATATTAGAATCAATTCAGTCAGTCATTTTCCCCTTTTTTACCACAGGACATGCTTCTTTAGGCTAGTCCAGCTACCCTGTTTTCTGAAGGAGCATGGGCGACTGGTGCTTCCCAAGTCTGGGGGGGCACCAGATCACCAACCGAGGCAGGTGTTTCCCAGCAGCCTATTGCCAAACCGGAAGTGCACTTCCAGTTTCATGGCTGGCGCTTCCAGGGGGTGCACAGCCAATCTCAAGGGGTGCACATGCACCTGCGTGCACCCCCTATGCGTCGCCAATATGAAGTAGCACAATAAGGGCACCAGTGGCAGCCCAGTATCTTTTCATAGCTCCACTTTCAGGCCAGATCCAATTCACATAAAAGTCAATTAAATGATCCACAACTGCCTTCAGTGGGAGCTGGATCAAAGCCTAAACAAAACTGCAGAAGTCACACAAACACGCTGATGCTAATTACATTTATAAGAATATATAAAAGACTTAAGCACTCCATGCACATTTTACAGCGCTGCAATTTAGAGCACTTTTTAGAGCACTATAAAGTTATAGTGCTTTTAAACCTGATAGAAGTACAGTGTTTGGGGAGGGGGGGGCTCTAAATCTCCCTGCACTTTCCAGGATAGGAAGCAGGAGACACTCTACAGCCTTCTGAGGCTTCTCCACGGGTCAAAAATTTGATCAGCATACAGAAAGTAGTTAAAGCACGGTAGGTTGCTAAACTGCTGTAAAACACAGTGCTTCAAACTTAATACTTCATTTAACAGCGATTTATATAAAGCGCTGTACCCATTTTTAAAGTGCTGTAAAGCGCACTTCTTTTAAGTCATGGCGATAAAGCGCTTTAAATGGTGAAAAAAACAACTTCAGTACACATTAGTTACCATCAAAGGCAATCCTAAGGGCAGCAAGAACAGCAGAATCCCACACCGCTGGCTCCAAAACTGCTGGAAGGGAATAAAAGGCTGAACAAGCACTTCGTTGAGCTCGTCTGAGCCCAATAACTTCTTGCCCATGACAGGAGACCGGACTTGATGATCTAACAGGTCCCTTCTGGTCCTTCAATTCTATGATTCCATGAAAAGCCAGCCAACGAAGTAACATTTTCCACCTTCTCCTGAATCTGTGGCTGTCCCTATAGACTGTTTTGCGGCTTGGGTTTAATATGTTGTGAAGGTCAAACAGGTGAAAAAGATTTGCCTCAGTCTCCCCTAGCACTCATGTGCAAATTTTCATGGACTCCGAAATGGAGAAGCAGTGGTAAAACATGGCTCAAGAATTACATACTGAAGGGGCAGCCTAACCAGGACCCAGTATGTCAACACTGCAAGTTAGCCAACTCAAGGTGAGAGAGCAGTGAAGACATGGCAACTTGGGTTTTAATTCTGGTTAGCAGCACAAATTGAATCCCAATGTCCTCTATAGACTTGAACTCAAACAGCTAATCCGAGTTAAACCCCAAGTTACCACGTCTTCACTCCTATTTGAAACAGAGATTAGTAGCTTAAGTTGACAAGCCAAAGTTAGAAATGAACTGTTTTGGTTTTTTTTCAATTAAGAGACATCCTACAGGCTTCCCCTCTGCCAGCATGTCTGAAACCTCCACAAGTTGTTTTTTTTTCTCATGCCCTTTGCAAATGCACACGTGACCGCAGCCCACCCCATGCATTGCACTTCAAAGGTGATGTGCCAGGAATGTGTCCATATCCTGCTTACCCCTGACAAGAAAAGGAAAAGGCAGCTTCAGCTGCTATGAAATGCGGCCATCTCTTTTGAGAGTAATGATGAAGCAGCTGTTGAACATGTAACAACTGCAGGGAACTAATTCGGCTAAGAAGATGTTCTGTACATTTTTACATCAGATAGATACACTTATGAAAACATAAAAAACCAAAATATAGTTTATTGTCCCCAAAGAGTTAAACTGCATTTGGAGTGGGAGAGAAAGGAAGTATAAATAAAATAACAAACCAAGGAGATGAGAAAGGAAGTTTAGGCAAGATACGGGGAGAGAGATTCTACTTTGAAATCTGTTTAATTAACATCAGGAGAGAAAAATTATCCTAATATTTTGATTCTAGGAAATGCTGGGTGTTCATGTTCAATTTTTTTCCAGCTGGACCTTCTCTTATTTTTTTCCCCTCCTGCCCCCTTTCCTAGCTGCCAGGAAGTATTTCCTTGGAAACCAGCATAGCAAAGGATTTTTTTTTCCCTTTTAGTTGTAAACGCTTCTTCATGACTCTCACACTTTTTTCTTTGACTTACCTGTTTCTCAGCTCTTTTGTTTTTCCTTATTTTGTGAATAATTTAATTCCTCCAATATTTTTCGCAGACCAGGCTCCATAGAATAAGAATGCATGAAATGTATAACTCCAAACATAGACTTCATAAACATTAGGGGCTGGAAGGGACCTCAAGAGATTATCGGGTCCAGCCCCACCCCCGCCATAGGCGGGAAGTCAGCTGGGATCAAGTGACTCCAGCAAGAAATAAATCCAGCTGTAAGGAAAACACATCAGAGCAAAAGCAGGAGTACAGCAAAGCAGTCATGATTTAGGAAAGCATTCAAATATTTTTGTAGCATTTTACATTATCTTAGTGGCAAAAATATGTAGAATAAACAGTTAGCTTGGATTCAAATTTCAGATTATCCCCACACCCACAAAACAGTTTATAGCTCACAGGCTTCAATGATTTGATTGAAAATACTTATTTTCCTAAGTTTTTTTTTTTTTTTTTTTTTTTTAAGATTTTCAGTATGTTGTGTGACAAACATGCTACTACCACGGTATCAAAGTTTTTCCAGATCTAACCACAGAAACATAAATTTGTCCTACCAGGTCAGCCCAATGGGCTAATATGTCTGGCCAAACAGTATGAAGGCAGAACTGGCAAAATGATTTGCCCCTTATCCTAGCAATCACACATGGAAATCCCTACAATAAGAAACAGTAGTAAAACATGGCTGAAGAGAAGGAGGAACCAGGGGACTTTAATGGCTGCAGTATACTCTCTCTAATGCCATGTTTCCCAGAGAAGGGTGCAAGAAACACCATAATGGAATAAAATTATGAAATAATTTTGGAATGATTTTGTGAATTTTAAAATTTATAATTTAATAAGTCATGGAATCATTTTGCCCATCTAATAAATGAAATGAAATAAATGTTTACTCCTTTGTTTAATAAGATACAGCCTTAACTCTGCTCCTGGTTTTGAAATAATCAGGGAAAACAGAGGGCATGAGGAAGTCAGGAACGCAAACGAATCTCGAACTCTGACCACATGTTCATTTGTGTCATTCCACTCCTTAATGCTCAGGAATCTGCTTTTAACCGGCAAGGCATGTGGCAATTTTCCCCACCCTTCAAACTGTGGGTGTGCAGGAAATCCACAAGTTCCATCCAGTTATTTCCATACCTCTCCAGCACCCCAAATAGCTTCTCATCTTTGACATTGCTGCATCACAGAAGGACTCTTCCCCAAGTCCTTCTAAGCAGCAAACCTCTTGAATCCAAAATCTGCCAACCTGTCATATACGGTCACTTGAAGTGGTCTTGCAGCCTGAGAAAGGGCAAGTTTCTCATATCTCTGACACTTCTGCAAGGAACCGCAGCCAATTATTCGCAGTTCAGTAGCATTTTTCAGCGCTTCCCAGAGGTCTCATAACTATTTCATCTCATTAGCTTTTATGGTTTATTGCATAAAATGAGGGCACTTCTCCCCACAAATGGAATCAAAATGCCATGCTACAACGCATTTCACTGGTGCACGTAGGATCAATTCCTAGATCGGCGTTTCTCAACCTGTGGGCTGCAACTCAAACTGGGTTACAAGAATATATGAAAGGGGCGCAAACAAACTTTAAAAAAGGATTTTCTTTTAAAGGAAAAAAAAAAAAAAAAAGGAAACTATGGCTTTTCCCTCGCAGGCTGACAGAGTTCCAGCCTGCAAGGGGCAGCTTGGGACCCCCCCATGCCCCACTCCACACACCCACCCTCTGCCCCACACACTGGGGGGCTGGGGCCTGGGAGGAGTGGGTCAAGGGTGAGGGGCATCAGCAGGGCCAAGGGGCTGTTTTCTACTTAAACTATTCACTGGGTTGGGACTGGCCATTGGCATGGGTGACTGGTGCCTCCTGAGTCAACAGCCAGCCAGCAAGCAGGGGAGGCCTCCACGGCCAGCTAGTGACCAGGAGGGTAGGACTGCAGAGATCGCTTCTCCTGGTACCCCCACTGCCCCGCCAGCGCTCTCAGAAGGGGCACCAGCACTCTTGCCAGCCGCCCCTGCCCATTGCCCAGGCGGGGAGCGCTGCTGTCAGGGGGTGCACCAGTGCTCTCAGGGGGTGCACATGCATGCACCCCCTACACATAAACACCGATGGCCAGTGGTGACAAATGGGTCCTGCTACAAAAGAGCTGAGAAGCACTGTCCGAGATGACTCAAGCAACCCACTGCAAATCACCTGCCCAGCCATTTCAAATTCATAAATCACTTTTAAAAGGTCCTGATCCTCCCTCCGCCAACTGGGTTTTCCCGTGCTCCCCATCATGTGCCCTTACCCATGTCAAGTGGGAACCGTGGCAAAAGTCCCCTTCTTTCTCTTTCCAGGCAGCAGCAGGAGAGAGCAGGCTCCCGCTCCGCTTGCCCAGGGGAAACGCGGCTCTCCGCCGTGCTGGCACCGCACCGCTACCGACCTCCCCCCCCTGCCGCCCCCGCCGCCTCCGCTTACACGGCGGACCGGGCAACTTACCCCGGCTCCGGGGGGCAAATCCGGAATCCGGCCGGGAAAGACTTTTTACCCCCGTCTCCCCAGAGGAAAAAGACCGTGCGGACAAAGCCACTTCGGCGGGCGGGCAGGGAGGAGAAAGCCCACCGCCGCGGGAGCGGGCTGGAGGGAGCGCTGACAGGGGAGTGCCCAGGCCCTGCCCCCTCTGCCCCGCACCCAGGTGCTGCGCTGCCCCCGGCCAGGACGGCGCGGACGCCCGCCGCCCTCCA
>NW_005842070.1:52596-70148 GCF_000455745.1 Alligator sinensis | reverse complement strand
GGCGGCCGCTGCCCGGGATCTGCGCAGCACCGCCCCGCCCCGCCCCGCCCCCGGGCCTGGCTCCACCCCCGGGCACCGCCCCGCCCCGCGGGACACAGCAACGGGGGCGGGAAAGGTACGGCGCGGAGCTCGGAGGAGACTGGCGTAGGACCGGAGAGAGAGAGAGCGGGGCATTGGGAAAAAGAAACTCCGGTGGGGAGAGACGGAGAGATGATAGGTGATGGGGAGACAGGGAGAGGATAGAGAGATGAGAGAGAGAACAGAAAGGTAGAAAGGAGAGAGAGAGAGAAAGAAGATAAAAAAATTAGAGATGGGAGAGAGAGCGAGATGATAGAAAGAGAGATGATAGAGAGACCGGAAAAAGCAATAAAGAGAATAAAAACTGGGAAAAGAAACTCATGGTGTTCAAGGAAACATATCTCTCTTGCTCTACACACCCCCCCTATATTATATGACATATATATCGCATATATACGTTATATATTATATAGATCTACATATATAAGGTTCCCTTGAACACCACAGGAGTTTCTTTCTCCAGTTTCTATATCTATATCTGTTCCACATCAGTTCATCTAGAGCTTCTGTATCTACTGTACCTATATAGATAGCTCTGTGCGGCTGACTGAGACCTGAGGAAGAAGTTCTTGCACTTGAAAGCTTCTCTAACTCTATCCCAACTGTACGGTGGGTCCCAAAAAAGATATCTCCGAGAGAAATCTGTGCCTCTTTTATAATTTCTGGACCATCACAACTACCGTATTGTGCTAACGCTACCGTTTACTGGGCAAATGTTTTATTCCTCAAACATGGGACCTTAGATCAAAATGAAAGACCCTAGTCTACCGATGAGTTAGTTCAAACCTCTTCCATATAAGTCCATTAAGTTTTGCCTTACGTGCAAAACTATAAAGATGAGGATTTCTTAGGGTGATATGTCTTTTATCAGACCCAGTATGCAGTTGGGATAAAATCAGACAAGCTTCCAAATGCAAGTCATTCTTTGTCAGGTAAGTCTGATCTCATGAAGCCAGGCACAGAAACCTGAAGAAGAAAGTCTTGTATTCATTTGAAATCTTGTCTAACTTTATCCCAACTCCTTAGTGGGTCCAATAAAAGATATCACCTTAAGAATTCCTCACCTTTTACACATTTGCTGGACCGTAACAGCTACAACATCACTCTTACATTACCAGGCTATAAAGGCTAGGATTTCTTAGGGCGGTATCTTTTATCAGACCCACTATGAAGTTGGGATAAAGTTAGACAAGCTTTCGAATATAAGATATTCTTTGTTAGGTCTCTGATCACAGGAAGCCGGGCACAGAGACCCAAAGGAAGATGTCTATCATTTGAAAGCGTGTTTAGCTGTATCCCAACTCCATAATTGATCTGATAAAAAATAACACCCTAAGAATTCCTTGCCTTTCACGTATTTTCTGGACTATCAGCCACAACATCATTCTTACACTACCAAACTATACAGCAAGAAACTTTGTAAGTCACTTAAGATAGCATAAGATTCTAATTAAAATAGTGCAATATTCACCAGCACTGAAGCCGATGTTAGAATTGGTTGACAGATGTTATAGAGCCATTGTCAGTGAAGTATCAGCACTGAATGGAGGCATTTCTAGTGGGGTGCCATTGAGGTTGGCACCAGGTCTGATGTTACAATTTCATCATGATCTAGAAGTAAACAAATACCATTGCAGCTGATAAAATCTGCAGGTGATAAAAAATAGTGGATTGAAAAAAAAAGAGGATAATGCAATCATATGGAACTATTGTTCAGTAGTCTTTGCCTGTGACTCTGAAAAAGATTTAGGGATCATGGTGGACAAGGAATTTAGCATGAGCTCCAGTACAATGTCCTGGTAAAAACTATGGTCCTTGAAGGTATAAAAGTGAAAGCAGATGGAGTTTCTGATCACTTATACCAGCTTATATGTAATTTCTGTCTTTACCCCTGTTGTGTTATAGATTTGAACCCATTTCCAATTCTTTATACTGGTTTATGTGTAATTTCTATCCTTAGCCTAGAGGACCAAGTGCCCCTTCCAGCCTCAAACTCTGTGAAGCAACCTCAGTATACCAAAATAGACCAAATCAGTGCTAAACTGGCCTGACATTCATGACATTACAAAAAATGAAAACATTCAGAGTTTGAATATTGCCAGTTTTCTGCCATTTTCATGCAGTAAAATCTGATTAAGTCTTCTTTGCAAATGTAGATGTTAATCAGTCCTCCGGAGAACTACAGAACAACAGCACTCTGCAGTTGACTCTGATGGGGCCAGCATTTCACCCTCTGTATATCTTTATGATACAATGAATTGTATATTTCTGCCATTTGAGGGATGTCAAAGACTAAAAGACTACTGGATGAAGCAGATGTTGAAGCTATTGGGAGGCCTAGAATAGGAATATATATCGGTATGCCAGCTGTGTTTTATTTATGACAGCTTCAAAAATACTTCATTAGCAGGAACATTGAATATTCTGGTTTTTTCACTTCCATAGACCACATTTCTTTCAATGGCACATTTGATTTTAAAATGTCCAAAGAAAACAATTATCTGTACTTAGAGAAGAGTATGTACCCTGTTAGTTAACAACACTTATGCTCTGTTTTGCAGGATTATCTATTTTCAGGAGAAGCAGAGAGGTTGTGTGGCCTAGCAAACAGGGCACTAAGCAGGGACTCAGGTGATCTTGTTTCTATTCCTGACTGCCACTAATCTGCTGAGTGAATCTGAGCAATTTTTTCACTGCTTTTTGCCTCACTTTTCCCATCTGTAAAATAGAGATAATGATGCTGCCATAGCACTTTGCCATCTATGGATAAAAATTGCTTTATAAAAGGCAGGTATTATCATCATTCCTTCAGTCTCATCTCATACAGCTTTCCTTATCTATAGGGATATTGTGTTTGGGTAAATAGATATACTGTTTGGTAAGAACTCACCACTAATCTTTGATTTGCAATATTCATGTGTTTTATAGTTAAAATCAGAAAGGACCACAGTGAATTCATCTCTATGAAGACTATGAAATATGGTGAGCTAGCTAGTTTGTATAGAACTTCCCAGAATTTTCCAAATTCTAGTAGACTGACTCCAACTTCCATGTTCACCCACTCTTCTCCTCTCTTCAATAACTAAGGAGAGTTACCTTTACTCACAAGCTACACCCTCGTCTTTCCAATCACTGATGACTGTAACCCAGTGATTTTCTACCAGAATCCTGATGTGCTTTGAGATCCTTTCAAGAGTGATGCGGGGTACAATGTCAGCACTGTTAAGTGTGCAAACATGATTCGCAAGATAAACACAGAGATTTAAAATAGGAATCTGATGTCTAAAACATTTGGACCTCCTGAGGTGTTTCTGAGTTCTTTGAAGCAGAGGAATCACTTAATTATTTTTATGTAGTCAGAAAACAAGTGAAAACTAAGAGCTGGCAGTTTGTTTGGAGCAGGGGGTGCCTTGAGTCCAACAAGGACTGCTTTGAGTCTACAAAGGTTGAAAACTACTGCTCTAACCATTCCCTTTCCTTTCTGAAGCAGGGGCCAACAAACATTTTGGAGTAGCAAGCCAAAATAATGCATCTTGGTCCAAGGCAAAACAGTTCTTCTGACCCAGCTGGCTCTTCTCCCCAGCACTGAACTGCTGCTGACATGCATGTGACCCAGTCAGTGCTGAACGCCACAGAATCCCCCACCATCAAAATGCCACTGAGTTGACCTACTGCCAAAATGTTGCCAATATCCAGACTTTGTGGGTAGGATGATCTCACTTGGTGGGCAGATCCGGCTCATGGGCCACAGGTTGCCGAACCCTACTCTAGAATGTCTAGAATTTCTTTACTGTTTCCAAAGAAACCTAAAATCATCCACAACTTTGATTTCTCAATACTTACCTTTTAATGTTTGAGAATACTAACAGCCCCCATTAACCAATTGAATTTAGGTCTTAATTTTTCTACTACCAAATATATGTTATGCTCTTCATATCACACATACATTATATACATATACTTTAGACTACTGTAGGAGAGGGGGAAAAAGACAAATCCTGAAAAAAAAGCATTAAGATGGTTTCTCTCTCATTGGGAAAAATCCTGCTTCCTTTTACAATCCTGCCTCAGCCATTTATTCCCTTTCTTCCCACAACTTCAAGCTGCATACTACCTATATCATCCTTATCCACCCTCGAACCTCATCTTTATCTGTCATCGCACCTGATCTGTTTCATAAGAGTTGGAATAAATTTAAATGGGTGTGTGGGGCATAAGATCCACTAATTCTTTTGATAGAGCATTCTATTTAGATATAATTGGATTTATCTATTGTGTTTTCTTTATTTCTCTTCTCACATACATTTGTATTGCTTGGGGGCACTTACCTTAAAATAAAATCCACATTTTTAAGAATATAACTAGTCCAGCCTTACTCACCATATGACAATCTCTTGACACATCACAACTGATAGTTGTGGAAATTATATTATCATCACAGACAGGTTTATTACTTCAGGCAGGAAATAGGTGGCAGGAGCAGATGAACTCTTGAACAACATTTATGAATCCATGTTTGTTTTCATGCAATTTGTTTAAAATATACTACCGTTTTCCATGGATACATGATATTGCTTCAACATTAACCTAGTTATTCCCCATGTCTACTGGGAATTGCCATCTGTCTTCTTCAGAAAACTGACTCACAGTAGTGTACAAATAAAGACAAGTGAGGGAGGGCAGTGATGATAATATAAATTTAATGTTTTTACTAAAATCATATGAGAGAGTACTGCTTACTTGATTTATGTATGTGTAATAGCTATTTCCCTGCTCACCAGTAACTCTTGCTATGGTATATTATGTTTTATGTCTTAAAACTTAGCATATAACAACATAGCAAGCCATAGTGTAGCATAAAGCTCTAAAGAAAATTGTGTCAGTATTTTTATTACTATTGATTCAGTGGCATCAATAGGGACAGTCCTACTGAAGATGAGTCCTTGGTTGCCACAGACACTTTAAGGATTGTATCACTTCATTCTGTTCAAAACAGATCTAATCAACATGGTGCTTAAAACATACTAATTAGAATAGGAATCCCGCTACTCCTACCACTGGTAGAGTTGAATCTCAGTCATAGTGGAAAATATTTGCAAAATATCCCTCTGTAATTAATGCAGAGCTGCTCAAAGGAAGCATCTCAAAGCACTTTACATAAAATACCAAAAGGTAGAAAACTGACTTCTTGTGAAGGCTAAAAAAAAACAAACTAACCTATCAAATCTTAACAAAATCACTCCAAATCTTGCTTAAAGTTCAGTGAAAGCAAATTCTACAGACTGAGTGTATATTGTCATGAGAATGACTATTTTAATTTGAATGATGATGGTCGAAGTAGTTCATAGATTGACTAGTGTTCAGGATTCGGAGGCAACATCTTAATACCTATTAAGTAAAAAAATGTGGTTTCCAAAAAGATAGGTTCATATTGCACAAGTCTGACTTGCAGAGAAAGGCTTATTAGTGTACTGAATAGCTTGCATACAAGTTTAAGCTTCTGAATAAATGTTAAAGGAAATCATGAAAAGAACAGCATTTTACAATCTTACAGAGACAAGTAAACTCATCTTACACCAATAAGATTTTATAAAGTTTTATAAACCCCTTTTATACCAATAAGATTTTATAAAGGCACACATCACACAACAGTTAATGGTGACAGGAGGCACAGAAGCATGTAATTATCATTATTAGTGCTTAACATTAGTTTAACATTATACAATTCTTAATTGTACCTTTACTCCAGAGGAATGATTTCAGCAACTTGAAGTTTACAGCTGTTGAATCAAAGAGGAGGGGAAAATGTAGTTATCCAGATACCTGTACTTCTAGGCTTGCGGAGCCAGGTCATAGGAGGCATGTGTTGCTGCAATTGTGCCATCTCTTTCAACTGTGTAGCGCACACACAGTGAGCTGTCTGCCAGTGAAGCCTCTTGTCTCGGCCACTCCTCTCTGCCACCAATCACACACCCTGTACCAGTAAACTCTCTCTAGCACCCCCTTTTTCAAAATCCTAGATTCATTCCTGTGATGAGAATATATTCCTAATCTTTCCTAGGAAAGACAATGCTCCTGGGTGCCACCTTGGGTATTTTATGGAGTTGCATGAGGCTCCCAAGTCACAGGCTGAGTTTCAGTGCTTTAACAGAATTGTTGTTTCAACTATTATTATTGTAAACTCATGAAGTTTCTTGCACATGGCATTTGTGTTTAATATACAGTAAATTTCCTAAATCCACAACCATGCTTCTCGTTCCTTACACTTTTTTCCCCTTTTTCAGGAGTGTAGCATCTCGTAACACGCAAAACATTGTAATTCATTGGAGAGATAGGCATCACTAACATGGGATTTCTACATCTGGGGAGGATTGCAAAGCACCATAGTTTTTGCAGATTAAGTAGCATTAGCTTCAACTATCTTTCATTTAACAAATTGTCTTGTTTCAGTTTCCTAGTCGCTGAGATAATTAATCAATGTCAAATAAGGATAATTAGAAGTTAAAATGTAGAGGGGATCGTGATCATGGATATATTATAAATGGCAAAATTTTGATGAGGCTGGAGAATTCTCTGTAATACATTTTTAGAAATGGCTAATACGTTATTTGAAGGAGGACTCATCACCAAATAGAACAGAAATCATGACAATCCGACATTTTCTCTTATATCAGACTGTACGCCTCATGTTGAGTTGAACTGGATTATGACTGCTGCTTTCATGGAAAATTCACAAAAGGAGATGTTGTTCACTGGTAGCCATTTACCAACAAGAACAATAATTCCGTAGTAATGTCTTTCACTCGAGGATCTTAAACCTCGCAGACATTTCACAAGCCTCACATAACATTGCAAGGCAGTCCAGTGCCTCAAGGAGGAGTGACTTTATACAAATTAAATATATAGACAAACTATACAGAAATAGAAAAATGGTTGCCTGAAAACTCAGGGAACCAAACTTGATAGCCCCGGAGGCCCCTTCCAGTCCTATATTACCTTAGTTTTATAAAATGACTAAGCCAAAATAAATAAGCACAAAAAGTTAAGTGACTGCATCAAGGTCACACAAGTCACTGAATTTTTAACAGAAACTAGTGCCTCTCAATCCCTAAAGAATCCTTTCCCACATCTGAGAGAGTAGTTAGCTACCTTAGTCTGAAGTCAGGCAGAAGGCAGAGCAGGTGGCACCTCAGAGACTAACTTATTCAGGCAGACCTAAACTTTCACTGGTGACAGCATCTAAAGAGATTGGCTGTTGCCTAGGAAATATTATGCCTTTCTGAATGAGTTAGTCTCTATGGTGACACCCTCCCCTGCCTTGTCCTATATCTGATAAACTGATACTGCATAAAAAATGTCCAAAACATTTACTTAAGACTTTCAAGGGTATTTAGTTAGGTATCTAGAAATGCAGATACGTGGCTCCTGGGATTTTCAAAAGCCTATTTCCCTAGGTGCCAAAATACCTTTAAAAATCTGGCCCCTAACTCACTTCGGTACTTTAAAAATTTTACCTGCTGTGCATAACTCGAATTGCTATATTTCTGTTTACTTAATGTTCTGATGCAAATTAGTGAGGAGCCTTAAGGGAACAGCTTGTGGGAGACAATGTTTTTCACTGGTACTAATGGCCCTGGTGAGACAGGATTTACTTACAAAGAGCATGCAGTGGGGGTTGCAGGAACACAGTTCAGAATGACACAAATGACACAACTTATAATGTTTGAAAGAAGCCAGTTTGGAGTTTCTGATAACATCTTTTTCTTGTGAATTCAGAATAGGATTAAGAAAATAATGGATGGATAAAAGAAACAGATCAGCAAACCAGAAATCATAGTGTCACAGCAAGTGTCTTTCACTTCTGGGTCATTTAATCTAGCATAGAGCAGTACTGATGAAGAAGCCTCATTTCTGAGAGTTATCCCTGCTACCTAAAAAGGCACTTGCTAGCAATAGTTTAGTAGAGAGGCACTTTTATTTCTTGGGCACCTTCCAATAGCTTATATCCATTGCCACTCTTCTCTCCCAATACACACACACACACACACACACACACACACACTATCTCACCCTCTTCCTTCTGACACCTCCCAAACAGCAATCAAACTTTGTGGCAAATCCAGTCCCTTGAGCATTCTCCTAAAAGACAGAGGTGATATGATCCTAATTCTTGACTCTCTGGTGTAGCCCTATTGAGTTTGGTTACAGACTGGTACCAGAAGAATGCCTTTAAAGAATCATAGGGGACGAGAAAAATAATTGTAATCAAATAGTTGAACTTTGGCTTGACACAGACATGAATTAATTCTTGTCCAGACTAAAGCATTTCTTCGTATTAAAAATATCCGACCTTGACGTTCCAGTCTCATCTCCAGCTGGACAGTATAGGCAAGGAATAGAAAGTTGAAATTTGATCCAAGGAACACCTAAAACTATAATTTCCACTATCACTAATGGAATATTGTGTTTTAGTGCAACATCCATTCAAATTAGGTGATATAATTACTTTTAAAAAATGGGTAGCAGCCTTATCTTTATTTTATCCTCTGCTGACTCAACACTGTCCCTGAAGAAGTCACAGAGGTAATGTAATGTTTGCCACCCTTACATTTTTCAGTCTTCTTGTATGTTATGACCCTTTCCCTCATCTGTCTTGTCTACTTTCTGCTTTGGAATATGACTCTATGTTTGCACTGTGCCTAGCACAATGAGATATTTGGCTTTTGGCTGTCACCTGAAACACTACCATGACATAACAAACATGATTAATACTGCTGCTACTACACATGAGAAAAATTCAGCATCCTCCTGAAAAAAAACCTATTGGAAAAGGCTAAGGATGTGGTGCATCCTGGGGGTGCAAACCTGGCTGATTTTTCTCCTAGTCCTACCAGGCAAGGTTTGCTATTAGGCAGGGCATGGAGCTCGTCCAAATACTGTGCCCCCAATCAGATCCATGAATGGCCAAAACTATTCACACAGCAGCACTATGCCTCTACATAAAAATTAGGTCTTTGCATGTCATCAGAGAAGGCAACCACAGACATGTAAGACTGGTACCCTGTGATCTGAGAGAATTTCTTTCACTTTGCATACTCCAGTTACTTGGGCTAGTGTCATATTATAGTAACACATAAAATACAGCTGATATGAGTGCTCTTTCAGGCCAGGCACTACACAAGCGCATAGTAACAACATGCTACCCAACCAAACGGTTTATGATCTAATGAGTGAAGGGGCCAAGATTACTCTGAAACACATTACACATTGCCAGGATTAGAAAAAAAGATCAAAGTTAAGCTGGTGAGAGTAAAAAGGTCTCCACCAAATTACAAGCTGCACAAAAATAAATATTATTTTGATTTTGTCATTGACAGCATTGTTCAGTATCCAAAGTAACACCTATTCAGTTATATATTCAGGAAGAATGGGGGAGAGATGCTAATTTGCAATTCGTGTCATCTGACAGAGAGAGACAAGTCATAAAATTAAGGAAATCACAGTGTAGTGAAGAATGCAGCAAAATGAAAGAGATTTATAGCAGGCTTATATCTGCTATTTAAGCAAAGCAACTAAGATTTTGCATGTTAAGTGCACAGTGTATTTAAAACAAAGATAATATAAACACAATTGTAGCTGGAATATCATTCTCTTGTGAAGTCATGGTAGCATGATAACTCATTAGCAGGAATCCTGGTTTTCTCTGTTTAAAAATAGCAAATTCTCTGATTAAAAAAACCAAAATCTGTGTTTTTCTGTGATTAAAATGAAACACCATGAGATATATATATATATATATATATATATATATATATATACACATACTTATATAGGTATCAGCTGAACACAATGTTTTATTGATATATTTACAATTTTAAAGCAATTCGGAAGCCTACCAGTGCCTCAATCACTCTAAAAAAATCAATTCTAAATACCTATACATTTTGGCATTTGATTTTGGGGTTTTTTTGATGGAAAATCAGAGCTCCCCCTGCCCCCTGCCACCTTAGCTCACCGGGACATGGGTCCAACTGTGACTGTTTCCCCCTCTCCACCCACCCCTCTCCCACAAGCCTGCAAGGGGAAACCCACTGTTTCCCACATTTTTCTCCCTTAAATGAGAAAATCTGTGTTTTCCCACATATTTCCATGATGATCATAAAACCAGGATCCTTGCTCATGAGAACCTAAGAGGAATCATGTAATGAGACAGAATGTTTGAGACGCCATTATAATTTCTTTTGCCCTGGCAATGATTTTGAAAAGGCACATAAAACTGGACAAATGTGCCCCAACTGATGCCTGGGGGCACAGTATATTTAGAATGTTCTGGATATGTATAAAATGTCTTCAACCCTTTGATCTTTGTAATAACAAATATTTAGCATGTTATACAACTAGCAGCCTTATTAGGGTGATTGTTAGGATTGCCTTTAACCTATGGCTCCTAATAAGTTAAGTTCATGTCTGATCCCCATACTGAGGGACAATGGAGAAAAGGACTTGAGAACTCTGCTACAGTGATCATTTGCCTTTTTAAATCTTGCCCACATGTATCCTTTGCACACATCACACTGGGGCATCACAACTTTGCACAAAAGCAAAGGGAACCGAAATCTGCCCTTCTGTCAGTCCTTCCTCTTGCAAGTACAGATTTGGTCCCCACAGTACATTTGCCAGGGTTTTATCTAGTCTAATTTGAGGGGACTAATATTAAAGTTTAGGCACAAACTCATATGCCTAATGTGCCCATGCACAGCTAAGGGGTGAATTATCAACGTGCCTGAAGCAGATGCTCAATTTCTCTGCATAAGGCCTCCATTCCTCCCTTTGTGCAGCCAGCCTGCAACTTTTAATTTGCTTTCGGGCTATCTAGAGGCACAAAGACACTAGACAGGGGCAAGTCTAATTTCCCTTCTGTGGCATAGCAATAGCATTTATCTTCTTTATATGCTGAATGGGGAAACGCAGCAAATTGACAGAAGTAAAGTTCTTCAATATTCTCAGAGGAAAGCACAATAATTCCAAGAAATGCAAGCCAATGCTGTTTATTGCTATGGCTCTAGATGACTACAATCTCTCGCTTGTATTATTTGTCCCGTTTTTCTGTGCTCCTTTGTTTCCCTCCATCAGTAAAATCAGAGAAAACTAGATGATATTTCTAAAATTAAATAAAAGGAAGGCTTTTCCATCCATTTTAAAAATTCAGGCCTCCTCTGAAAAAAATCATAGGGAGGTACAATTCCAGCTATTTGATTGCTTATTTTACCTGTACTGCAAATCACCTTCAAGAAAAAACATTCAGTGACCCTCTGTAAAGGCATTATGCCAAAACTTTGTTAGCACCAGTAAGGCTCATGTTACTGGAGTTCCTTTGAAAATATGCAGTTTCCATTCCAACTCTTACCAGAATCTCAGGTCACTTCATATTTTTACCCTGTGACAAAGTGACAATTTTCCCTCTTCAAGAGCTGAACAAAAGCCTTCTCAACAAGGAAGTATTCGTGAAACACTACAAAAATATTTCACCAAACTAAGCAATCAGTTTCTAATCCCTCTACACTTGTTAGGAATGGGCTCACCATGGAATATTTGTCTGTAAGCTGGGAGTCTGGGGACTATGTTTTGCTACCCAGGCAACTTATCTACATCATCTCTAAAGCCCTGTGGATAGCTCTGGAGCAACAGTCTGAATGAAAAATACTGATCCAGTTTCTTCAACAGCCCTTTTATTAAAATAAATCATCATAATAGACATAATTCCTTTATTACAATAAAATGTGAATAACATTCTGTATCAGAAGCTTTTAAAATATCTTAAAATGAAAGGGTGACTGAACACAGTATGGCTACTTATTTCAGTGCAGAAGGGTCCCTCATAGAATATTTTGGAAACATGTAAGGTCACCACTTCCCTTGGAAGCCATAAAGAGACCAGTGCCAGCTGTTTCATTGAACACAGTGCTTCTCACTATGTGGGAAGCATGAACTGATTTGAAATTTAGGTTTGGACTAGAAATGGCTAGCTCAACAATTCTGAGACCAGCACTGGCTTCAGCAATGGTAGTCAAATATCGACCAGTTTATTTTAGATCTGAATTTATTTTTAAAAATCTTTAAGTTACATTTCCCTATAACATTACAGATGCGCGCAGCTATCACACAAGGACTTTCTCATCATCTAAAACAAGATTTTTTGTCTCTGCAGTTCCGTTCTATCATAACCTGAAAATCCATCTACATTATAATTTTATGAAGACATCGATATTACTAGTGCTCTTTGGGTTCCTTTTTTGTTTTCACTGAGTGCTCTTACGGAGAACAATTTGGAGAGATTATCTGCTGCAAATTGCTAAAAGCTTCCAATAAGAACAAAACAACTTTTGCAGCAGAAATATCTGGGCCTTGGTTTTCCTACACTCAATTTAAAAAAAAATCCTACAACGCCTTCTTAAAATGACAGAGTGCATGCATCACGGTTAAAGACAAAATTCCCGATATGCTGTAGATGACTGCACACCAATTACAACCACATTTCAAAAACTCTCTGCACACTTTTAAAGTGATGCGTTATAAATCCAAAGGGAAACAAGCAGCATCCATGCACAAAGAAACGAAGTAAAAGACAGCCTTTACGGCTGCAAGCTCTCAAAGGAGTGGCTACGGGGGAATTTAGGCCCCTAAAATGAGATTTAGGCAGAATTTAGGCAACTTAAGTCCAAAATTGATGAACTCCATAAACATGGTATCTTTATCCAACAAATGTTTAATATATAACAGGAAGCACACACTGGATCTCTGCATTCGTTCTTGACTAGCAGTTTCCTAACCACTGGGCTACAGATTCCTGCTCCCACCTGTCCCCTGCCTGTGGCACAATTAATCTTAACTCATTTTCTGCCAAGAGACACCACTTCTACAGGAACAGAAAGTCTGCCCCAACCCAGACTAGACAGGCCTCTTTCGGGAGATGGGACAAGGGGTTTGGACCCACTTCAGGCAGAAGAAAATTATATTTGTGTCTCCACTTTCTTGCGTGAGTGCTGTAATCATTAGGGTATCGTATAAATGGGTGGGGAGGGAGCCCTGCATTCTCCTTATGTTTTAAAAGAACAGCCTACACACTGCTTGGTTCTTTCAAAGAATGGGCATAGACACCTGCCTTGTGGAAAGCATTCTGGGCTGTGGATCCATAGTGCATGGCAGCCTCTCCCTGCAGCCTTGCCTAAGACATGTGAAATGCAAGATTTCAGACATAACCTCTGTCTTCCGCATTTCTTTAGTAGCTGAATTCTGGAAACTCCCTGCTCAGCATATTGGCTGTTTTGGATTGCAGTCTTACGTGTATTACTATCCATGGTTTAAGAGGCACAGGTACTAAAACAAGGTACAGATTTCTCCTTTGGGAGCCAATCACCTAAAAAGTTTGGTATTGTAGTGCTTAACTTTGAGGTGCCTAAATCCTTCAGTGACTCTGTCCTTAAATACCTACTATGTGCATCCTCATTAAACAGAAAATGTAAGAGAAAAGAAATCAGTCTAAGGCTATAAGCAGTCATCTGTGAGTTGTTAATTTCCAGAATAACATCATGAAATCGACTAAGGCAGCAAAATTCACTAATACACGTATCATACAAGGCACACAGAACCTCAATGAGTTCAAACAGACAGGAAAACAGAGCATATGAACAGGGCAGATCAACTGAAACCAATAATTTCAAGTGCTTTTACATGATTTCAGTCTTGTTTTGCATTTGCATTTCCGAGTTATTTTCCTAAGGATCAATTCTCAGTCATTAGTAAGCATTTGGACATGTTGATTTCCGACCAGATTTTGTTTACATTAAACTTGGTACTACTTTTTGCCAGGAGGCAGTATACATTATACATACATTTATGCAATAGCTTTCAGACATGTAGTTAAATTATTGTTCTTACATTTTCCTATGTTAAAATAAATGGTACATGACCGTACATAGAATTCACCAGTAATGGCTAATTTTTAAACTGTGATTTATGTATCACTGCTATTGGTTGAAAATGGAATTTGATTAAAAATGACCCAAAATGTTTTTAATTGTTTGCATGCTTAATGATTTACTTCATTAAACTGAGCAACATTAAAGGTGCTGATGCAAAAGCAAAAAAGCTTTGGAATCTTTTATTAAACAGGGGAAGAATATTATCTGAAGTTAGTAAACTAGACTGATGTGTTTGTGGGTGTCATGCTCCTTAAAGAGACTGTCTTCCTCATTTCAGCTTAGTTGGATTCAATAAGTAGTTCATTCAAAGTTGAGAAACTGCTTGTGAGCAGTAGCATGGCTAAAGGGGAGGGCAATCAGGGCACTGGCCCTGGGTCCCGAGTCTGGAGGCTGCACAAGGGTAGACTAGGTGGAGATTAAGTCTCTCACATCTGCTTTTTATTCAGAGATAGGAAGAGAGAAACAAACTTTCCTGCTTTTTTAACTCTAAGCAGAGGCATGGGTACTTTGACAGCTGTGGGGGTAACAGCTTGTATTGTTGTACCCTCCCTCCCTCCAAGGCTGGTGCCCTGATTGCACTCCCCTTATCTATGCTACTGCTCTCAACCAGTTTCTCAGCTTTGAATGAACT
Source organism: Alligator sinensis (assembly GCF_000455745.1). Classification (NCBI taxonomy): domain Eukaryota; kingdom Metazoa; phylum Chordata; order Crocodylia; family Alligatoridae; genus Alligator; species Alligator sinensis. Next base: position 55,457 of record NW_005842070.1, on the reverse strand, counting down.
ACTTACTGAATCCAACTAAACTGAAATGAAGAACATTTATTATTATTATTTACTACAGACCTCCTAACCGTCTGACAGCTACAGCTTTCAAAAAAACTGGATTATCACTTCAGCAAATTCTAGCTCCAGCTGTGTAGCCATTGATTTTCACTTTGGAGGTCTCACTTTCTTTACAGTGTTGCCAGAAAGTATGTATTGCTTCAATTGTTTAAATGTATGTTTTCAATATTTTTAATTTATGTTTTAATTTTATTTTATTGAATTTAAACTATTTTACAAAAGAATAGTGAGTTCAAGCCTTGGCAGAGGCTCTCATCATTTCAATTTAATTTTCAAAAATGAAAGTATATTTAAATTAAATACATCCTTTTTTATTTTAAAAAAGTGCTCATTGACTGTTATCCACAACAGTGATGAAAACAATCTTACTACAGTGGCCTCAGTACAGTATTCAGTTTAGACAATTGAGCCAGACCTTGCCAGAAAATAAGAAGTCAAATAATAGTCCAACTCAAGCCAACACTGTGTTGTTCAGTCTCTTTTGCTGAGATTGGATGAGCTTTAAATAGCATGAAACAAAGTTCTAAAGTTGTCAAGCTAGTAATTAATTTATGAATCTGCTCATACATTAAACTCATATACCCTGAAGTAGGTCAACCTCTCCCATTTTTCTGGAGCTTGATGTGAGTTAGCACACTGCATTCCCTTCTATCGCATAAAGAGAGCAGGAGAACTTTCTGTCTTTGCTTCAAAAACTCTTTTTGCTCAAGGCTCTTTATCTCTTTGTATCAATCAGGTGGGCCTCAAATCTGAGATAAAAAAGTAGGACAAAGGTCCCCAAAGAGGTGTAAAAAAATTAAGTGCATAGAAAACCCAATAGGATGTAGAGTCATGTTCCCTAAGCAAAAATGAGGCACTCTATTTTATGACTCAGCATTTAGAATGTGAATAATTTACAGTTACAAAAAGAGAAATGGTAAAGTCCAGCACTTACAGACCACACTTTATTTTGCTTTAGCCAGTCCATTTTAGAATAGGGGAGAAATAGGCACAGAGACCTAAAGCAATTTGCCTGAGGCTGACCTGCTCGACCAGGCTTTAAACTAAACCCGCTGGGGGTTCCGGGGATTATTGCCACTGCAAGCCCACTGGGCAACCGTTATAAATCCTGCAGGCTAAGGCACTTGAGGGAACCCACCCCTACCCTAGCCCCAAAATGATCTGTAGGGAAGGCTGGGTCCCCCAATGGGACACTTGCCTGTCTGTACACCAATGCCAACAACTTGGGATATAAACAGGAGGAACTGGTCCTCTTGCTAAACAAGAATGACTACAACCTCATAGGAATAATGGAGACCTGGTGGGACTCCACCTATGACTGGCCCACAGGTGTAGATGGCTATACCCTGTACAGGCAGGATCGTGCAGATAAAAGTGGTGGGGGTGTAATTCTCTATGTCAAGGACAGCTACACGTCCCTCCAAATTGACACTGGCACCCAGGAAGGACAACTGGAGTCTCTCTGGGTCAAAATACGTGGGGAACGTGGCACAGGGGACCTCATGGTAGGAGTCTACTACAGATCTCCTAACCAGAAACAAGAGCTGGACCAGGAATTTGCCAGGGAACTGGCTGAGGCTGCATGCTCTTGGTACATAGTTGTCATAGAAGACTTTAACTACCCAGACATCTCATGGGAATAGCACTTGGTCAAATCCGACCGGTCACAAAGCTTCCTCACGTGTGTGGATGAGCTCTACCTGAATCAAGAAGTCTATGGGCCAATGAGAGGTAAAGCATTGCTGGACTTGGTACTGGCCAAAGGGGATGACATAGTTAGTGACTTAAGAATCAATGGAAAAATGGGTGATAGTGAACACGAGCTGATCATCTTTACTATCCATCACACAGCTGGCAAGTCAGTCAGTAATACAGAAGTCCCCGACTTCAGGAAGCTGACTTTGACAAGCTCAGGAGGCTCGTTGTCAAGGCCCTAAGGGACCATGACTCCACAGGAAGAGGAGTCCAAGAGGAGTGGTTGCTCCTCAAGGGAGTGATCCTGACAGCACAAGGGATGGCCATCCCATCTTGGAGGACAGGTAACAAAATGGGGGATGACATGGTAGGGGACCTACAGATCGGTAGCCATCTAGGGGACAGTGATCACCTAATAATAGAATTCACCATAAGACGTCGAGTGGGTAAGGTAACTAGTAGGGTGAAAGTGCTAGACTTAGGAAAGCTGATTTAAAGGAACTCAGGCGATTAGTCAAGGACGCACTGCAGAGTAGGAGTTTTGAGTGATGGGAGCCCAAGAAGGGTGGCTGTGCCTTAAGGAAACGATCCTTCGGGCACAAAGCGAGACGATCCCCGTGTGAGGTAAAAGGGAAAGGGGCCAGGAGGCTTCCCTGGCTGACCACAGAAATCCAGGGCAGCCTAAGGGCCAAAAGGGGAGCACATAAAAAGTGGAAACAGGGAGAGATCACCAAAGACGAATATACCTCCTCTGCTCATGCTTGTAGGGAGGCAGTTAGACGGGCCAAAGCTACCATGGAGCTGAGGATGGCATCCCAAGTAAAGGACAACAAGAAATTGTTTTTTAGATATATAGGGAGTAAAAGGAAGGCCCAGGGAGGAATAGGACCCCTGCTAAATGGGCAGAAACAATTGGTGACGGACAGGGGGGACAAGGCTGAACTCCTCAACGAGTTCTTTGCCTCAGTGTCCCTAAGCGAGGGGCAGGACAAGTCTCTCACTGGGGTTGTAGAGAGGCAGCAGCAAGGCGCCAGACTTCCATGCGTAGACCCTGAGATGGTGCAGAGTCACTCGGAAGAACTGGATGCCTTTAAGTCGGCAGGCCC
>NW_005842070.1:51323-51926 GCF_000455745.1 Alligator sinensis | reverse complement strand
TTATGTTTGAGTTATAGCCAGGAGGCTCGAGTTTATGTTCCGCTTTGATATTATACCAGTGGTTTGGGTGAGGCTATAGGGGTTGGAGGAGGCCTCATAGGGACCCCCAGAGGGGTGGGGGGCCCCAGCGCCTGAGGAGGGCACAGTGTACTCATAAGGACCCACAGAGGGTGGGACCCTAGCGCCAGAGAGGGCGCAGTATTCGCAGGGGGAACCCCAGTGGTATGGGAACCCCAGCGCCAGTGAAGGCGCCGTGCCAGTGAAGGCGCAACTTGCGGGGTACATGGACCCCAGCCCCAGAGAGGGGCAGCTTTGAGAAGCCCCAGCACAGACACGATGAGCCCCAGACGGGGGGCAGTGTTATTAGGAAGCCCAGTGCGGACATGGTGAGCCTCTGAAGAAGGGCTAGTGCTGCGATAAACCCCGGAGCAGGGTAGAGTGCTGCGGTTGCCCCGGCGAGAGGGGGTAGTGGCACGACGAGCCCTGGGAGAAAGGGGGCAGCAGCGCGGTAGGCCTGAGAGTCGGGAGGGCGTCACCGAGAAGTCCCCAGAGTGGGCACAGAGAGCCCCAGACGGGGGGCTGTATTTTAGAAGCCCGAGGTCG
>NW_005842070.1:2881-49758 GCF_000455745.1 Alligator sinensis | reverse complement strand
CTCTTTCCTGCATATGCAGGGGGTCGGACTCGATGATCTATTGAGGTCCCTTCCGACCCTAACATCTATGAATCTATGAAAAGGGCTCAGCAACCCCCTTGGTTCAGTAGGGAACTCAAGGACCTGCTATGCCTCAAAAGAGAGACTTATAAAGGATGGAAGGATAGAATTACCACCAAGGACGAGAACTCAGCACTGGTCTGTACCTGCAGGGAGTGGATCAGGAAAGCCAAAGCTGCAACCGAGCTCCATCTGGCTTCACTTATCAAGGATAACAAAAAGTCCTTTTTCAGATATGTAGGGAGTCAGAAAAAAAAACAAGGGTAACATTGGACCCCTGCTGTGCTGAACCAAGTGGGACAGCTGATAAACGACACCCAGGAAAAGGCCAACCTGCTTAATGGGTACTTCGCATTGGTCTTTCATCAGTCCAATGGGACCGCCCTGCGTAGCAAGATGGGTGAGGGCATATTTATACCCAGCATCGGTGTTGATCTAGTAAAGGATCACCTTGAGAGGCCAGACACCTTCAAGACAGCTGGTCCTGACAGATTACACCCTAGGGTACTCAAGGACCTAGCAGGTGTCATAGCCCAACCATTTGCAAAAATATTTGAAAACTCATGGTGCCCAGGTGAAGTACCTGAAGACTGGAAGAAGGCCAATGTGGTACCCATCTTCAAGAAAGGGCAGAAAGTAGATCCCGGAAAAAACAGGCCAATCAGCTTGACCTCAATCCCTGGTAAGATTCTTGAGGAAATTATCAAGGAGACCCTTCTGGATAAGCTGGCTGAAGACAATATCCTGAGAGATAGCTAGCAAGGGTTTGTCATGGGTAGGTCTTGCCTGACCAATCTCATCTCCTTCTATGACCAGGTGACCTATCACCTGGACAAGGGAGAAGAGATTGATGTCATATATCTGGACTTTAAAAAAGCCTTTGATCTGGTGTCCCATGACCTCCTCATGGAAAAATTGGCCAACCGTGGCCTTGGCTACACCACAGTTAGATGGCTGGGAAATTAGCTCTGAGGTTGGATCCAGAGAGTAGTGATCAATGGCAGCAAATCATTATGGCACTCCGTGACCAGTGACATCCCCCAAGGCTCTGTCCTTGGACTGGTTCTCTTCAACATCTTTATCAACAATATGGACATTGGTGTCAGAAATGCACTGGCTAAGTTTGCCAATGACACTAAACTTTGGGAAATAGAGTCCACACCTGAGGACAGGTTAGTGATCCAGGCTGACTTGGATAAACTTAGTAAGTGGGTAGACACAAACCTGATGATGTTCAATACTGATAAATGTAAGGTACTCCACCTCAGTTGGGAAAAAAAACCTGCAGCATACTTATAGGCTTGGCAGTGCTACACTTGCTAGCACCACTGCTGAAAGAGACTTGGGGGTCATGATTGACCACAAGATGAACATGAGCCACCAATGCGATGTCGCAGTTGGTAAAGCAAACAAAACCCTGGCTTGCATCTATAGATGCTGCTCAAGTAAATCTCAGGGTGTCATCCTCCCACTGTATTCAGCCTGGTGAGGCCGCAGCTGGAGTACTGCATCAAATTCTGGGCTCCGCAATTCAAGAAGGATGTTGAGAAGCTTGAGAGAGTCCAGAGGAGAGTCGCATGCATGATCAGAGAGCAAGAGAATAGGCCTTATGAAGAGAGGCTGAGAGCCATGGGACTCTTCAGCCTGGAAAAGCGCAGGCTCAGAGGTGACCTGGTGGGTGCGTATAAGTACATAAGGGGTGTGCATCAGGATCTGGGAGAACGTCTGTTTACCAGTGTCCCAAGGAAAAACAAGGACCAACAGTCAAACTCCTACAAGACCATTTTAGGCTGGACTTAAGAAAAAACTTCTTTATGGTCCGAGCCCCCAAGACCTGGAATAGACTCCCTCCAAAAGCAGTGCAGGCACCTACTTTGGACTCATTCAAGAAATGCTTGGATGCTTATCTTGCTGGGGTCCTTTGACTCTAGCTGACTTCCTGCCCGTGGGGCGGAGGGCTGGACTTGATGATCTTCAAGGTCCCTTCCAGCCCTAATGTCTATGTAATCTATGAGGTCAAGGGGTAGAGCCAGAAACAGTATCCATATTTCCTGACTTCCCATTAGATTACCTAACCATTGGATCCTATTGCCTCTCTGTAGTATTAGCCTCATGTGAGATTAAACTAAATGTGAGTCCAAATTTAACAATGTCCCAGAGGCACAGCAAGACAGTGAAGTAAGCAACCCCACCCTAATAAGCAGTACTAACTACAGAAACAAGTATTTCCTAGAAAACGTCAGGAAGGAGGAAACAGGTTCATATCAGTATGCACAACTCCACTGGAGTTGTGGATTGCAGTTTCCAGGTTCAATTAATACAGGCTTAGAGCTAATGAGAAAAACTAACAAAGATTAACTTTATTGTGGAGAAGTAAGCAACCTCTACAGACCCTTGATACCGAATTCCCCTGAGGGACCATCTCCCAATTCCTAATTTCTGCCATCTTCTATGTAAGGGAATGTGTCTAAATTATAATTTTTCTCTCTACATCTTTCCTCTTAAAAATAACTACAAAAATAAATCAAAGTAAAAATTAACACTTATCTACAGAGGAGAGGTTACTAATACACATCACTCAGAAGTGAGTCTTTACAACTCACTTTTCTATCCCTCCTTTTCTGCAGCTCTGTGAGTCTTTCAGGAGGTTTCACTTCTCAGACAGATCCCAATTTCCAATTTGGTTTTGATGGAAAGGCTTTCCTCCAATTTTTGATAGATTTGACTCCTTATATTGGGATCCAACTGCCTTGCACTTTTGACAGCTGTGCACCCAAGTCCATTATTTACAGACCATTTTCTGCATGGCAGTTTTTGCATTTGTGTCTGTAGGTACATTTCTTCCCATAAGGATATGGTTGCTTCTTGTGTTCTGGAATAATTGGTTTCTTCTAAGATTGGCCAGACTTGGCCATGACAGCCAAATCATAATAAGGAGGATCATCAGGAGGTATGCATGTTGTATCTTGTTGTACTGCAAACACACACTTAACTAGATTCAGTTTTTCACAAGCTGTCAGACCCAAAATTAGTCCCTAGGTGCCACACTGAATGAGAATTTGTAGTCTATTTCTATACTGGATGCTAGCAATGTATCTCCCTTTCACTGGTATATTTGGTCTTGAATAGCCAGTTTATTTTGAACAGCCAGATTCACTTTTGGTTTTGATTTTAATTTTCTATATACAGGCTCTGGTAAAATATTAACTTGTGCTCTAGTGTCCAATTTAAATTAAATCATTGTTCCTAGCCAAATCCAGTCCCTCATTGATTTTGCTTGATTCTACCATATCTATATAAAGTTCTTCTGGTATGCTCTCAGCTGTATGCACTCGAAGCTTTTGTGTTTGAGATCTGCAGCACCTAGCCAAGTAGTTCCTTGTTACAATGAAAAAAAGAGCTTTCCAAAAGCAGCACATTTGGCTTCCACACTTGGTGCACATCTGCTTGTTTCCTTTCTCTTCCTTAGCTTTCTCCTTGTCAATAGAAAATTCCACTCTGTGGGGTAGCTTCTTTTCAGTAAAAAAAAAAAAAAAAAAAATCCACCTGGTGAGGTGGCTTTTTCTGGCCATATTTTTTGTTTATGCCTATGGCATGGATGATCCCTTTTGGTGCATTCAGCTCTGCAAGCTCAGCCTTCACAGTTTCTCCTGCCTTGCACATTTGGATAGTATTTTCTAGGGAGAAGTCTTCCTCATGCAACAGCTTTTTTTTTGTAATGTAGTGTCCACAATACCACAAATAATCCTACCACTAATCAGAGATTCTGTCAAATTCCCCCCAAAAATCTCACTCAGTCTCTTCAATTCAGTAACATATTGATATTTACTTTGTTCTGTTGTTTGTTTGCCCATAAAAAAAATCACCTTTCAAAAATCTCATTCTTTTTGTCATGCAGATTGAATATTTTTTAATGTCGTATTTTGACCTTTTTTGAAGGTAACAGTGTTATAAACCACCAAAGCTTTCTCCAATTGGCAAGAAAGATAATTTGACTGTCATTTTTCTCTTCTGCCCCTGTGGCTGGTACCACACAAACCTTTCTCTGAATGTCCTCCAGTTCTCTGCTATATTGCCTGACATCAGAAGGGCAAATGGAGGTTGCAAAATGTACATGATTAACGGTCCATTTACTTGAACTATAATTGCACAGGAGGTCACTTACAGTGGCCTTTGCCTTTCCACATGGCGCTCCGTTGCTTTCAGTTTCCAACTTCTTTTTCAGTTAGGAACCCAAATTCTTTTAAGTTCTCTCTTATTCATTACTTCTAATGTCTTGCTGTCATCACTGGGTTCAATAAATATAGGCATACAATGAATGAGAAGAACTAACAACAATGAAGTTCATTGTGGAGCAGTAGGCAGACCCTTGTCTCTCTCCAAGTCCCCTGAGAGACCATCTCCCAATTCCCAACTTCTGTAGTTTCCTAAGTAAGGGAGAGTCTTTAAAATTATAACACATCATTACACAGTCAGTCACTTCAGAGCTCTGACTAAGACTGTGCAATAAAGAAAAAACTGGTTCCAGCACAGGTTGTATACCAAGATCAGTACATGCCGAGTTGGGAGTAAGAGCCTAATTCTAATCTAGATCACACTGCTTTTATACTAGTGTAACTAAGCAGATTTCAGTGGATTTATTCTGCTTTTGCACTAACATGAGCAAGATCAAAATGTGGCCTAGGGAGTTAATAATGTTTTCTGTGGATGTTGACGTAGGCACTGCAAATATGTGATAAAAAACTTGGAGCTTCTTGAGTCTCGATAATTTAATTTAATTTAATTTAAGGAGTTCCCCAAACACTACACTATAACACAGTTGTTTATGTCAATGCTGAATTTGACCCCAGGTGAGTAAAACAGCGGCTTTTCTTCAGAGAAATGTGGGAAGTGATTTAGTCTATCAGGTGCAAATCTACCCTGCCTTCTGCTTTATCTATAGAGTAATAATTTATCAGAGATACTTTTTCTCCCAGCAGACAAGTACTGAGGAAGAGAAACGCAATCACAATCTTAGACATACACCCACTCAGTTTCATTTTAGACTGGAAACTTAAATAATAGTGTGATCTCAACTGTGCATTGTGCAAGTGGGAGTAGTATGTGTATTCTCGCTCTCTAAGTGAATCTGACAGTGAAAAATAAACCCCCCTTTCCTTCCGCCATTCAGATGAGAATTTTTTTACAGTCATTTTAAGAACCACTTTCAAGCCCTCACTTGTTGATAAAAAGCCAAGTAATCTGGACAGAGCAATCTGGGCTCATGATAGAGGTGATATTTTTTATTAGACCAGCAAGATTTTTGCAAAAAAAATTTTTAATTTCTTTTAAGTAATCTGGACATGAACAGGAAAATGTAGCAATTGTTCATGCCTGAAAAGCCTGAGTCAGGAGCACAAAGATGAACTCATGATAACGACAGGCAGGCACTGTGAGGGTGAACATACCTGCACGGTGTCTTGCCAGTTAGGGAAATCATTAGCCTTGGGATCTGCATATTCCTGGATTTGCCATTAAACAGCTCTGTGCCACCGGAAGGCATGTCAGAATCTCTCCATTTGGAGAAAGAGGAAAATTCATAAACATCCACTGGGCTATTTAGTAGATTAATGTTTGCAGGCTACTCTGAGCACCCTGGATGAAAACTGCTATGGAAGTCTAGAGTGCTACATCTACCTTCTTGATGTGGCTTGACTTTTTAATCCACTCTTTTATTGAGTAATAAATTATAAATCCTGTCCTGCAGCAGAAGCAGTGAACAAACAGATGCTATGAGATATACATTCCAACCTACCCACCCACCCACCCACCTCTTACCATCTGTTGGACAGCATGATTTGATTTCCTGCAAAAATGAAATCTGTCTAAAAATGAAAGTACTCTTCTACTGGATGATCCTACTCTCTCCTCCGCGCACACCCACTTTCCAAGTTCCCGGTCTGAATCACGACACTACTCCTTATTTAATACATGGATTTGAATAGGACGCTAGGAGTAGATTCCACGAGTTGCTGAGTAAGATGTGCTTGAAAAATCCAGATGGCACTCCTTACTATTCAGTGCCATCCATTCATTTAGGAAAGGAGAAGAACAAGGAATACCCCACACCTAGGAAAAATGTCTCCTTCCCTTTTCCCCAATCTCTTACAAACAGTAAAGAATAGTCAGGGCTCTGTGATGCCAAAGTCTGAGGTTTAATATTAACATGTTGCAAGTATTTTATGTTTTTTGTTTAAAAAATAAATAAAACAAAAACAGTTACAGAAAGCAAGCAATTACTTGGGATTTTCATTTTTATTTAAAAAAAAATTCTAGCCCTCATGTTAAAAAAGAGAAAACATGTCCTGTGTGTAATCCTAAAGATTCAGAAACAAGAGAGTAAATATAAAGCATCAATATTTATTACCATTAATAGTACTCCTACTGTTTTAATCTGATATTTTTAAGTCAGTGACATGATTTCCCAATCATTAGAGCTGGCACTGTGATGTGTGGGGAAAGCTTCCAGTCATTACAGCAGACTACACACCCAGAGTACCTACGCATTGCATCTAGATTGACTTAACCCTAGTTACATCAATCTAAATTCTCATCTGTGCAGATGTTCAAGGGGTTTAAATCAGGCAAAAATGGTGGGTCCTATCTAAATTAGTTTATCTGTGGAGGTGAACTAACTTGATTGGGAATGAGTTAGCCCAATCTAGTGAATGTCTGTACCCAGCTGTTCACCTCAACCCCAGTGCTGCACCCTTTTACGCCCCCTCCCCAACCTGTACCAGTCAATTTTCAGCCCCTGGATGGACACCTCATCCACAGACACGCTAGCCCACCCCACTTAAACCTGCCAACCCCCCTCGTGGACCTGCTAACTATCCTCCCCTCCACACACCTGAGTTACTTGCACTGGGCTCACCGTACAACAACTGGCACCAGCAAACACCTGGACACAAGTGTGAAACTATTTGTAACTGCAAACAATGTCCAGGTCCTGAATTTAAGGAACATCTTTAAAGAGAATGGAAAAAGTAGTCAGAGGAAAAGGAGAGACAAGAGGAGGAAAATATATGGGTAGGTGAAGAAATGTTGAACTCCCTTCACCTTCTAAATACTGAGACCTTTGCAAAAATTAGAGCTGTATCAGTTTGGTCAGTACTCTTCAGCATCCATTTCATCCATATCAGTTCCCTCTTGTCTCCTACAGCAGCTACATTTGCCATGCGCAGAAGGCTTTTGTCAGATGAAATGTTAATTTAGATTCTTGGTAAATACTCATTATATCTTCTACTGGTGGTCAAAGAAAAGAAAATGTGGGAAACATGTAAAACTACAGCACCATGTAATTGACCACGAAAGTTGGTTTCTTTCTGTAAGACGTATCGTTTGTGATTGACTGAGACTTCACTCAAATACTTGAAGTTACCTTAAGGTTTTACTTTGCAAGACCAATCTTTGCCCCTCTACTTCAGTTGAGCTGTGCCTGTTCCTACACAGTTTAGACTGTTCTTGGATACTGCAGTTTGGACTCAGCCATCCTCTTTATCAACCACCTAGAACAGTGGTGCTCAAGGTCTTGGTTTGTGGGCCAAATGAATGGTGTGAGGCCAATTTATAGGCCAGATTGGGTCCCACATGCCAGAATCAGACCCTAGGGCCCTGTGCTGTGCTGCCACCGCCCAGCCCTGCACACCAGGACTGGACCCCAAGATCTCACATTGCCCCCACCAAGCCTTGGGGTCCTGTACCACCCCTTCCCAACCCCATGTGCCAGGATCAGGCCTTGTTTTGCCCCTGCGCATCAGAACTGGGCCCCATGCTACCCCACACACCCAATCCAGTGGCAGGGCAATGGCTCAAAGGCCAGATGACACAGGGCTAAGGGCCAGACCTGGCCTGTGGGCCAGGAGTTGAGTACCTCTGACCTACCAAAATATGTGTAAAGTACCAGAAAAAACAGAAATTCCAATATGTGGTAAACTTAAATTTCTAACTATAAATGAACTTTCACCGTACCATGTGCATGTTAGTGTCCATTAGCAGAGTCCATCAGAGTCCATTAGTAACCTTCTTGGAGGAGTTATCTGAAGTGTAGAAGTCTGTGTAGGAGTCATTCTTTAGCTTGATTTTAAATCTCAATTAGCCAAGCTACACCAAGCAGTAAGGAAAAGCAATAAGGAAGGAAGGGCAGGGGAAGCTTAAAAAACTTAAACTTAGGAAAAGACAGTAAATAATGTTATATTATGGCCTTCCTTTCCTTGACACAGTCAATAATGTTATATTAGGGCCCACTGCTTAAATTAAGGAAGAGGACTGTGCATCAAGCAGGGAAGGAGTTGCTGCAAGTCTTGCAGATTTCCTCTGAAGCAACCAACGCTCTCCCAGCCCATGCTGGAAACGTTTTCTGTGGCTGACTAAATGCATACACAGTCAACTATTCTGATTCTATGATCAGAATCTAATATTTGTAATATAAAATGTACCTTATCCTGTTACATGATGGAGTTTACTATTGCCAAGAATAACGTTTTCTACAGCTTTGGAAGTGTTTCTGGTGGTGGAGTGAAAGGGGAAGAAACAACCAGGCAGCCTTAAATAAACCTGAGGCACATTCCAAAGAGTCAGGATGATGAGGATCCCTTTTGTTAAAGATTCAACTTTACTTTTCTTTTAGTTTGAAGCTAAGGGAGCTCCCAACATGCATCTCTGCATTCGCTATCAGCAACCCCACCACCAAGAGATGAGAAACACACAAATGGGGCAGGGGCAGCAACTTTTGGCCAAGCAAGGAGAGAGAAGGGGAGGCAAAAACCTTCCCCAACTTCAGATCACCTTAAAGATTGAAGTCAAGAATATCCACTTCAAGGATGAACATAGTCTTCCCCAATACTACTGTAGAACATGCCAACTTCTGACATGCTGCTCTAAATACCGGTGTAGGTATGACATCTGTTATGACCATGTGAGACCTTTATTCCGATTTTAAGTGTCTCTATTCCAACTAGCAAAAAGGCTATGGGCATCGATGAAACCAGCGCACTGAGAAATTCCTTCTATTGTCCTGTGTTTAATCTTGTGACTATCTGCTTGAACAGCAGACAGATCCAGAGTGACAGGGTCAAGGTAAACTAATAAGAGTTGCCCAGGAAAGTTATTTACTGAGACAAGCAGAGTGGATGGAAACTTAGAGTCCTTTTTTTTCCTCTTAGGAATTCACATCAGCTTTGATCCCCCTGTTCTTTATGCAGGCCTCCAGCCAAGGGTTTCTGGTAATTGGTCAGAGAGCATCCTTCAGGAAACTTCATCATGTTTTATCCAAGAACCGTGGAGAGCAGATCCTGCTTTGAATGATTCACCAACACAAAGGAGTTAAATGTTTTGCAGCTGCATGGTAAACATAGTACCAGCAAAATACAAACATCACTGCTAAAATACCACATTGACTTATAAATAAAATAATGATAGTTTGGGCTTGCACAGCAGCAATTGTCCTAAACCTTCCAGTCTTTTAAAATGAATTAAGTTGCACACCACCCACACTGCGGAGGCAGCATTCATACCCAAATGGATGGAAACACTGGAACAAGAGGAGGGAAGTCTGCCTGGTGCAGCGGATGGCCTCAGAGTTGGGAAACCAAGGTTCTAGTCCTAGGTCTGCCACCGACCCCCTGTGACTTCCAGGTAAGTCATTTCGGTTCTAAGCAATAATGGATGGGTGAAATTTAGGTGACTAAGTATAAAATTGTGATGCAACTGACCTCACTGCTACTGCTGTCTAAACTCAATTAGCAGCTCCATTTATTTTACTTTATGGCATTTGCTATTTGTCCTCTGCACATGCCCAGAACTACTCTATTTCTGAGCAGCTCAACAGCTAGTTCACACCAAAACCCTGTTGGGCTTCAGAAACTAGATATTCCATTGTCTCCTGAGGGGCTTGATCCAGTAGGTATGCTCTAAGAGGCTAGATACAGGCATTCAAAAAGCCCATGGTGGGATCAACCTAAGTTATGCCATTTTCTGTAAGCGGCATAATTTAGATCAGTACTAAACAGAATACACATTCACCTTTTGGTGGAGGAAGCAAACCTCACACCAGGTTCTGCCATTTTTAAACCAGTCTATGTGTGCTGAACTTCTGTTCTGTTATGGGTATAGACTGGTTTCCAATCACTTTTACTGGTAAGTGTAATGTACAATACATACTGACAGGCTTGGGCCACACACCACTAGGAGGGGGGGGATGGTCACAGGACAGAGGAGAATGCCTTGGATACCAGGCTTCTTCACCACCCCTCCTGTTGAACAAGCACAGCCTTGGAGCCTTGTAGTTAAGGCACCCATCCAAAGAAGATGGAGGGCACTCCTGGGCATCAACTCTGCTCCAAGAACTTTACACGCATTTTATCCAATGATCAGGTAATGTAAAATACAGAAGCAGGAACCAAAACACTGATAACCCTCCCAAGTGAACAGGCTTCCTTTCTTTGGCCCAGCAACTCTTTAATTCTTATCTGCACGGGCATAGCTTCAACAGAAGGGCCACCACCCTCCAGCCCTTATGTCTCCACACTCCAGCCTTTCTGTTCCTTCTGTGCCCTATCCTGTGCCTGGGCACTGTTCTGGGAGTGATGGGTTTGAATTCCTTCAGGCCAAGAAAAGTACTAAATCTAGGTCTTCAAATTCCTGAACTACATAGCAAGTAACTATATGAAAGATGGGAATCCCTCTAATCTTCCAGCTAAATTTAAGGGAAAAATTGGCCTTACTTATGTTTTTTAAATAAGGGTATAGGACATCTTCCGTCAAGAGAGAGTTTTGGCCTGCATATCTCAAGGGGATGGAGGCATCTCTTTGCAGCCTTGAGTAAGGTGCTTAAACTTCAAAAAAGGGGCAGACTGTGAGACTTGGTCCTATCCTCAATGTTTTCCTATTGGCTAAATCTAAGTAGTGACACACCAACTGCATGGTCTTCAGGAAACTCCCTGCTTAGTCTGTTGGCTGCTTGAGATCCTCTGCTGAGATGCTTACATTTCCCCATGTGTTGTATAGGAATCTGAGATATCTAACTTGGGGGTTTAGATCCCAATTTTGGGACACCTAATCTAATCTAACCCTTCCCTTTCTCATTCCCACATGTTGGCTTTGTCCATTTACAAAGTAAAATCTCAGACATAGGGACTGTTAAACAAGCCATGTTTATATATTGCCTACATGCTGGAGGCCCTGGGCTTGGTTAGACCTCCTAGGTACTGTCATAATTCCATTTTTTTTTTAAAGATAGGTGTAGCAGGGGCTGGGGGCAAGCCCTTGCTATGGACCCATAGGGCCAGCTACTCTGGCAAGAGACTTACCCAGGTGGGTCTGGAAGGGCTGTGCATCCCCAGGGTCCAGGGAGAACCCAGGAGGTGAGCAGGCCTTGAGGGGCACTAAACCACATGCCCCAGGGAGCCAGCTCTGACTTGCCAAAAGAAGAGAGCAGGGAATTTAAGGGATACCAGGAAGATCTTTGGTGTTTGGCATTCTCCAGGAATGGGGAAACACAGCAGAGCTGGGAGCTGTGCAAACTGGGGCAGTGGAGGACTCACACCACCAAACCCTTCCAGGTTGCCAAGAACCAGGTGAGCCACAAGTGAAGATCCATTCATCACTGCAGTAAAAGCTAAGTAAAGTGGAAGGCTGGGAACAGGGAGTCATACTGGCAGTGCTAGAGACAGGGTCCAGAGGGAGATCTTTCCTGGGGACCTAGCAGAGGCAGGTGAGGGCAAGGAAACCCAGATTGCAAAAATAGTGGTGGGGTTTAGAGACAAGCCCAGGTGGCCGAATGTCCAGAGAGCTACATGATAAGCCCCAAAGAAGGAAAAGGAAAAGAAAAAGGATTAAGCTATACCCCCAGCTGGGATTACAGGGAAAATTAAAGAAGAAAACATGATTAATTTAGGAATTTTGGATGCAATTAGGGCTGGATTGGGGAAAAATGCCATCATTTACTTTAATAGGCTAAGTGCAGCTGTGAAGGTTAGGCCCAGGGGATATGGATTTGTGAGTACAAGGACCCTACAGCTGGGATCCAGGAGGCATCAAGTGGATTAGGGTGTAAAGCGTGAAGTAATGTTGAAAGATAAACCAAAAGAAAACGATAAATACATTGATCTTAAGGACTAGCTACATGTATCCCTGCCTTATGTGAAGAAAGTCACAGGGTAATCAAGGCATAAAGAGTATAGTGAATGTCACAAGAAGAACCAGGACTTCACCAGACAGATCTTCTCCCAAAGTCACCCAATCTCCCCTTGAGAAACAACTCATCAAGACATGGCAGGCAAGTGGGAGGGTGTGACAAAGATACGTAGCATTACAATGCAGTGGTAGGGCTGGAATACACACGCACACACAGTAGGCAATTGCATAAATTGACAAAGCTATCTGGACCCCTGCTGAGCACATGACCACTCTTCTACCCACATAAAAAAGTGCTCAGAAAACAATTTAAAAGGAAAAATCAATGGGTTTTTTGATACTTTCAATACCAAAAGTGGAAGGAAAAAAAAGGTGGGTTGATTACAACCTCCTTTTTGCCTGCATAATAGAACGGAATCTTGCTGAGCAGCAAAAATAGTAACCTGTGGTCAAATAGTTACATTATGGGTGTGCATTGCAGCTGGATTTTTTCATATTTCTTTTCCTTTCTATTTTTAGGAAGGTAGCCAAATCTTGAACAGCTTGAAACCTTGTACTGACTTCCATAATCATCTGCATCTGATTGCTTGAAGGTGAAAAATTTACCCCATTTTTAGAAAAGATTGGTGACATACAAATGAAGGTTACAATGACCGATTCCTGAAGAGGCGGTGCAGGGTGGACCACACAGGCATCACAGCCTCAACAGAGAGCTATTCACCAACCAGAAAAGAGAAAATTAAGTGAATATACTTTTAGAAGCTTTCACAGAAGTCACAGACACCAAATTACCTTTTATGTGAATAACAGCTAGAAAAGCTAACCCAGTCTCTTCTAACACCTTTGCAAAATTCTTGAACAAATTTTGTTTAAATAATGCAACTTTGTGCATGGTTCTTCTTAAGTTGATTTTAATCAGTTATGGAACTGTTCTAGCTTAAGTAGATCACAAACCGAATAAAGCTAAATTTACAAGATCTGTAAAATTGCAGTGATTTAACTTCTCCTTTAGTTAGTCAGTCCAATATTACAGACCAAATAAGAGCTGGCTGGAAGTGCAGCTTGGACTTAAAATATTTTAAGTCATTTACCAGCATTTGCCATTGTTGGCTTGTTGTGTATCATTGCAAAGAGTAAAGATAAACTAAACTAGGCTTTCAAAAGTGTTTCAAATATACAACTAAATTCTTAAAATTAAATGTAGGAAAAAGAATAATGGTTTAATTGCTAGTAAAATTATGTTTACTGTACTTCCCTAGGTAACCCTTAGTGCTAACCCTTCGTGTTTTATTCCTGCAGGATCTTATACTCAATTGTTCTTGCATATCTACCAAAGATAGACATGGATCCTTTATAATCTTACTCTGTGGGTTAGCACAACCAGATCTGGTATTTTTAGATCCAAGTTATCAGTCATAGAACCATGAGCTGATGACCACTTCCTTTTAAGTGCTGCCTCATTCTGGGCTCATTAAACTTGGGCAGGCCACCTTCTGTTGAGTGAATTGGAAGCCCATCATCCTGTCACCCGTTTCAACAAAGAACCTTCATCCTCCTCCTTTGTGCAGCCAGCTAAAAATTCTGTAACATCATAGAAACTCACAATCCAGTATTTCTAGAAGAAAGTCTTTGTAGTCATTTATGTTAGCTATAATCTAGCACAAGAAAGAAGTTTAAAACTTTATTTCGCAGTCCCATAAGTAAAATCCTTCCTATAACATGAAAGATGCATATACCATCACCATTTAATTTGCATAGCACCGTTTATCACATTAACTCTTGGTCCAGCCTTGAATACAGGAGAAAACCCACAGAAGACCCTTGAACCAAACCAAATGAGTAGAAAAGTATAATATGTGTTCAGGGATTTAAAAAGAGCATTATAAATAAAATGAAAATCTGAGTGGAAGTGGTGCATTTATAGAGGTGCCAGATACTAACGCATTTTGTGAAGTCAGAGTGTTGATTTGTTGGTACTAATGGAAAAGGTAACATTAATTCTTGGTG
This sequence comes from Alligator sinensis, assembly GCF_000455745.1. Classification (NCBI taxonomy): domain Eukaryota; kingdom Metazoa; phylum Chordata; order Crocodylia; family Alligatoridae; genus Alligator; species Alligator sinensis. The sequence goes on along the minus strand of NW_005842070.1, from coordinate 35,517 downwards.
ATCCAAGAACAATAGGCAGTCCCACTAGGAAAGTGTTGTGGTCCTCTTCTACTAGAAACATTTGCTTCAGAACTGCTTTTGAACATATAATGTCAAAAAGATTATTACAAGCTCTTTCAATAAGGGAAGTGATTAATTGCGATTTCCTCTTGCCAAGATTTTCAGTGAACATAGAGGGAAGAAACTGTTCTACCTGATGATGATAGATACAGATACAGGCAGTCCTCGGACTTACGACACAATTGGTTCCTGAAAACCATGTCTTAAGTCGAAACGTTGTAACTCGGAACCAATTTTCTCATAAGAAACAATGTTATAAATGGGGGATTGATTCCTAAACCAAGGCCCAATACCCTATTTTCACCAAAAATACCCCAGAATTTTGTATTTTGAGTAATATAGCTACATTAATGTATTTATATTGTAAATAGCAATTATATTAATTTAGACGGACTTCTTAGAGGTGACTTTACTGGACTTTTTGAAGGGCTCTTGGTTGGAGTCTTCTCAGGAGTCTTGACTGCAGGTTTTTCTGGAGTCTTGTCTGCTTTCTTAAAGAAAGTGTCCAAGGAAGTTTAGACAGATGTTCTCCAGGGAGATGGGTGACACAGCGAACTTGTTCGTTGGTGTGGTGTCGCATCAGATCAAGCGTTGTAAAGTCAAAACTGACATCGGAAAGTTGAAACAGGGTGTCAATTTATAAACGTCATAAGCGCGAACCATTGTAACTTGAAACATTGTAAGTTGAGGACTGCCTATACATAATTAGGGTGACCATTTATCTGATTAGTCAAAAGCCCCGGACTGGAGTCTGGCAAGGAGGTGGAGCAGCATAGTGTGCCATGGCAGGCTCTATCCCTAGCTCTCTGCTCCCTCTCCCCTTCCCCCCATGCTCCAAGACTGTGGGGCTTCTCTGCTTGTCAGTAAGTTATTTGGTGGGGAGGTAGGGGGTGTTTGTTGTTTTGTTTTGGGGGGTTTTGCAGCAAGCTCACCAAAAGTGCAGAGCCAGCTGCTTGGTGATGGCCCAAACCCATGGCTTAATTACCCTGATTAAACCAGGGGAAGCCATTAATCCATGCTTAACATGTGGATTAATGGCTTCCCTGGGCTTAATCAGGGTAATTAAGGTATGGTTTTGGGCCATGTGGCAATCTCCAGGGAGGAGTGGGACTGCTGAGGTCCCTCAGACAGAGGTGTGGGGGAAGCCTTGCAACGCTCAGCCCACAAAAATGGCAGTTGACCCTGGGGTCTACCCACACAAGCAGCTGTCTGCCTCCTTGAGTTTGGTAGACCCCAACCTATACATAATACACTGGTGCTGGGTGTAGCATGTTTTTGAGCATAGCTAAAGCATTAATAACACACATGTAAAATTATACCTTCTACAAGTAAGTCACATTGAGAGGTTTATTACCAACTCTCCTATAGAACTGCTGTGACTTTGGGCAAGTCATTCACCATCTCCATATAACTGAGGCTGTGAGAAACTAGTATCCAGCTACTTTTTTTAAGACTTTGCATGCAAACACAATACATAGCATTCTGGCTTTGCTACATAGTAGAAGGGAGAGAACACATGATGCACAGCCCTAATATGTTCTCAAATTCAATGTCAGGTTTTCCCTTGGAAAACAATGCATAGTAATTTTACTACATAGAGTATCATACCATCCACTCCCCTCATTTTCATTTTAGAGTAGCTCTTTCCTCAAAGCAAACCAGCTCCCTGACACCTACTGGCCAGGTTCTACAACAGTACTTACTGCAGGCAACTAGCAAAAAAGTTCCAGACTGGGTGCATCTACACATGCAATTAATACAATGCAATAAACTCCAGAGCCATTTGAGCTGGAGGAAACTGCTCCAGACACAGCATCTACATATGTGCCTGGAACAGCAGCAATTTGAACCAGGGCAGAGCAGTAAAGCATGCATGTAGGTGCACCCACTATAAAGTAAAACCTGGGGTTATAGTAATTCTGTTGTGTTTACCTGCTTTGAGAGCTTCAAATGAAAAGCAACAAGTGAATATTCAAATGCTCGAAACAGAAATGGTTTAAATGTTTTGCTGAGATGAGCCTATAAAAACAAATTAGTAGAATTAATGTATTTTGGAACAGAATCATAGGAACTAACTTTCAGAAAAGGAGAATGGAAAGCAATGCAGAGGTAAAGAAGGGAGGTCACTCAGGTGCAGCCCATCCCCTGGTATTCTAAATAGCTGCAAGCAAAAGAGAGTTGTTGGGTTTTTCCCCCTTTGAGGCTTGAATTTTTGGAGATGAACAATTTAACTTATATTTTCCATGTAGTTGGAAGCAGCATTATTTTTTTAACAGGAAGTGACTCTTCCTTCTTGGGCAGATATGCATTTTATATCACCAGGGGGATAAAGTCAAGTTTAGCAGTTTGGGGTTTTTTTGGAAACCTTTAACTCTCTTCAGCTTGGCATGGTTTAGACAGGCAGAGGTGGGTGGATCAGTTTGACAGCTGGCATCCATTATTCAGGCCCAACATAACATATTTCTCTGACTGTAAACATATATATTTCTGAAACCAAATATTTCTTGTAAAAATGGCTTGTGTCTTAAATTCAACTAAAAAAAACCCTCTTATTATTAGTCAGAAAATGTACGTACAACTTAAATTTAAGGGCATTTTATATTTGAAGGAATACAGTATCTAATAGAGACATGCAACAGGGAACCCTTACCCGTTACTGGTGAGGCCAGAGAAGGCAGTTAATTATAGATAGAGCTGCTACCAACCCTGGTGGACTCAAATTGCGAGCAAACCCTCTTTAAGCAGGACCTGGTACCTGAGAGGCAGAGGGGGAAGACAAAGGCTTGCACCCTTATTTGCCTACATGGGGAAGCAAACAAGTACTGTGGTACAGCTGACAGTGGCCTTACAGGCATGTGTGGCACCTTGGCTCCCCTACCCAGTGTTACTGGGCAGAGACTGGTCCTGGTTCACCAAATGGCTGATAGTGATGCTGCAAAAGTGGAGTAGGGAACCTCATCAGGGAGAGGAGAGGCCCCACATGCAAGGTGAGGAACTAGTGGGACAATATACCACAGGCACCTCTGTGGATGAACCGGCTGCAAAGGAAGAACATAACATCAATATTGGCGATATTGTGGAGCTGAAGGTAACATCACATGCTGCAAAGCAGTGTTGTATCCTGACCTCGTGAACACATACCCATGATTTAAGGTAAGAAGAGGGCTCTTGTGGATAAGAGCCCGGGGAAGGTTGGGGAGATCAGACAATTATTGATTCTGGGGACGTACCAATGGGATGGGTGCTGATAAGGTAGTCCATGAGCTTCCCACTAGGGGTCATCTGGGGGCAGACAAGACTAGGGACAGGTTGCTTCACCAGTAATTTTTGGCTGAGGATAAAGCATGAAGTGCAGGCATTTGGCGATTCATGCCCCAATTTTCAGGTGGTGGGCCCAGAGAAGCCCAGAAGGCCCCCACTAGTACCCAAGCCCCTCATGGAGGAGCTCTTTGAGCAAATGGCTGTGTATATAACAGGCCCATTGGAGAAAAGCATGGCCGCCCATCAGTCTATACTGGTACCAGTGAATTATGCCAGCCCAATACTTCAAGGAAATCCCTCTGGAGTCCATCACAGACCATAAAATAGCTGAGGAGCTGATAAAGATGTTATCTCAGGTAGGACCACCCAAAGAGATATTGCTGGACTAGGGCAATGAGTTCATATCAAAGATGCTGCAGGAGGTGTGCAACACATTACACATAACTGAACTATGAACATCAGTATAACTTCTGCAAACTAACAGGTTACTTGAGAAGTATAACTGCACCCTCAAGGGGCTGATGACGAAAATGATATGCAATGATCCCAGACACTGGGACCAGTTACTACTCCCACTGATCTTTGCATATTGAGTACTTCTCACCCTTTGAGCTATTATACAGATGTCAGCCCCAGGGCATGCTGGACCTCACAAAGGAAGGCTGGGAGGAGCAACAGGTGCTGGCAGGGAGCCCATTTAAACACATACTGCAGCTCAGAAAGCAGTTGATAGTGGGAAACTTGGCCCGAGAAAACCTGCAAAAGGTGCAAGGGAAGCAAGCAAGCATATACAACCGGCAGGCACGGGAACGTCAATTTGACATGCTTTTTGCCACTTATACAACTGTAAGCATCATAGTGCCAGGAACTTTTCAAAGAGCCCAGCACTTACCTTTGTAAAAATGCCTAAAGAGAGCAAGTATCTAAATGTGTTTACATAAGACCCTTGGGCTTATCAAACACTGTATAGAAACACTGCCAGGGAGGATTGTGCAGGAGAATTGGAGATGGATTCTGAAATGGTTACAGGAGTAGGAAGGAGAAAAAATTAGACAAATGCTAAGTCAAGAGATCATGTGGGAAATCACAGAAAGTGGAGGAATTCTCTGGCACATGCACACACAAGTAGTTCCCCCTGCCTCCAAATGCTCTCCCCCCAGCCCCAAGTAGCCCCTTGCAGGCTGGAACTCTATCCCTTTAAAAGGAGAAAATCCACTTTTTTCCATGGGAAACAGAAAACCTAGATCCCTGGTGATTAAGCGTTAGAGATGCTACCAAAGAGGTTGTGGAATCCCCATCCTTGAAAGTTTTAAGAGCAAGTTAAACATTTGAATGAAATTGTTTGACAGGTGTTCCTGCCTTAAGCCAGGAGTTAGACGACACTATCTCCTGATGTTCCCTCCAGCTCAATTTTTCTATGACAATTCATTTAAGTTACCCTAGTACTTTATAGACTATGAAAATCTGCCTCCCATAAAATCCACAAGACCAATCCACTCATTTTCCAGGTGACATTAAATATCTATCAGCTGGTGAGAATCCCCACCACCACCCTGTGGGGAGCAACAGTGGTTAGTATTTAATAGATGGTTATTATGATTGTCCTGTATGGCTGTGTGAGGCTTCGGTCGCTGATTTGACTTGGAGGAGATTTGGCAGCCAAATCTCCACATCCAAATCAAATCAGGAGACCCGCTAATCTCTCCGAATCGAATCAGAAGCCTCTGATTCAATTTGGAGAGATTCGACAATTCGGCCAGAGACACAACTTTATATGTTTTTTCTACATACCTCAAGGTACCAGGCATGGCTTGTGAAGGCTGAGATGGTGGGGTGGATGGAGTGTCCCATGAGAGCACGGGGGGATCCCCCATGCACTTGGCAGTGGACCCAGAATTGGACCAGAAGTACTTTCAGTCCACTTCCAGGTCCACCGCAGAGCATGCAGGGACACCCCCTTGCCCTCCCAGCTCAGTTTTTGGTGTCTCCTAGGTCAGGGGGGGCACCCGGGGTCCCCCTGCGGCCAATCGCCAAGCTGGGGCAGTGCAGGGTCCCCCACGTGCACGGTGCTGGACCAGGAAGTGAACCCTTCCAGGCCCACCACCAAGCATATGGCCTCCCCTACCACCCCCCACACTCCTGTGGGATGCTCCATCCACCCCACCATACCAGTGTTCACGAGCCGTGCCTGGTACCTTGAGGTATATAGAAAAAACATAGAAAGCTGTGTCTATGGCCTAATCGCCAATTCTCCAAATCAAAATCGAATCTTCAGATTCGGCCGAATCAAATCAGGACAGTGATCCAAATCAGCAAACAGAATCACTGTCCCCTGAATCAGGCTGAATCCGAAATGAATATTGCCTGCTTCGCACACCCCAGCTGTCCAGATTACAGAGTTCCAGATAAAAGTTTTTGCTTCTGTCAAAATAATGTATCCGATTTCCAGAACAACAGACACTTATTAGCTAAAAGAAGTTCTCAGCTACTGTGCAATTATTAAAACGTATTCTAATATATGTACATAAGGTAGTTAACTTTTCAAAGCTAAAATTTCTCATCACACCAAATATTGTGTGTGTGGTATCATACATATTCCTCAAACACTAAAAATAAATCAAGAAAGTATATAATGCAGCCTGAAGCTGACAGCCTGGAAGTACAAGTGTCAGAAAGCACCACTGTGTAACCTATACATTGAATCACATTCTGCAGCCCTTACTCAAGTGAGCAATCACATATGGCTTTCACACTTAAAAAAAATGAGAGAAGAGCAAGTTTTTACAGCAATCTTTCATACTTTATAAAATATTATTATGCATTACAAGATTTTTTTGGCAATCTGAGTTTATAAAACAAGTAAAATTGCATAAGCAATCTTTAACATTAAAAGAATCATGATGTAGGACTTCAGTACTTTAGAAAACAATTTATATCAAACCCAGAATGACAACCAAAAGAGGGGAACTTCGTGTCCATTTCAAACTAGGGATATGTACAACACTGAAAGACACAAACAACTCTGTACTCACTATTACAGTCTCTGGAATTAAATAGAAAGGAGAATGTAGAATCAAGGATCCCCCAACCCAAAAAGGCTTCATAGCTAAGTTCACAACAGTTATTTGGAGCTGTGTCAGGCATGGACAAGCTGCCCTTTAAAGTCCACCCCGACCCCCAATTTAAAGTCCTCTTAGAATCAGAGAAGTGGCCTTCCTTCTCATGAGCAGTATAGCTCTGTCATACTACTGAACTGGTAATTTTTTCCTACCTGCTCATTTCTAATTAATAAGGACCTCTTTGGCCTTCTTTTGTTGCTTCTGAGTTACCAAGTTAACTCTGTCAGGACAAGTGTCAGGCACACTTTAGTTTTAAAATAGTAAGAAAAACTTATAAAACAATCTACTCTTCTACAATAGATGAACAAAAACAAGTAAAAAAAATAGCTGGTATTTTTTTTTTTTTTTTTTTTTTTTTTTTTTTACATTCTCTCCTTTCCTGATCCCTCCTTTTTTATATGAAGTATATTTAAGCAATTTATTCCAAAATTACAGTGGTATAGGGCAGTACAGCCAGCTGCATATTTTTCCAATTATCGTCTTCTATATTTTCTTCTTTTTGACGACTTTCTATTGCGAAGTTCTGCGAAAGCCTCCTTTTCATTCTCTACTTCATTTTCCAAGTCATTCTCATGTGCAAAACCTATTACAAAACAGAAGCATGTTCAGAAGCATATGCAACTGAAATTTACTTTTCCTAAAAGTACAAAAATGACTATTTTCTGTTTAGGCCCTGATACAACGACATGCCTAAGCCAGGGGTCAGCAGTGTTTTTGGGCAGAGTACCCAAAACACATGCAACCTTGACTTGTAAGATGTTGACATGTCAGGGGCCTACAGTAGAGCCGCCGTGAGGGGCCAATCCTTGTTATGGCAGCGCATCCCCAGCCTCTTCCCCAAGGTATGAATGTCAAGCAAAATACCTTCACATGACATGCTCTGGTACGTGTGCCAGAGGTTGCCTACCCCTGGCCTAGGCACATGGATAACAATAGCTTAAGAGACACTTGTTTCAATATGACTCTCACACAAACCAGAGCTTAGACTGCAAGAAAACAGAAGTAGAGCTAAATAAGCACAATCAAGTTTAATGAACACCATGGGTGAATCTACACATGCACTTTACAGCCAAGTAGACTTCTTAGCTCCACAGTAAAGCGTCACAGTCAACACATGCACCAGTATTAGAGCACAGTAAACTAATTAACTCTGCCGTAGGATAGTAGTCAGGAACAGTACTATCTTACAGTGGAGTACTTTACTGCACCGAAATGCACGCATAGATGCTGACCGCGGGCATACAGTGCACCCAGTCAGCCAAGCCAGTGAGGGCTTGCTCTGCCCAGGCTCAAATTGCTGCTCTCCCAGGCACACATGTAGATGCTGCACCCGCGAATAGTTGACTCCAGCTCAAACTGCTCAAGTTTATTGCATCACATTAATTGCACGTGTAGATGCATCCAATCAGAGTTTATTCTCACTAGTAGGGAAGGAGGAGCCTTTTTTTTTTTCTTAAGAGCTGTCCTTGTAGCATTATGGCCTCTTAAAATCTAATCATATAAAAGGAAGCTGGTATGACAGTCAATTCTAGTACAACAGCATTCCATTTTAACATGTGGGTTGTGATACCTTTCTTGAAGAGGGAGGAAAAATACCTTTAACCAGTGAATTTGTTACAATTCTGTTTTTTATACTAATATGCCAGTTTCATTTTTCTCTGCTAAGGCCCAATGAACATATGAACCCAATAGCAATCAAATGGCTAATCAAAGCATTTTCTCACTTTTTTTCTTCTTGTTAATGTGGACAGTTACTCAAAGACGTCCTTGAGTACTTTCTTATGATATGGAAATAGAGAAGGACTGGGACTTCAGCATGGTTGTTATGCTTTCACCCACACTGTGTTTAAACTATATCTTTCTTGTTACTGTCAGAGCATAACAAGGTGCATTGCTGGGTTAAAATCTCTGGTCTAAACAAAGCTTTAGACTGGTTTTAGGCGAGTAGTTTCTAATAATTTGGGATTATGCAGTTTCCAGTCTACAGATTTATTGATGCTACAAAAAAGTTAAGGAATACACAGTTCCTAGTCTGGTAAAGATAGTCTCTTCTCCCTTCACTTACTGCAGATACTTACTTCCATTCTGAAGACCCCACTTGACCCAAAGCTACTGGTACACATATGCAGTATGCATTGTCTACTTTGGCTTTACAATGAAAACTAGGGGGCTGATGAACACTGGAAGATGAATCTCTCTCTTTACAAATTAACATTGCCACACAGCAACTTCTGGGGAGGATGCTAATTTGAAAATGTACCTTCATCCTTCTGCATATATGATTTTATTTCCTCAAGCCATTTGCGAGCTTCATCAAGACAAATGCTCAATTCACTAACATGCTTGGTCATCATTTCTTCAGCTGAAATAAAGAAAAAATAGTTTTAATACATTAAGATTATAAAATGCATCTGACAGCTAGATGGTGGCTTAAAGCTACAGCCAAGTTTCCCTTTATTACCTAGCTACTACTGGGGTCATTTGCACTGATGCAAAGTGAATCTGGATTTAAACCCTAATTTTCAAAAGCACACACTAACCCACTGACTTCTATTCAGCTGATCAAATGCAGACAGAGATTTGAAGTATTCTAGGACTATGGCACACTGGAATATACAGGCTGAATTCTTGCTGACTCAGGGCATTGGGAGTACTTAGTATAAAGCTTGCCACCATGGGAGAAGATGCAAGGCCTTTTCTCCCTCATCAAATCAGCTCTGCCAATCAACATAGAAGGGGACAGGGTGACACCTGCACTCTCAGCCTGGCCCTTCTGCAGACACTGTAGGTAGAGTCCAGACTCCCTCATAACATCAGGGCCACTGAATACAGCATTTTTTTCTCATCAACTTTCTTCCCCTTCCCAAATTTTAGAAGTGCAAACACAACATAACCCTAAGACCATTTGCTTAATGGACATTACCATTACAGCCTTAAACATTTAGAACACTTTAGTTTCAATAAGAAAAAAGAAAGTTCAGGCACGTAAAGAGACTACAATATATAGATTCCTACAGCATAGGAAAGTGAAGATAACAGATATGAAGACCTTGCAGCAAAATCAACTAATAGCTTATTTAACATATGAATAATTGCACTGGATTGAAACACTATTGGTGGATGAGGACCTCATGAGTAAATAATTAATGATAGATTTATTGCAAATTCCTTTAAAAAAAAAAATGGAACCAGATTCTCAGCTTGAGTAAAACCCCAAGCCCTATCACTCAATTGATTCCACGCTCACACATACACATCCCAGTTGATGATTGGTTCCTTTCTTGAATGGAAACAAATTGAGTGGAAACAAATGTAAAAACATGTTCAGAACCATTAGCAAATTTTTTGCACTTGAAATGAAAATTTACAAAACTGTAAATGAAAATCTCATTCCTTTCCCTGGTTTTGGATAAAGCTTTGCAGCAGCAAAGATTTTTTTTTTAAATGTTATCAACCGAAATCTGCAGCAATTGGAGGACATTTATATTTCCAGTACATGTAGCAATATATTTCTTAGCCATTAGAAAGACTAAATGTATACATTGCAGTGAATATCTGCTCACTGAAATACTGGACAATAGAGGTATGCGAAGCGGGCCCTATTCGATTTGGATTCAGCCCAAAACAGGGACAGTGATTTGATTAGTTGATTCAGATCACTGCCCCCGATTTGATTCGGCTGAATCCAAATCTAAAGATCCGATGCCGATTCGGAGAATCAGTGATTCAGCCATAGACACAGCTTTAAATGTTTTTTATACGTACCTCAAGATACCAGTGTGGCTTGTGAATGCTGCAATGTTGGGGTGAATGGAGCGTCCCACAGGAGTGCAGGAGGGCCCTCCACATGCTCAGCGGTGAACCTAGAAGTGGACCAGAACTACTTCTAGTCCACTTCTGGGCCTGCTGGAGAGCACGCAGAGGGGCCCCCCCTGCATCCTCCCCACCCCCACAGCTTGGCGATCGGCCATGGGGAGACCCTGGGTGCCCCTCCCAGACCCAGGAGGCACCAGTCGCCAAGCTGGGCGGGGGCTCGGAGGGCCCCCCCTGCACACTCCCTGAGGGATTTTCGGTTCCCCTTCTGTGGCTGCTGCCGAGCATGGCGGGGAGCCCCCCATGTTTCTGTGGGATGCTCCATCCGCCCCAGCATCGCAGTATTCACAAGCCGCCTGCTACCTAGAGGTATACAGAAAAAACATTTAAAGCTGTCTATGGCTGAATTGCCGAATCACTCTGAATCGATTCGGAGGGTTCCGATGCGATTTGAAGAGATTAAAGGGTCCTCTGATTCGATTCAGATTCGGAGATTCGGTCATCAAATCGGGCTGAATCTCCGCCGAATCGAATCAGGGACTGAAGTTTTGCATAGTCCTATTGGACAAGTGTTTAAAAAAAAAAAAGCAGGATTTTAATACTCTTAGTTCTAAATAAAAAGTGACTTTTCCTCACATAAGCTGAGATAAGACAAGCCCTGAGCATGTGCAACAGACTTCATGCATATATTTTTGTCTGTACACAAAGCCTCTGCAAATGGAAAACCATTGCTATGCCTGGGATAAGTTTAAGTTTAGAAAGTATAGTGGAGATCAGAGTTTTATATTTACTCACAGATTTGCAAAATTCTAATTGTCCACAGCAAGGTTTTTTTGTGGTGCATAAGGGAAATAATGTTATTTTATTATCAGTCATCATCAGCAAGTAGATATCATGCTAAAATTGGTAAACTGCTCTTCCAATTTTGACAGGTTAATCTATAGTTATTCCCTAGTTTCAGATTTAAAATGCTCTTTTCTTCCCAAGACAAAATAATACTCCACTATTCATTCTTAGGTCATCCACTCACTGAATCCTAATTTTATTTTTCCATTGCCAGAGAGTTTAAAGATGGTACTTTAGGCATGTAGGAAATACTGTTCGTATCAAAATATTTTATCTGCCAAGATTTGTGACTTAAGGGAACCATGTTTGGTCACTGTTAAAATGGCCTTTTAGGCCTTGGCCACCCTGATGCCACCCAACAGTGGTATGAGTGCTACTAATATTTGAAGGGAAAACTAATCAAAGGCATCCTCATTCAATGTGCAGCCTGATTCTGACACTAAGAAGTGCTGCCCTACTACTGGTAGTGGTAAAGCTGCATCAGTGCTACAGCAACAGTAGGAGAAATGCTAACACATTTCAGTGTAGATGGAAGCTTAGAGATCTTCCTAGACACGCACACACTTTAGACATAACAGAAGTTGCCATGGCAGCAAAGCAACAACCTGCTCTACAGCATCCAATGACAGAAACAATCCTTTCTAATAAAATACATTAATTATAGAATGTAATAAATATTCATTAATCACATCCTGAACTTTGACTTCTGTGGCTCTTGCATTGCAATATGAAACCCTCAAAATATTCAAGAAACCTTGAGAACAGTGTACAACAGCATGAGTCTGGCGCTCTATTCAGTTTCACTAATGTAAATCAGGCATTTCAATGAAAATCAGTGCAAGGAAAAGGAGACACAAGCTGATATTATTACTTAGCAAAAGTACTAAGTTCACCCATGTACTTAACCCAGATCACTAAAGAAGATGCATCTATCTATCTGTATTTTTAATCAGAGGATATAAAATTGTTGCAGGAAGCAAATTGGAAAGGCTATATCATATAAAAGATATGCCATCATATCAATCTCTTTGATTTTCTTGGTTTTATTATAATTTGCTATTTCTTATTTAGTAAGTTCTTTGTAACGGCAGTAGCTTATATGTTGGCATAATCATGACATAATTGAACTGTAATGTTTATACCATGCTCCCATTAATTAAATAAAAACAAACAAACAACAACAACAAACAGGCTTACCCTCAGCCCAGGCTTTTCTCTCATAGATGTCTTTTACCATATCTGAAATCTTTTTAATGATTTCTTGGATCTTTCTTTTCTCCAGGCTGGAACGTGCTTTCCAAGCCAAGTTGGTCCAACTGTCTTCTTCGATGGCAGCTATTATACTCCGTCCAAAACATATATTTGAATCCACACTGCTTCTGAAAAACTTGAAATAGTCCTTGTAGGCTACATATTTATTTTTGTGCTCATCCGTACTTCTATGCCTTTCGTAAGTCTCAGTGGCTACAAAAGCTGCATTCCTTTCTTCATTCTCTTCCTTTTTCACCTCATCACTTTCTGTTGGCGTCACAGCTTCAGAGATCTCAATCTCCAAGTTTTCTGCCTGGCTAAAGTAGTTTTCAGAACTCTGGATGAATTTAATTCCACAAAGGTCACATTGCGTTCTGTCAATATCTGCTTTTTTAAAGATCCCCGATACTAATTCTTCCATTTCCACTCCAGTAACCTCTGGCTTAGAACAGGATTTCCTTCTCCATTTTACATAACAATACCCTAAAAGAAACACCTTAAACAACTTCCGCTCTGCAGATGCCTTCTGCTGTTGCTTCTGCTGCTTTATGGATGCTATGGCTGTTAAGGGATCTTCGCTGTTTAAGGGTCTTCCCCCTCTTCCATAGAGGAGAGATCACTTTCAAATTCCATTTCTGACTCTTTAGAGTATTCTACAGGATCCCAGGAGGATACAAATCTTTCTGGGGTTACCTGCTCGTAAAAGATGCCCCGTACACTACTAGTCCCTTTGTAATACGGCGAGTCCCACCTCCATCGACAGTTGACCAAGAACTCCCCATCTCGTTCAGTCAGCAGCTCCTGAAGGCCTTCTGCTATCTCTCTCACTTGTGAGGTATTACTCACTTTCTCCACAATCTTAACCAATCTTTCAGGCACTTTGGAAGGAGACCGTCTTTTCATACTTATCAGTTTATCCTTAATTGTAAGAAAGTGGGTGTGAAAAAGAGATTTAGATTTAATATGGAGCACTTGATCAGCATTCACCAATATCACTAAGCACAACACCACAGTACGCTCAGCTTCCCCTGACGTTACATAATCAGGGTCCCCAAAAGCATCCACAAGGACATTGAAGTCTTTGTTTTGAGCTCCACACAAAACTTCTGCCACATAACTGAGATGGAATTTGAACTGCCTGACAGCTTTATTTATGTCCTTTGGTCTGTAATCCTGGATAACAGAAAAGGTGTCTCTGACCTCTTTGTATTGGTCTTTTTGTCTTTTGAACAAAAACTCCCAATAATGAAGAAGAGCAAGGTAACTCTTTGGAAGGCACAGATTAACATCCTTGCAAAGGCGCATCAGGACAGCACAACAGAGGATATACTGGAATTCTAGCAGCATCACTGTATTTCCTATGCTTGGAATCAGAGGGTCAATACATTTCTTGACCAGGACATTCATAAAACGGAAAAACAACAGTTTACATTCTTCTGGGTTTTTGTTAACATACAGCTGGTCCAGTGAGTTTTGAAGGAGTCGAATGAAACACAAGTGTATGTTTTCTGCATTTTCAGCATTTTTGTTAGGCTGCAGCATCCCAGCCCTGCCCTGTATTCCCTTGGGTTTTTTCCCTCTGCTTTTCTCCTTTTCATAAGCCTTTAGTTCTTTGTTATAATCCTCTTCCTCCCTAATAAGAAAATTCTCAAATTCTTCAGGGTAACTGGAAGACAAGATGAAAACTTGCATGGCACTAAGCAACAAGTCAGTAGATTCTCTTCTGTTTACAGCACTTTCATTTTTAAACTTAAATGTGATGTATTCCTTCAACACCATTTTACAGGACTTAGGAAACCTGGAAAAAGGTCCCAAGATTTCTCTGCATGCCGCTGGATTTTCTGACACCACTCTAAGATGGAAATGCTGAGGGAAGACGACATTTACAAGCGATTTGCACATTGCATATTTATCGGCAGTCAAAAGTTCATCGATATCTTTACTTTCATGAAGCAGTTCTTTTGAAAAAACCTTCTTGGCTCGTAAGAGCAGTCCGTTTATCACTGCCAAGTCTATTTTACACCGAAATATAGACTTTGCCTCATGACGCAAGAAAGGTCTATGGAAGCCTTCACACGTTTTATCTTCACAATCCAAGCCAGCGATGAACTTCAAACAAATATCAGGGTAATTATGTCCAAGAACGTTGTGTGTAATCAAACACAACCTGCTTAACAAGTGTTTCTTCAGTGCAGACTTCACCTCTGCTATGCCTACCACAAAGTGATCTTTCATTTTTTTCCCTTTCAGATGGGGATTATCTGATAAAAACTGCACAATGTGTCCGGCTTCATTTTGGGACACCTGGCAAAGATCGCCATCTACTGGCAAGACCCCAAAATAATCAAAACATGACTTGACCGTTTCTTTCTCAGCATTGGTAGTTGCTTTTTGTAAAGCTTCAACCAAGTCTAGAAGAGCCTCTAAACCGCGTGTTGCAAGGTACAAGATAGATCTGCTTTCTGCTTCACAGTGGGTTAATTCAAAGAGAGCTTCCACCACACCAGCATAGTGAAGCAAAGAGTAGTACTTGTAGAAAGCATCTTTAAGCTTTGTAAAATCTTTCTTTAGCACTCCCTGGAGAAAAATTGCTTCAGCAATTCCAGATGTCTGGTTGGTTTGTTTACACAGCTCTAAGGCTTCTTCTATGACAGCCTCTCTGTCTTCCAATTCTGAATGCCCTGAGACACTGAGACGGGCTGCCATAAGCAGACATGATGCCCGAAATTCCTTCTTGGTAGTGAGCTTGGCTGCTTCCAACACAAACCCATGTTGCTTCATCAGATTAGCAGCCTCTTCCTCTCGACCTTCCCTCTTCAGCAGGTCTGCTGCCTGGGCCAAGCATTTGTTGGATTTCAAGAACACAAGCTGGACTTCTGTGTCAAGTCTGGAGAGGACTCTCATCATGTCTTTGGTTTTGTTTGCAGTCAAGTACTTAGAAGCAGCCACCAAGTACAACTCATTTGATGAGATGGAGAGGTGTGTCCTTAGTATCCCTTCATACCTGAAATGAATACAGCGGCGATTAAACTAAAAAAATCACCAGGTGTGATTAAACTAAAGCACAATGTACTATTTACAAAAAAAGAAAGAAAAGGATCCTGGTTATATTAACAAGGTAAATAAGGCAACTTCAACCACGCTGTTGCTTCAAAAAGGCCAAAAATACTTCTGAAACTGAAAAGAAAAGGGGTCTCTTTGATATCTGAAAAAATAATCATATTCTAAAAAGACCTACTATATAGATTTGCTACAAGGTAAGGCTGTCTGAAACAAAAGTACTAAAACTTCAGAAGAGAAACAAGATCAGAAGGTCAAAACATCAGGGAATCTTATTTATTTATGCAATTTATATGCCACCCTTCCCAACAAAGGCTCAGAGTGGCCTTTAGTAAGAAAAGAGAAAAACTTCAGAAGGGAAACTACAATACTGAAATAAAAATAAATGGCCACTAAGCATCATCTCAGCCTCGCTCTGTTGCCCAAATAGGAAGGTCTTGCAGCACTTCTAAAAGATGTCCAGGCTCAGGCTCTGGTGGACCTTATACTGAGGGAGTTTCAGAGCTTGAGAGCTGAAACTGCTGAGAATGACTTCTCAGATGTTTTCACTAAGCAGACTTAATGTATCTATGGTACTTGAAAGAGGTTGCTCTCAGATGACCTTAAGAGATCATGATGGGAGTGTGGAGGAGAAGGCAGACCCTTTGGTACATACAGCCTAGGCTGTTTAAGCTCTTATAGGTCCTATCTCGGTCCATGCTACTTTACTCCCATTTTAACATCATTTTTTAGTTTTAAAGTAATGAAAAATGATAATGACTTGGTAAATAGCAAAAAAAGCCTACAACAGTAACAGATTGCTTTATGGTACAAGAACTACATATATGCCACAGCACTGTATCTGTAAACACCATCTTTCACCCATTGTTGCTTCCTGAGTGGCAGAACAAAGCATGCATTTCCTTCTTTTTTAAACATTAGTTCTGGTATTCACTTAATGGTTAATTACCATTGTATGATGTCAACAAATTATTAAAACTTCTTTCTTAGCCAAACTTGAGCCTTGCAAAAAAATAAAAAGTCTTTCCCCTCCTACACACTGAGGGTGAGTAATGTTTTTTGACAGGTGAGTAAATTACCCTTAGCCTTTCATTATCTTTTCATGGTAAAAATGGGGGAGTAGATTTTGTGCCTGGGATGGTAAATTTGCATGGATGATTTTGCAGGGCTGATTTAAAGAAAAAAACAAAGCATGGTATGTTAGAAGTAATTTTAATACTTGTACTTTAATTAAATTATTTCTATTTAAAAATGTTCCAAAATACAGTGGTCATCTCAAAGAAATCACTTTGTTTTCATGTTACAGAAGATTTCATAGGTCACATCTCATATTTCCTGGAGTTTGTCAATCTACTATGTTGTTTATGGAACATGATGATCCATTACTTGAATGCTCTCAACATTTTTTGTCACATATTTTACCATGAAATTTTAAAAATAAACTGAAAAAAAGAATATTATGGGCAGGGTCTGATTCCCGATATATTTTCCTGTGATGTGCTAAGAACACATGGGAAAAATGTAGTATTATAATAGGCTGGGTTTTTGGTTGTAGCTATGTTGGTCTAAGGACATAGGCAGGCAAGGTTCTTTGAGTAGGTGTGATATCTTCATTAGATCAACTGAGTAGTTGGGGGAAAAGTTCTTGGCACCCTTGGTCACCCTTCTTCAGGCATAGGGAGTCTCTGCTGTTCTGAGACTCCAAGCAAAAAACAGACCAGCAGAGACTCCCTATGCCTGAAGAAGGGCGACTGCGCCCGAAAGCTTGCTAAGAACTTCTTTCCAACTACTCAGTTGGTCTGATAAAAGATATCACGTCTACACAAAGAACCTTGCCTGCCCTATAATAATAGGGACTGGTACTGTTGCCCAGTACCATTACCCATTACTCAGTTGCCTAGAATTTCTTCCCATTTTCCAATGCTGTTTTCAGCTGATTATAACTATGCTAATCCTTAAACATCTGCCTTTGATTGAATATTTCAGCTAAAATGAATCAGTCGTTTCCCAGAATGAGGGCAAGGCAAATAAATATACTGTTTTCCCCAAGTTCAAACACTCTAGGAACCTTTTATTTGAGAAGTCCCAGTGTGCTGTGCTTTGGGGCAGGGACCTGAAACTTGAGAGAAGGGTAGGCATTTGTGGAGGGAATATGTCTCTCCCTTAAAAAAATATGTGCAAATCTGGTCAAGATATAGAAACTGAGACATTTGCATATGCTCAGCAGCAACTTCTCTGACTATAGCAGATACAATTGTCAGAAGCCCTGTCATTAATGAGCACATGTTAGTCTGTTGCTGAATAGGTTTTTCCTTGCAGCTGCAGTTCTACATTCCTGCAGGCCATGCTGGTCAAATGTCAAAGACTTGCCATTTTGCAATCCTGTTTCCAGTTGATTTTAAACTGTGCTAATTAACTGAATCAAAGATGTGATAGCATCTCTTTTATGCCCCTGATGATTGCAGGCACCTTGGAGGAGGAAACTACCAGAAATGCAGAGAGGACAAGCGGAAGTGATGGAGACAGTAAACTGATAAGAAATCTAGTGGGAGGAAGTGACTGGGAGTGAAAGGGCAAATATGAAGTAGGGCACTTGTTCTAAACCTTTCTAGACTTGAGGCACTTCTCAGAAAGTGCCAGCTCTTAGTTTTCATTCTTTTTTTTGACTCAGGAAAAATAATACAGCAATTCTTCTGTAGCAAAGAATTCAGAAAGATGCCAACTGGTCAGAATGTTTCCTGACACTACGAATTCCTATTTGAAATCTCTGGGTTTATCTTGTGAACAATGTTTGCACACCTAACAAAACTAACATTGCATTGTACCCTGCAGCACTCAAAAGCAACTCAAGGCACACTAGAGTGCCACAGCACTGTGACTCAGAACCAGTGAACTAGGATGAGGAAAGATCGCTGGGGGATGATGGCTGGGACTGGCTGGAAAGGAGAGCAGTATTGGAAATGTAGAACAGAAATGGAACAAGGACTAGAAACCAGTAGGCAGTAAGGGAAAATGGGACTGTCTGAGCAAAGAAACTGGGACAATTAGCTTGGGAGGGACATGAAACACTAAGATTGGATAAGGAGCTTGAAGATGATGATATGGAGTCAGTGAGAAAGGGAATGTTGGCTGTACCTGCCAACTGGAGGCTGGCGGGGGGAAGATAAATTGGATGAGGAGCCAGAATAGGGAGAGGGGACCTGCATACAGAAGTGCTGAGCAAGACAGGGATGAGTAACTTAAAAAGTGAAAACCGGGACTGGATAAATGAAAAGAATAACTGTGGAGGGAAGAAAGAAGCAAATTAAAAAAAAAAATGGGGTCAGGGAAGACCACAGAGAGGGCAGGGCATTCTGGGTTCCTCTTGTGGGGGAACAAGTAGAAGAGTCTGTACCCGCCAGAGCATATGTACCTCCAGAGCTTGGAACTGAATCTCAAATCTTACTACTCCACTACTGCCAGCAAGTATCTAAAGTGTCTGAGCCCTCTCAAGTGCTGATCCATACAGAAGGTAACAATTTGCCATTGGTATCTGTTACAATGCCAGCTCAACTGGCAGAAATAACTTGCCTATGGACTAGTTAATATATATGGACTAATTAATATTATATATAAGAAAGCTTAGGAAGTTTATAAAACAAAAGCGACATCAAAAACACATTGTTAGGGCTGTGAAGTCAAATCACTCAAACATTAGGATATGCCAGAATTAATGCTTGCACCTCTGTAATTTTAATTTGGGTACTTTGTGCATGTGAATTAGGTTTTTAGGGAATCTTGCATATTGTTTGGAGCCATCTCTTAGAAATAATGCACAGGAGAGCACCTCCATTTCTATCCTGTGCTTTAAAAAAGTTATCAATTCATCCACATAGTAAGCATATTAAGATATTCTGCCTAGTGGATTAGATATTATGCAATTCAAACATCAAAATCACTCGCAGAAGTCCACAAACACTGAGTAAATAAATGGCAGGTTCCCAAAGCTACTATTTCCCTGAACCCTGTGCTGAAGTTTACCTTAGTTGAGGAAATCACTATGTGAAAAACTATAGATTTGACATCCTTTTATTACAGTTAAAGCTTTGGGCCATCTTCTTCGTCATTTTCTCATTAACAGAAGTGATGGCAGGAATTCTGATTAATCAAATGAATATGCTACTTGTGTAAAAAGTGTCACCAGCATAAACTTTTGCCAAATCTACATGGAGCTCGCCTTATTACACTGAAGTCAGACAACTGATGTAGGCATTTTCTGTGCATCACTCTCTTAAAAGGACATATGTACCTTTCTGCTGCATTTCCTGCTTCCTCGTAAAGGCCCTCCTGGAAAAACATCTGAAGTGCTAGTTCAAACTCTTGCATTTGTTCATAACATCTGGCCGCTTCTTTATAGCAATGGCTTTTTTTATAGAAATAGGCAGCTTCTTTTATCTATGGCATAAAATTCTTATTAATATGAAATCTCCTAAATATTCAAACAGCAACAGAAGAAACATGGTATTTTCATTTATACAGAAAGAGAGAGAGAGAAAAATGAAGTCTTCCACTACCACTTCTGCTGAATACCATTCCCACACAATAGACAACATCAAGATTCAAGATGTTGAACTTCCCTCGTTTTACAACTATTGTGATCTACAATGTTCCCTGGAACCAACTGAAAAAATATTGTACTTTATTTATGACTATCAACACACCATGGGGAAAAAAAAAAAAAAAAAACTTATGAAAAATATTCTGCAGGGGTAAATAATGTTTAAAGGTCTCTAAACAGGTATAAGAATTTAATTAAGAGAGAATGAGAGTCCCCTTAATGAAAAATAGGCAGAAGAGCAGTCAGTACCTTTCCTAATTTTTTACATAGTTCTGAACAAAGCTGAAATTCTTTGGCGTAAGTCAGACATTTCAGTGATAATTTTGGTTCTCCACATTCCAAATAGGTTTTAGCCAAGGACATATATTCCATCTGTTTTTCCCTGTCCAAAAAAAAAAAAAAGAAAAAAGTTTGTGTGTGCACATATGATGTTCCAAGTCAAATTCACGAATACAGGATGAGAAAGGACTCCTAGTCACTGAGTCCAGCTGCCTGCAAGGGCAAGCAACTACAACAAATATTCTTGTTCAGGGGAAAAAATATAATAATAATCAAGCTCCATCTTATGCTTAGTTAGGATGTTCGCCATTACTACTCCTACTGGAACGCTGTTCTAGAATCTCACTGCTTTGAGGATTAGAATCCCTATTCTAATTTCCAGACTAAATTTGTTCATGGCAAGTTTATACACATTTGTTCTTGTGCTAACGTTGTGCTTTTAGCTTAAATGATTCTTTTCCCTCCCAGGCATTTACCTTTGGGTGCATTTATATAGAGCAAATATACTCCTTCTCAGTTTTTGTTTTGCTAGCCTTAACAAGCCACGCTCTTTTAGTTTCCTGTCACAGTAGGCTCTCCATTTCCTTGATCTTAGAAGGCTCTTACTGAATGCATTCCAGGTTGAATTCACCTTTCTTGGACATGGATGACCAAAATACAAAAACAGTATTCCATGTACAAATGGCATTAATATTTCCCTTTCTTTGCTGAAAACGCTTCTGAAACCTGCTCAGATTAGCAGTGTCCAACTGTCCGTTTCAACTTAATGATCTCTCTCTACTGCCCTACTAGGGAGCCAGGGATCACTTTAGTGACACCTTCCATGCCCAAACCTGAAACAACCTTGATGCCTTTTGTAAAGCAGTGGGCTGCTGCCTGAACCACTTCTTAACTATTTTAAACTACAGAAGAACTTAATTTGCATTTCTTCAGTCATATGATACAGCGCCCTGACTTGGCTTGATACTGTGGAGGGAGACTACCTGGTCCCCTGACTTATGCATGTTAAGTCAGGGGTGGGCAATTATTTCAGTTGATGGGCCACTTAAGTTTTGGTGAGCTATTGAGGGCCACACACAAAATCTTTCAGAAGATATCATTGTAACAAATTATAGATAAAAAATAAATCATATACTAAAAACTTAAACATCTACTATGGCATGTTTTAATTTTATTTCAAAAAATATTTTTGACCAA
Organism: Alligator sinensis; assembly: GCF_000455745.1. Lineage (NCBI taxonomy): Eukaryota > Metazoa > Chordata > Crocodylia > Alligatoridae > Alligator > Alligator sinensis. The sequence goes on along the minus strand of NW_005842070.1, from coordinate 14,034 downwards.
TTTATGTTTTGTGAGTAGTGACTGCAGAATAGCTCAAAATTAACAGTCTTACTGTTGTATATTTGTGGGGGGGAGGGGTTTGCGGGGGAAGGCGAGTGTGTGCATGTATGGGAGAGCTACCTATGCACAAGGTCCTAGGAGCTGGCCAGGGCTGAAGGGATGGAGGGAGAAAGGGCTGGGGACACATGCAGCAGAACTTGCTTGGGTGGTCCAATGCAGGTGCACTATGCCACTTCCCCATCTGACCCATGGCTGTGCCTGTGACGCTCTGTATGGTGACAAGCCCTGCCCACTCCCAGCTGGGGCAGTCCATACTGCCCTCCTACCCACCCTACATTGGCCACCAGCACCACCCCAGCCCTGGTCAGCATGTACAGCTTCCCGGCAGGGCTGCCTCCTCCCCGGTCAGCAGCCCACAGGTAGCTGCTCATCACACTGGGTGGACAAAGCAGGTGGAAGGCAGCTGGAGCTGGAGCCCCATGCACCAAAGCAGGAGCCAGCCAGCTGCAGCTTCCGCACCCTGCTGCCTGGCTGGGCATGTGGTGCCTGGCACATTCTCCCACAGCTGCCGCTGCTACTCCATGTTACCTGCTGCCCAGAGTGGCGCAACAGAGGCAGGAGAAGAAGCCAAGCTGTACCCAGGTATCTGCTGGGAAGTTGTGTGCACAGCCAGGGCCAGGGCGATTCCAGGTGGTGGGGGCTGCCCCAGGCAGGAGTGGGCAGGGCTTGCCCCCGTGCAGAGCACTGTGGGGGCAGCCACAAGCTGAATATAATCAATTGGTGTTATGGATCTGGTCCTCGGGCTGTATTTTGTCCACCCCTGTGTTAATAAGTTCATGAGGTTTGCTTCCACCTTGAATGTGGTATTTACTAATACTATATCCTCTTTCTCCATCACTCGTTCTGCCTTGTCCCTCATTTTCATCCTTCTCCTCTTTCATGGAAACTGAGACTAAGTATTCATTTAGTTTTGGATCATACTTCAATCCACTAGTTCATTAGACAGCTCTCCTCAGAGATGGACCCATGAATTCCCACTCAGCAAAAGGGGAGTGTTTTCTGCCCCAATCAGAAAATCAGAATAGAACTGCCTTTTGGGTTCTATTGAACAAGGCTTCCCCTTCATCACAATGTGTGCACCTCCTTGGGTGAAATAGGGTTGTTATCCTAATGCAAGGCATGCATTTTTTATCTGGTTATGTTATCAGCATTTGTTTAGACATCTTAGAAGCAGAACAGGATCTGAGGCTTAGCTTTTTGTATGTATTCCAAGAAACACTGCTACTTATGTAAATTTACATATCTCAGTACTTACTTGGGGCTGCTTTTCTTTGATTGCACGTTAAGTACAGCATCATGAGCCAATGCCAATTTCTCTTTCGCATCTGCTCCTCCCTTTTGGTAACATTTGGCCGCCACCTGATGTTGGATAACAGGTTACGTTCATTAGTGCACCACGCTCATGATTTAAGTATTTATAAAATTACTTGACAAAGCCTCTATTTAAGCAGAGCTTACTTTTAATTTTACGATCCCATCCATGACAAACATCAAGACCAATATGGGAAATGAAGGAAAGGGAAGGAAAGAGTTTGAGCACATATGAATATACAAAAGTGCCTTTGAAGTATGTCCTCATGCAAAATTTCAGCTATTTTTAATATAGACCAGCAGTTCCCAAACTGACAGACTGTGCACCACCAACTTTAAAATAACAACCTTAAGTACCACCAGCAAATTTTGGTCATATAAAGTAATTGTAATAAGTCTGTTAACGCCTACCACTTACAGGTTGTCTGCATACCACTGGTGGTACCTGTACCACAGATTAGGAGCTGCTGATATAGACAACTGACTTAGAAATAGCGAAAGCAGAATTCTGGATAGACTGGCAGAGCAAACAATAGTTTCTATCACATTAGACTTGAGAGGGTTAGCTTGCACATCAAAGGAACAAGCCATATAATTTCCATCACTGGAAATCAGTTAATTCTTGCATGTTCTTTTTTGCTTTCACAGGGCTCGGTCTAGATTCAGATGTTCTGTATTTAGACCAATATAGTTCCAATATCCAAAAATCAAATCACACATGAGATATACTGCACTGCAGCTTTTAGAACCCAGTTCTCCAAGCGTTTAAGCCGAGCACAAAATAATTGAGAACAAGACTAAATACACATTCCTTAGACCTTGCATCACTAGTTAGATCACAGCAAGCTGAAAACACTAATCAGTGCACAGTTAAATTGTAGAACGAAAAATATTTGTTTACCTGTCTCATGCACCAGTACTATTGCACATTTTCAGACAGAGACAAAACATGTTTTTATCAGCCTCTTCACAATCACACCAACAACTCTGCAACAGTGTACCTGCTTTATTGCACCAGTATACTTACTGCTTGTCTGCTCCATTTGTCAGCATCTTTTACAGAGCAAAGCAGACGAGTCCTGCCTTTATAAAAGCCTTATTTTATTGCCAAAAATATTTTTCTTGTTTTATGCCGTTTATTTGTGGAAAAGACACATTAAATGTAGGACCAAAGATTAGAAAAAAGTGTATGGTAAATTAAAAATAAAATGTATTTCACATTAAAACAACAAATGATTTCTGTTCTTCCTGCAAGAGGGAGAGGCAGAGTTGGAGACATTTTCTAATTTATTCTAGTTCATGTTTAAAAAAAAAAAAAAAAAAAAAAGTATTCAAGCATTTTGCTGGAACTCCAGAAAGCCATTGCATATTTTAATTTCCTTTACTCATTCTCCATCTTAAGACCCTAATGTGGTATCCAAACAAATAGAGAGCTCTTTAACTCTCAACTCTAATTTCTCACTGGTCAAAGGCATCACTGTTTGATACAAGTCAATCTGTTCCTTTCCAGAACACTTGGTCTTTACTGATCTAGGAAGCAGATGCTTCTGTTTCATTTTCTGACTTGCACAGCAGGAACAGATCATCATAAGTTGTTGCTTCCCTATAAACGTTTCTCTTATAAAAGGAGAAGACTAATATAATCATAAAAGACACTGCATCATTCTGATATCTGTCATAGGAATTCAGTTTGATACCAGCTTGTTTCAGAAATATTCAGAACATAAACCAGTGATTCTCAACCAGGGTGCTGTTGCACCTGGGGTACCTTGAAATCCTTTTAAGGGTACCATGCAATGCCACGTGATGTTAGCAACATTAGATGTGAAAATATGGTTCACAAGATAACCCGGAGATTTCAAATAAGAATCTGTGGTATTAAAAACACTCAGACTTGTTGTGCCCAAGTTATTTACAACAGAAGAATTGCTCTATTTTGCAGAAAAATAAGACAGGGAAAAGTAAGACTTAGCATTTTTTTTAGATTCAAGGCACCCCTCAGAAAAAGTTGAGAACCACTGATCTAAGCCCTATTAACTGGCCTGGCAGTCAAAATCTGTATCATACTAGTCAGCAATCTAATATAAAAGAATTTAAAAAATTGAGTTTGTCCAAAATGACCTTTTGAATAAAATCATACACACTAAAGGGTAGGATAGAAGACTATCAATTTCATTTTTGCATAGAATTTTCTTACTGCATTAAATCCCTTTGGTCTCAGGATACAATTGCTAGAAAGAAAAATAATTAGGGACCCTCTACACATGAAGGGAAAGGTGAAATGGGATCCAACACGTGATCTACACAATTGCACCTGCTGCCATGCTACACATACACGGCTGCAGGTGCAATTGTTGTACTACGCATTAGAGCCCATCACGCCTTATTGTTGCTGGTGGAAGGGGGGGCCCAATCCTGGACTGCTCCTGCGCAGGTAAGAAGCAAGGTCCCATGGGAACTCCCTCACCTGACCCATAAATCGGCAGCTCCTGGGGCTGAAAGTTCCCCTCAGTTGAGGGACTCCTAGCCACAGGTATGGTGCACCCATGGAGCTGGGAGCCCTGTTAGCTGACAGGGCTCCCAACCACAGGGGAGATCCTGCTAGACATGCAAATTAAAGCTTGATAGCAAATAGCTATAAAGTTAGTACACGTTTCAAGGTCTAACTTTATAGCTGGTTGGAGCTTTCTATGGCAGGATAAGTACTTTGAATGTATAGCTGGTCTCAAGGTAATTGTGCAATTAACCAGTTAATTGCGCGATACCTGTAATGTGTAGAGGGGGGCTTAAAGACAAGTAAAAACTACTGTACACAGAGACCGTAGGAGGTTCTAGGCTCATCATCCAAAGCACTCTGCTTCCACAACCTTGACTCTCCAACCTAGAAGAACGTGTAAGGAAATAAAATTCTACGTGGATTAAGATCCCAAGTACTAATTCATTCATATATATGTTACCGTAAACAGAACCAAGTGATTTTACAGAGGGAACAGGATCTCCATACAGAAAAATACTTGACATCACATGAGACAAACACATGTTTTTACCTTCCAGCACTGATGCTTCGCATAGTATTCTCCTTGTGCAATCCATTCTTCTGGAGTTGAAGTTTTAACAAACATGCTATCATCTAAATCTAGAAAAGGGAGAAGAAGGATATTTTCAGATACCTGACGGACAATTATAAAGAGGATAGAGATACATTATTCTGTGGCCATAGGGGACAGGACTAGGAGCAATGGCCTCAAGATGAAGTACATGAAATTTAGGTTGGAGATTAGGAAGAACTTTCTGATTACAAGGGTGGTCAAGCACTGGAACAGGCTAACTAGAGAGGTTGTAGCATCTCCATCTATGGAAATTTCAAGAGCAGGTTAGACCGACACTTGGCTGGAAGAGCCAAGTGTCGGTCAAATCTTAAGTGTCAGCCAAATCTTAAGGAAGAATACTTTTTGAGTTAGTGTTGTGGTATAAGAGAAAGTATTTAATGTATTTCAAAACTAATCATTATACTTCTCTCATATACCAAGCTGCCCTGATTTGTGCCCGTGCCAGTTGATAATATCAAGAGGTGGATGAGATTTTCCATCATTTTATTAGCATTTAATGCTGATGATTTGTTTGGTTTCAGAAGGCCTTTAAAATCTATACTTGCTACAATGATAAGAGCAACTTCACTGTCCCTTCATAATATATGGGCTCTCTATGTCTGAGTTAAAAAAAAATAACAAGTAAAACTGTCACTGGAATCAACAGAAGTTTGTAGATATAACAATTGAGTGAAACCAGCTAAGGACTTCATTCTTAATGTACATCATTTGAGGCAACACCTAAATCCAACCACTTTTTTCATATTATTTAAAAGCAAGCAAACCAAAAGAAAGGGACATTTGTAGGGAACAAAAGAAAGAAGGGTTACCTCATTTAAAATGAACTATAGTAAAACACAGAATGACTTGTCTTGCCTTGAGGGTTTTTTTGTAAAATGTTTTGAGACAAGCTTTACCTTTGTTTTCATCTGTTTTGACAACTTGAACAAATTCTCTTCTGATGAAATACTTAAAAGCTGGATCCCGCTTATCTCGGTTTTCATCGAAGATCCACAAATTGACCCTGGCTCTTGTAATGGCAGTATACAACTGTTTCAATTCTCCATTAAGCATCTGGAGCACAGTGATTAAGACAATAAAATAAGTGATATAATCTAGAAATGCTATGACTTCACTGTAAACAGAAATCTGATGGGCACATTTAAGCCAATTAAGCACAGCATCTTAAGATAATTGACTAAATATTTTGCTACTATAAAATTGACAATTGGGTATGTAAAATGCAAGGAAGTGCAGTCATATATTGAAATGTATGTCCAGTTACTGCTACTGCAAAGCAGTAACCCACATGTACAAATGACCAATATTGTGTATAACCATTTAAATGTTAACACTTGTTTTTCTGCATACACATTCACGATGCAAATCAAACGTTACATGTCTTCCATAACTTTGAAAATAACCAGTGCTACAAGCCCGAGCTACATTATGCCAAGCATACATGAAAGCAACTTCATTGGTTTTAGTGAAGCTACCTGGAATAGTATAATGGCGAATCACTACCTTGGTATTCATTAGTTTTTAAATGATAAACATGAGATCACTATATATGAACTCTACCAGCCCATGCATAACATGTTCACACAAAAAACCAACAACCCCTCAATCCTCCTTAAGTCAAAGCAAACTAAATTCTATATACAAACGAAAATTAATACCGGGGGAGAAGGGGGCAAAGAGGTGGCTTTGGGATTTTTGTATGAAAATATGAAATACTATGATCTTGACTAGAAATGTAATTTATTAGGATGCTCACTTAGATTTTACTAGCAACCTTCTTGAACTTTCAAACTGTTCTTCCAGTTTACTGTGCATTTCCTATCTCTAACGGATGCATTACTGAGGAATCAAAATATATCACCTTGTACATTTCTGCATTAAATGAAAGAGGCCCATTTTGAGTAGCAGCATTTTTCTCTAATGTTGTTTCAATCACTGGCTTGCTTTCTTCTGGTACAGGAGGAGGAGTAAAAGAAGAAATGATTTTCCACTCTTTGTAAGCCTAATTTTGAAAAACAAATAATTGAAGTTAGCTCTATCACCTTCTTAATCAGCGTCCATACACTTGTATGCACACAAATGAAGTAACTTCTCTTCCTACAGACATACACACCACTTGGAAGCTACTCTCAAGTTCCAAATTCTGCCTTATTAAAGCAAGCTCATCCTAAATCTCATCCCAAGAAGAGAGCCAGGATGAAAAAGCAACAACAACAAATAGTTGCTCCCTTTGTTAGGGGAAATACAGAATTTGACTTACGGATGCTAAAGATCAGGAGTATGAATCTACTTTGTTATGCCGCATTAACTGTTTAAGTCAATGGAATGACTCCTGATTTACAACAGTTGAAAAAAAAAAAATGAAAGGAGGAAAGTTCTCCCAGACCAATGTATATTGGCAGACCTACTATTCAAAGTGCAAATCTATAATGTACCAGGTTCTAGCCTATGATACTGGTCCATTACAGCTCATATTGTATGAAAAAAAATTAAAAGCGAGAAAAATAAAGCATGCACTACACTCAGGAGGGGCAAGGAAACACCAGATGACTGCACTTGCCAGCGAGTCTCGAGTCTCACTTGGCAGTAGAAACGATTGTTTCCATAAGGAACAATATATCCTTCCTCAGCTGAATGGTCAGTCAGTCTAATGTTAGACCAAAAATACAAGATAGAAACTGTATAAAAACAGACTGAGCAAAACAGTACCTCCGAATCAGTGAAAAAGTTGTAAAGGAGGACATCATCAAATTCCAACCCCTTTGCTTCATAAACTGTTAGCACAAGAGCTAAACTGAGTTCCTCTGAAATCTTCTCCTTCGCCATTTCATTTGCCACCAATATCACCTGCCATAACATAAAATGCACTGGTAAAAGAACATGAAACTCTCAATATTAAAAAAGAGACAAAAATATTCCTGCACAGGGAAAACATACAAGTTAGATACTGAAACACAAATGTTACTTAAGAAGCAGGCCATAGTAGATTTGAAATGTAGATTAAACTAGGCTAGCTCCATGGCGATTTCATCTCATTCCAGAAAACAGCTTGCTAACCTGGCTTCTGCCTATTAAAAGTGACACAACAGTAGTGTCCCACAAAATGATGAGAGAAAGGATTGGTAGAACAGAAGAGCGAGTCAGAATCAAGAAATAAGACTAAAATGGCAAGAAAGGAGTAAAAAATACCATGTTTTTTTAAAAGGCTTGGAGGCAGAAATAAGAAAGATTTTTAGTTTGTATAGTAAGACTTATCCGGGGCCATAAAAGCAACAGAAAGCTGCAGCCAGTCAGGGGTGGTACATTCAGCTACAAACCTAAAACTATCTATGAAACATGGTATTTCCAGGAGACACCCCCCCAGTCTAATATACCTAGAAAAAGCAAACCTGATGTGCTCCAAATTCAATTGGTTGAGTTTTCCTTTTGTTGCCCCTCAGTAAGATTGCCAGGTCACTAACACTGCAAGACTCTAAGACAATAGGCTTAGGACCATCAAAGAGGCCAGAGTCCCTAGGAAGACGATCAAAAGATTCTGGGAAATAGTACTGAAGCAAGTCAACCACCCCAGAGGCCAGACGCAGAATTCCTGCAAGGAATAAGAACATGTGTTACAAATTGATCTCACACAAAAACATTTTAAAAATTGTTCAAGCTGCTGAATCAAGAAATGCCCGGGGAAAAGTTACCATTAGGGGGTGAAAGCATTCTTATAATGTATTTTAGGATACTTCAGGCTTAATTTGGAGCATCTCTGACTACTAGGCCAGCAGATATTAGAATGTAGGTTACAAAGACTGAAAAAACTGCTTTCTCCATCAAGAGTAAGGCCAAGAACAAATAAAACAAAAAGCAAAAACAGAAGCAGGCTCACTGTTCCTTAGAATACAGAATTTTGGGGAAGCTGATGAAGGAGCAAGTTTCAGGCATAAATCCCCCCCTTTTTTTTTTAAAAAAAAAAAAAAAGGAAAAAAAACAGGAGTCATTCTAAGCCAAAGCAAAACATTCAATGACGACAAGATTTTCATAGAGGATGTCCAACCTGAGGCACCTGAAAAGGTCTAGTTTTCAGAAGATACGAGTATCTGGCTTCTGAAAAATCAGGGTCCTTTAAAATATGTCTCATGTTGGGCACCCAAGCATCCAATCACTAAGTCACTTTTGAAGTGGCCTTAAAATATATTTTGGTACTCTACCTGAATGAGATCTGTAGTTCTGATACAACTGATATATCCTTTTTGGTTTTCTTACACACTGTCTCATGTCAACCATGTTCTTGCTGGCATAGTGAAACAGCGACCTCAGATCACTAAAACGGAAGGAAACTCCTTTCATTATACTCTGTGCTGTGTCACCAGTCAGGAACATTGCATTAGGGTTGTTTGTGCATTTCATTAACACCGCTAGCTCGGCTTGAGTGAAGTCCTGAATTTCATCACCATAAAGCTCATGGATGGACCACGGTAGCTCTTCAAGCTTAGAAAGTCTTTGAGATAAATTATACAAGACATCTTCTTCATCAAAGTAACCTCTCTGCGATCTTATTTGCTGGTAAAGACAAAAGAGATGATAGATTTCACTCCGGTCTTCCTTGAAGTTCGGGGCTCTCTTCCGCCCTAGCTTTTTATACTCTTCTTCAGTAAGTTTACCATGAGAACAGCTTAATGCTTCAAAAGACCCTTTCAAAAAAGATTTTATTTCTTTCCACACCAAGGCAGGATTATAGGAAGTTTTGCCTTTAACCATTTTTGGCCATATTTCATTAGCAAACACATCGTAAGTCACAAAGACTCGAGGATCTTTTTCTCTTGTTTGAGTTTCCACACCCTTTTCATCCTCAACATATTCTCCTTCAACATGACCATCTTCATCTTCATCTTGCCAATTTGGTATGATTAAATCTTCCTGAGTGGACCAGCCAACAATTGTTCTTTTAAGACTTCCATCCTCATTCCTAAGAAAAAATGGGTTAGGCATGGATGCATCCAGTAACAACAACAATTGCTTTGAAGTGACAAATAGTGGAAAATGTTCATCTTTAAGCTCTTGTAGCTTGTAAGTATTTGGCTCAGGTGGCTTGAAATGACTAGTTACTTTGGAAGATTTACTAAGTTCAACAAAGTTCCTCTGAACTTCTTGGCAAAGAACATGATTTTTTGTAACGAAAATCTGATGCAAGTGTTCGAGTTTGTCTAATTCTTCAATGCCTTGTTCTTCCTCCACTTCACAATCGCTCTCTGTAGAACAACGACTGTCTTCATTGTCCTGTTCATCAGCTAGGCTCTCCACAGTTTTCATCTCAACTGACTCAGAGTCATCATCTACTTCTTGGTTTTCCTCATCATCATCTTCCTCCCCGATGTTTGCTTCTTCAGATTCAAACTTTTGCCTCTGCCACTTTTGTCTAACCAACAGAGGGCCTTCTGCTATAGAAGCTCTTTCCCAGTAAGAATGAAATTTCTTCCAAAGCCTGTATAAGCAACAAGTAGTCTTTCCTGTGCCGCTCCGTCCAATTAAGATTATTGGTTCCATAGGTTTGGGATTGAGGTCGATCACTGCATACTCCAACTCACCGACTCTGAAAGGGTATTCAACAGCAGAATTCATATCATTTAAGATGTTAAGGGCCATGTTAGTACTGAAGCTGTGAAATTTCATTATATTGTATTCTGTTTCCACTGCGCTGGCTGGAGGGAAATATTCAGGTATGACAGGGTCTTTTGATTTTTCTGCCTCAATGTCTTCAACATAACAACGAGGAAACCGCTTTTGTGCTTTCATGTTAGAGGACTGCTGGGATTTACTTATACCCTTGAGTTTCTTCCTCAAGATGCAAGACAAGCCACGATTGTATGCAATACATGTTGTTTTTATAGCATGGTCAAGTTTGCAATGATCGAGAACAATGTCCCATATCCTTATGATTTCAGTGTAAATTCTCCCAGATTCCTCTAGAGGATGTTTTGACTGTTCCATTTCTATAATCTTTTCTGGAACCTCACTGCAACGGGGAGAAAAGTCTATTGCAAGCTCCCATAGCATCCTTGCCCCCTTGTTCAACTTTGCTTCATACAGCTGAATATCGGCTTTCAAATGTTTTAGCGGCTTTTGAAGGCTCTGCGTCCATTCTCCATTTCCAAGCTGCTGAATTACCATTATAATTTTCTTTTTCAAATAAGGAGGTACAGCTTTGCTGCCTAGCATCTTCAGCATTTCGGAAGTACATTCTATTTCCCAGGTCATATTATCAAAGTCCTGAATGTACATCTCAGTGTCCTGGATCTGCCCATTAGCTTCTGTTATTTCTTGTTCTTCTCTGGTAAGCATTTGCAAAGCAGATTTATCGTGCTCCTTCTCTGTACCTTCTTTGTCCAAGTGAACATTTTCTCCTTCGTACGGAGACAGTCTCTCACTTCCACAGATTTGTGGGGGCTCAATGTTTTTCCCTTCAGTAGTTAGTATAGAAGATGGCTTTATTTGAGAATTTTCCTGGGCTGGGGTGTCACCCAATTCAAGTTTCTGTATTAAATCTGAGATTGCTTGCCCTAAATGATCTCTTAGAGTTAAGAGCTTAGTTACTCCAGTTTCTTGCTTTAGCTGAATACCATCTATCTCTTCACAACTATTAGTACTTGAGCTTGTTTTTTCTAAACCATTGCATGAGTTGATGCT
>NW_005842070.1:0-2850 GCF_000455745.1 Alligator sinensis | reverse complement strand
CGCTCTTGAAGATGCAGATAAAGAATATGCTGTGTTTTTTGACTGTGATGTATTACAGACAGGATTGGGTTTAGGCATTTTAGCTGGCTGCCCTCCTGTGTCTTGTCGATACCTTTTCTTCTCCAATACAGCTGTATTCCAGGCACATAGCAGGGGGTTAGTTTTTTTTATTCTGTGCCTTGCATCTTTTCCTAATTTATTTTTTAAGTTCAAATTGATATCAAACTTTGCTAACAAAGTTATTATTTTCTTAACCTGCTTTGTCAAAACTTTCTGAAAAATAATATGCATCACTGTATTTCCATCTTTGTCTTGGATGTTTGGATTAAGGTGTGGAAAAGTGGATGGATCTGAACCATAGCAGTCTAGTAGATAGTTGAGGAAGCATAAACCAATCTCATCTGAAAGAAATAGACACCAAAATCACTAACTTTAATTCAGTTTCTCCCAAGAGGCAGAAACAGTTATATTTCCAATCTCTGTGCTACTATTAACTGAACATAAGTAACTTTAAAAATGCATTCAATGTAGTGCTTGATAGGCCAAGCAAGGGATGTTTACTCTTTAAACAGAAAAAAGACAAGACAGAACAGAGGCAGTATGCTGCTTGTTACATTCAACCACCACAACTACAACCCAGCTGTTTCCTTCTCCTAACTTTTGGGGAAAATAAGGCACAAGTCTTTGTGCTTCCTCAATTAACACTTTCCTTACACAATAGCCAATAAAAACACTAGTGTGATTTTTTGCAGATGCCTTTCAACCACATACTGACCAAAATCACATCACCAGTCAGAGGTTTAATGTTGGTAGTTTTTGGTCACTATTACACTGGAGTAATTTCATTCATATTCAAAAAAGGTGATACTTCCTCAGCCATCCTTATCTTCACCAGAAAAAGTTACTTACTTGTCTTTCTGAGCAGGTGTAACAGATAGTCATTTGAGCATACACATATTTATTTCTGTACATTGTAAACAACTGACTCAGCATCACATTTAAACTGATTAAATTAAAAATGTCCACATGATTTAAAAAAACAAAACAACTGAAAAGCCTTTAATAAATATGAGTTTACCACTGGTCTTTACCTCATACTAAGGCTGGTTGAAGCAAAACCCTGTTTTTCTTTTGCCCTCGCTCAGGCAAAGCTCCTGTTGAAGTTACTAACACTATACTTAGGATCCTAAAAAAAGTAGGGCCAGAAGGGACCTTGTTTTTTTATGCAACACATAGTTAACTTGTGGAATTCATTACCACAGGAGGTAGCAAAGGCAGGTAGCATAGCCAGGTTCATAAAAGGACTACACTAATTCATGAACAGATCTATTAATAGCTGTTGAGCAGAACTGTTGGAGAGGTTTCTTTTAGGACTGTCAATTAAATTGCAGTTAATGTGCACAATTAAGGCAAGAACCAATTAACACATTCATTTTTTTAACTCATAAATTTTTTTCATGTGTTAATCTCACACATGGTTTTGGAGCCTGCACCTGGGCTGCCCTGCTCTGCTGCCATCACCAATGCCTCCAGGCCACCCAGTTGGGCAGCGGTGGCAGCGAAGAGGAGCTCCACTAAGCTGCAGCAGAAATGGGGTAAAAGGGAGGTACGCCCACAAAACTCACCCAAGGCCCTGAGCAGCACCAGGGGTTCGGAGAAGGTGGCACCGAGCTGCAGCGGGGCTAGTCTGGCACTCTTGGGCCCCACTGCTCGAGCTCGGGATGGGTTGGGGCTGCATGGGAGATCCAGCAAGAACCACCTCTGGGTCCACAGGCCCCTGCGCATTCCCAGTTGGGGCCCCGCACAGCCCTGTGCCCTGCCCCCAGTGGAGGTAGCTGCTGCTGGCCGGCAGGGGCAGGATTCCTGTAAAGTCACCACCTGCAGCCCCCACCCCATGCCGCACCACACACACAGCCCCAGCCCAGTGCTGCCAGAGCCCAAGCCACTCCCAGTGCCACCACCATCGCCAAGCTGGGCAGAGCTGACGCTCTCCTCCCTGCGCCACCTGGGCTCCTGCTGGGATCCAGCAGGTCCAACGGCTTCATGCAGGTCCTGGCGGGAACCTGGGAAGCATACAGAGAACGGCAGCTCTGGCCGGCATTGTGGCAGTGGTGGCACTGGGTGTGGCTCGAGCTCCAGTGGCACTAGGCTTGAGCTGGAGGTGCAGGAGATGGCTCCACAGGAAACCTGCCCCCACCCACCAGCAGCAGCTGCCTCCACAAGGGCTCAGGGCCACCATCACCACCACTCCCCAGGGGCCTGAACCAGCGATGCATGAGGACCCACAGGCCCAGAGGCACTCATGCCAGAGCTCCCAGGTGGTCCCGACCTGCCCTGAGCCCAAGCCATGGGGCCCAAGGGTACCAGGCAGCCCCGCCATAGTGGTTCCAGGCAGGTCTCAGCAGGATGTGAGCTCCAAGCAGCTGCAGCAGGAAGAGGGGGAATACCCATGCACCCACAACCCCCATCTAGGGCCTCAAGCAGCTGGGCTGGCAGTGCAGGGGGTTTGGGGAAGGTGGCACTGGGCTGTGGCAGGGCTGCCTGGCATTGTTGGCCCTGGGACAGGGTGGGACCTCTTGGGAACCACTGAGCAAATAAGTGGGGAAATGCAAGCCCCAGCTGGAGCAGAAGTCTCTAGCCCAAGCTGCCTGCAGCCGCCACTGCTGGGACAAAGGCAGAGTGAGCCCACCACCACTGGGGCCATGCTCAGGCAGGGGGCATGCCCCAGGCCTGGGACAGCTTCATGGAGACCCTGCTTAGACTGGGCATCCTGCCAGGGCATGTGGGGGATCCCCATCCCCGGGCTCCAGACTCCCCTGCGGGCAACTCCCCTCCCCTGGCTCCACACCC
>NW_005842069.1:2579991-2601474 GCF_000455745.1 Alligator sinensis | reverse complement strand
TTAAATTGGTTTGTTGAACTTCTGTCCCAGACCACCCCCCACCCCCACAATTCAAGTTAACTCACGGTCCCCCAGCACCTGAGGCTGCTTTGCACCTCCCCTGCAACTGCCCCTGGCAGGGTAGGCGGGCCAGTTTTGGCCCAAGCTCTCTGCTCTAGGTGAGCAGGGAGGTGTGCTCTGGCACCCCCCAGCTTCTGGCCTGGGACACTGCAGGCATGTGACTGCATTCCCAAAATCAAAAGTGAATGCCTGTTCCCTTGCCTATTGGTTCAACATACGCAGCTTAGACTAGCCTGTGAAGATGGAAGAGATTCAGCCTGGGCCTTTTTGACTGCCTGTACTTAGCCATATGGAGGAAATATTCTGCAACGGCCATTTTAATTACCATACCAAGAATACCCACCAGCACCATGCCAGCTCAGAGTATCTGGCACAGCTGGACACACAGAGGGGTTGGGAATGCCAGAAGCAGATCAGGCACCATAAAGAGCAATACTGCAAGGTTAAGGACATTTATCAGAGCTCTAGGAACTTACCTGCTACATGCCCCTGTTACTCAAAATATCCATGAACCTCTGTCCTATGGCCTGATTACTAATATGACTATCTCCACTCAACCCATCCTAGTATAGAGAGTGTTCATAAGGAGAGGTTCCTGGAGGAAAGCACAGTTAATTCAGATCAACTCATCAACTGCTTAACTGTTGACAAGGTTTCCTGAAAGAGTTATCAGAGCCTGTGTTTAGGAGTGAAACCATGGACAGACCTAGAGGAGCAGAATCTTGGAGCAGAATCTGATCTTGCACACTTTAAGAGTTACTTTACTGTAAGCCCAGTTGCTTAAAAAAAGTGTGTAAAATCAGAAAATCCTAAATAATAGCAGATATTATGGAGAGACCTGGAATCTGGGGAAGCTACTGAAATTGAACAAAAAAAGGGTTGAAGTAATTGCTCCAAGCTGACACCACAAGGCAGAATTTAGCCCAGATTTCCTTTATATTACCAGCTAGCAAATATAACACTGTGACCCTTATACAAGCAAACATAAGTCTTTTATATATTCACAGTAATGATTATATTTAGGTTAAGCAAATGAAATAAAAATGCTAAATCCAGTCCTCTGACTGTCAACATCAGACTGCAAGATTTAGTTTGCTTGTGGTTTAGGGTGCCCTCTTACAATTGACAGTTTGGCTAATTAACTATCTGGGACATGTCAGACAATGAAAACTGTAAAATGTGGAGGAGAATTTGTGGCTGTAAGGGTGTGGAAAGTATTTTCATGCCTGATCCTCTTTTTTTCCCCTATTTTGCCCTTCCACATGGCAATGACAAGAGTTTTCTAAAATGAAATTTCCCAGAACTGCACCAACATTTCTACTATCCACTTTCTGAAGGGGGAGAGGGTGTTGTAACTAATTAGCATTACAGTGGGATCTGGCATTTTTGGTGCGCAGATGCCTTCTCTGGGCTCATCACAAAAACTGTAATTGCAGCAGTCTGCAGTAACAGAAACATATTAAAGCATCAAAAGATACTGACTGAAGTTATTTACAAGACACTTGTAAACAATAAGGAGCATCAACTAGCTGAATGTCATAGTGAGTACCATGGTTTAATGAGGATGCTCTGTTTGACCTTTCACTGTTTTTTCCCTCCATGTGCATCATTGTCAGGAAGTGACTTTATAAGAGAATGGACTGGATACTGGAACTTAATAGGTTGTTTCCCCCTCCCCACTTTGTAGAATAAAACAACTTAAAACTTAACTTTAACCTTAAAACTTAACCCCAAAAAACAAAAACAAAAACAGTAGTGGAGAACATTTATGACTTATTTCCTCCACTGAGTAAAGCTTCATGTTTCTTCTTCAATATCTTATGCTAAAACAAAATGAATATAAAAGGCCATCAGTGAGTCATATTTGCCAACAGTATGCAAACCAGTTTTATTTCACTGCTTAGGTATCCTTTCTTGTCCTTTGTGGAATAAAGTTCTTGATTCATGTAGTTTGTATTTGCCATTGTATCTATAAGCAGCGAGCAAGGAGCTAAATTTTATTTAATAATTTAAATAAGCAGACAAAAAACTATAATTATAATAAAATAATTATGATTTCGGTGCCTCTGACAGTACAGATGCATATGCTTCAAACTAATGGGAGGAAAAAGGTAAGGGCAGATTTCTCAAATAAGAGTTTTGCAAATAGGGCAGAAAACCTAGAGATAAAGTCCTTTTACTAACATCCCCTTTCCTGTCCTGTCAAGCTCAACTTTCTCAACCTCAGCTTCAAGGCCTTATACATTTTCACCCTTGCCTACTACTTATACCTTGTCATATATCCCTTGCTTTTTTCCATCTGCCAATAATGACAACCTTACCACCTTATTTTTCTCCACTCCCCCCATCTTCATTACATTTCCAGGCTGCCTTTTAACATGTGGATCAACTTCCAGAATTAGCACACCAGAATACATCCTCTCTCATTTCAAATCCCCTTTAAATTATTCGAGAAGGTTTAAAAAAAAAAGCTAATATCAGTATGTGCCTTACCTAATACAACATTACAGTAGAGAAGAAATGCATCCATCTTGCCCATCCTCTCTATAGATTGGATTCCCAGTAAGATTTTTGTAAGTTTCAGTCTTAAACCCCAAATTATTCAATATTTTCTCTTGCAGCAAGAAGTAGATATCCCTCCTCCCCCACAAAAAAAGGAAAAACAAAAACCTCCTGTATTATAATGACCGTGCCATTTTGATTGTTAAATCAGGCCACTGCAAGGCTGCTGGGACACTCCAATGCTCCCAGGTAAAAGTGGGTGGCCACTCACTTCTAGCTGTGACTGGCCAACATTTCAAACCCTCTCCTATTAGCACAGGTCTCATAGCTCCAGGCACTTGTAACCTCTGGACTCTTACTTCAGGGGGGAAGGAGCAAGAGAAACCACACACTCCCCTTGTAAGTCATGCAATAACTGAGATATTATTAGATTAAACAAAGTTGGGTCATTTTCAACTTGTAACTTGTGTGCATAATCCTGGTTGATATTTGTATTGTGTTCAACAATCAAGAGATATGCAAAGCTTATTTTGGAGAATCTTGCTCCACTGAAGTCAACAAGAGTTTTGCCATTGCCATAAACAAGGCCAGCTTTTGCACCTGGAGATTAGTAGGAAACCATGAAAGTCAAATGCCAAATGCCATACAGTTATTCTTTGAGTTAGTTCCTCTAATCTTCATATACAACACATACCAAAATGCAACATTTCTTTCTCTACAAACAGCAAAATAGCATCCCTTTTCACAGGAAAGCTATTATTTTCCTATAAAATTTCCAGAGCTAGCGATTTTGGGGGGAGGGGCGCATGGGGAAGAACAGACAGCAGATATTATGGGACATGTAATAAATTGCCAAAGATGCACAAACTCCTGATTTTTTTACAGTACAAAGCCACCAACAAACCAAAAGCACTGAGAGTAGATAACACTAAGCAATAAACGTGAGGGACCAGATGCTTAGCTGATGTAACTCAACATAACTCCACTGTCTTCAATGGGAATTTAACAAGTTGTGATTTTAGCCTTCATTGTGTAAAACATTACATGAAGCCAGGTTCAGTACACATTGTTCAAAAGAGACATGGGATATACCAACAACATAACAGTGACGGTCCTGAAAACATCTAAGGCGCCTTCTAAGAGCATGCTAATTTGCATTGATCCATTCTGTACCTGTGCTGAAGTGAGATTTTTATGCAGGCTAAAATGCAAGCTATTAGTTTGTTTTAACATTAAAGGCCAAATGAGAATTCTCCATCCACTTGCATGCATCATCAAATTCACTCTCCAAGGAATTGTTTAGTTTATCAAGGATGCAATTACTTTTAGGAAGGAGATCCATGTCATGTGCTTGCTTACAGGTTTCTAAGTAGCTGGTTGTTAGCTCCTTTTTTATACAGGCAAATAGAAGTCCCCAAGGGAGGGATACTGTTTGATAGTCAGCGGTGTGATGAGACGCCGTGACTAGTCATATGCAAATAGCAGTCAGAAACATAACCTGAAGGGCTTTTCTATACATAAAAACTGTACCGCTTAAGCCATACCAATAGAGCTTAAAGTGATACAATACCACTATCTTAAGACACATTTATAATTGTTCACATGTTGCTTACATGAAACTACCTTATTTCTTCATGGAAAGGGGCTTACATAACACTGACCCTTTATATTGATATGACAGTAAGACAGCTTTAGTGAAATCACATAAGTTGCTGTAGTAGTATAGAAAATTATACACCAAAACAGCCATAAGGACATACATTCCAAAATATTCCCATGAACTGAAAGAGCTGTCTCATTTTTAACTGTCTTGGGCCTGTACTGTAGTTGCTGATTTTTTTTCCCGTCTTTTGAGTATAAAACAGCCATTACAGTTTTATTCAGAATCATTATATAAAACATTATAGCCAAGATTTTCAGAAAATGGATGCCTATATTTAGCCCTTTAAGTCTGTATTTAGTCTTCTATTTAATGGGAGCTCAGCACATTTGAAAATCTTCTCCATCTGTGTTTAAAATGCCAATACTATGGACTTATAATTGATTTTTGCCTGTTCTTGACTACTGAAATTGAATTAATTGAATTAAGTGCTGCCATTATCTCTGATTAAGGGAAGGATGAAGTAGAGAGGCAGCAAATGGAATGACTGCTGAACATGATGACAAAGTAGAAAGTATGGGATAGGGCTGTATATACTGGGATAGAGCTGTCCTCTGTATGAAAACCTTTCTCCCATGGTACCATAGGGGCCAACCAAGATCTCAAGATAGTGGAAAGTTGAATCCTCACATCCCCTTTCCTTTTTCATGTCATTGTGACAAAGTGTTTAGCAGAATTCATGAGTTTCATTGAAATATGGTAGACTTTGCTGTGAGCATTTCTGCTATGGCCTCAAACTTGCAAACTCTGGGCTGTCAACCGTGCACCTCAGTGACCACGTCATCCTAGCCCTGCTTGTGTCCCCTGAAATCAGTGATAAAGTTCCCATTGACATGAACAGGATCAGAAATTCCCATCAAAGAATGAAGGCCTGATCCTCTCCAATACTGCTGATAAACTACTGACTACATTGTAGTCACTCTAGCTTAAACACCAATATAATGCAATGAAGAACTGAACCTCCAAAATACCATTTAATTTGCCAGAAATCTCCTCACAAGCAGAACATGGAGTTAACACAAGATGTGCTTTAAATGCAATGCACTGTCTTTAATTATGATAATCTGAAGTAGGAAATTATCATGATGTGATATAATATCCTTTCCTTATGATAGCGGTGTACAAAGAACAAAACATAACAAAATGACACACCATAGGATGTTAGTGATTTCCTGACTCAGAGGCAGAGGGAAAATGAATATCAATTAAAACATGTAACTAATTCAGAGGGAGAGCATCTATTGCTTGCCCCACCTTCCCCCCCGCCAAAAAAAAGAGAAAGAATCCAGAGATAATGAAACATCTAAATGATTCTTTTATGCTTCCGAAGAGGAAGCTCAGCCTTTGACAAGGACAATCCATTAACTGATGTAGTTTGATTAGGCATATTAATGTCTCTGGCTGTAATATCAAGACAAATGAAAGGAAAAGCAGCTGGTAGTAGTATACTGTTTTAGCAAGCAGAACCCACCTGAAAGGCAGATCTAGTTTAATTCTTTTTATACTGCATGACTAAGCTAAATGTCAAAGTTCAAGAAAGTCAGTCAAGCAGATGATAGGATTATAGTTCAGGATGAAAAGGTAGGGGAGAAGGAGGAAAAATGATGAATGCTCCTTCATCAGGGGAATTGTAAACAAATGTAATCTTTCTTCATAATGCATCTGGCTCTCGTCTGGTCCCAGGTCATTTAACAAGTATTTGAGGTACTCCTCCATGGTAGGGGGGGAAAGAAATTCAAAATTGCAGTTTCTACCTCATCACATTAATAAACTATGTCTCAGAACTGTGAGTAGTTTTTCTGTTGTGTTTCCTCCAATAGAAAGAATGAGCTTAAAAAGAATAACAGGATTAGGAAAATATTAGTTGAACAAAATATATGCACAGTCTTTCTCAGCATTTAGAATAGCCATTCTGGTTCCTATATGAAAGTTATTCCTTACATTAGATGTGAGTTAACAGTTTACCTTTTAATCATGTCCATGTACTACTACATAGTTCAAAAACAATTTTACATATTCAAAGCATTATGCAAACATTAAAGTAATTAATCTTCATAAGAACCTTGTGGGATTGTTGTTATCCCTCCTTTCCAGACAGGGAAGCTCAAAAAACCTAGATAATGTAGTTAATGTACTCACTGAAGGAGAGAAAAAGAGTCAGATACCAATTTGGCCTCTGCTCTACCTAGTCCCATGGCAGCCCATTAAACCACTATTACTATAACATGAAATATATAGCAATTGCCCTCAAACACTTTCCACTTTTGCAATTAGATAGCAGTAGCCTAGTATTTAAATTTAGCACAAGATACCTAGGAATCACTGTAACAGGGTTATTTAGAAACAAAGGCAAATAAAATATTTTAGAAGAATGGCCATTCTTTGTAAGTGGCTGCAGGCTGGAAAGTCTGTCTTCCTGAAGAATCTAGTTCTGCAGCTAGACCAGGGATGGGCAGCCTGTGGCCTAAATTCCCAGCAGCCCCTGGCAATGGGGCTGTGGCCAGTTTCCATGAAGACCCCAGTAGCAGAGGTGCCATGACAGCATGGAGCCAGGGTTTCCATGGAGACTGCCCCAGCAGTGTTGGCAGGGTATGCATCAGGATGGGGAGATACTCTGGGGCCAGGATCTTGCAGTGGTGACAGCATGGTCCAGAGCCAGGGCAGAACTGCAATCTGCTGCCAGCACACCCTGGACAGGTGTGCACAGGCAACGGATTGTGTGCCAGACCATGCTGTCACTGTTGCAAGATCCCAGCACTAGCTCCAGCGCAATTCCATGTCCTGCCAGTGCTACTAGGGCTGGTCTTCATGGAAACCTTGGCCCTGGGCTAAAACGACACTGCCAAAGCTGGGGCCTCCATGGAAACTGACCGTAGCAGCACAGACAGGAGGTGCTGGGAAACGGAGTCTGGTCACTGACTACAGCTAAACTGTTCTCAGTGGTGGCAGTTGACAGAACAAGGAACAGTTGTCTCAAGTTGCAGCAAGGGAAGTTTAGGAACATTTCTGCCACTAAAAAACATTTTCACTAGGAGGGTGGTGAAGCCCTGGAAAACGTTACCTAGAGAGGTGGTGGAATCGCCATCCTTGCAGGTTTTAAGTCCTGGCTTGAAAAAGCTCTGGTCAGGATGATCTAGTTGGGGACAGTCCTACTGTGAGCAGGGGGTTGGACTAGATGACCTCCTGAGTTCCTTCCAAATCTAAATTTCTATGATTCTATGATTCTTGTGGAAATGGTGTGCTTTTAACATCCAGGAGTGAAAAAATATCAAAAAGGAGGCCAAACTATTCTATGAAGTTACATGTTTAGGGAGTGGTGAAAAAAAACCATTGAATTTTGATAAAAGCACCTCTGAACAGTAGATATGGTTTAAGGTTATTCATAAATATTCATTTATACAATTTTTCAGATTTGCCAAGTTGTTATATTTTAACATGTCTGCCACTAAGTTTGGAACTTAAAAGAAAACAGGCCTCTAAATCTAAAATATCCATAAGGACTTAATTGTGATAAATAAGTTTGTGAAGTTACTCAGGTATAGGATTTTCTGCAACAGTGAGGCAAGAAACAACTAAACAAATGTCTTCATTTGAACAGTAGCCTCGTCACTTCAGCTGCTTACAGACATGAATAAAAAAACCCCCTGTATTTTACTGTCAGCTCAGTGCACCCACCCCCTTGTCAAGTGTAGTGCATGCCCAGAAAAGGCATTGCGTTAATTTGACCTTGTTCACCCAACGTTTGTATACATTGGGTGCTTCAGTAGGGCTTTTTGGCACTTTTATCTAATAGCTTATCGAATCAGCTTTATATAAAAATGTCAAAAAGTCGTACTGAAGAACCTGATCTATACAGACACTGTGGAGCTGAGTCAAACTACCATGCTTCCTCTTCTGGTAAAGTGCTATTTTGTTTTGTTTTGTTTTGTTCCACATCTGTCAGTGCCCTTCTAGATCACGTCAAGTGATCTCAGTAGGAGGAGAAACTGCTGAGCAGGTCATAAGTACTGAAGTTCTGGAGAAATATGGAGATTTCACGCGATGCATGTACAGCAAAATTTGATACCTGTTATGAATATTCATTGTGGCATTTACATAACATGATGCCACGGGCAGATAGCATGAAGTTGGGAAAAGAAACAAAGGATCCTGCAAGAATTGGGCCATAGTGTTTCACTAAACCATTGATTGTGCACCTCCAAAAGAAGCATTCAAAAGGAAGGTATGGCATAAGCAATATTTATGAGAAAAAGAGGAGGAACGCATGAAAACAGGAATGCACAGGTCTGAAAAGAGATGCAGAATTCATAGAAATATAAATATAGGGATTCAAGAAGGGGAGAAGAACGGTCAAAATAATAGGCAAAGAAAGTGATCTCAAATTGTGTGCCAAATTTTATCACTGTTATCTAAGACATAAATATAATTCTCCTCCCAAGAACAGGGGATATTAATCTTCACAACTTTAAATTATTTTTATCTCTTATCATCATCATTAAAAACAATCCTGGTGATGAACAGCCCTATTATTGATAGTGTATTACAATTCCTTTAAAGCATTACCAAAAAACACCCATCTAAATGAGAATTTTCTACTAATAAAAAACAGGAAAAATATCACAAAAGCCTTTTGAAAGAAACTAGGCTTCATTTTGTATTGTTCTTCGTATTCAGTCATTCAAGAAGTTGGATAATTGCCAAAAAGCACATGGAAAAAATATACCCTAGTGACCCTTCAATAAACTCTAAATCCTGAAATCAATGCCAGGCAAAGGGCCACTGTCTAATCAAACTAACTAGAGGATTTTAAAGCTTTGAGATACTTTCAAAAGAGCAAGAGGTCAGCAAGTGCACAAAAATGTAGTTACAAGTATATCAGCATAATGAGCTAAATCAGGGCTTCCATCTTAAGTAGATACATCAGTGTGAAATCAAGAAAATAGAGCTCTATTTCAGTGCAGAATATAGTTTTAACAGTTATAACTTTTATCCTTAATTATAGCATGTTATACATGTCCTACAAGTTAGAGTCATCATCAGTACCATTCAACTAAAGATGACTATAGACAAGTTACAAAAGAACCCTTAATTCAGTAAATTTTGCCAAGCAAAGCTGAGTTATGACGGACTTCACCAGCAACAGAAACAGGCAAAGCAGGATGTTACTTTTGCAACCAGTAGCATTATATATGCTGTGATTTTTGTCAAAAGTATTGTCCAGTAGTCAAAGGAGATTTGAACTTCTTGAATGTAGTAAATGAAGGTTCAAGTAGAAACAGACAGAAAAAGTAGGCCTTGATTATCTGTTGTTACCCACAATTATGAATTTAGTTGTTCTGATGCTTTGATAAAGGATTGACACAGCAGCAAAAGGAACATTAAAGCTTTCACAACAGCTGTCACTTTCAGAGTTCTTGCTAAACAAACAGCCTGCTCAGTCTTCAGATTCTCACAGAACTGTTTTCCCTGTCACCTGAGCACACTGATCAGCATTAGTCACTTGTTGTTCTAAAACCTCAGTACGCTGGTTTTGAACTCAGCAATGACATGAGGTGAGAATAAACTGAATTGAGGCAACTATTTTGAAATACCAAGGTAGCAGGGTCTGGGTTCTTAACTCTGTTCTGTGTGTTTGGATGGGGATGTTAACAAACATACTGTGTTTGATCAGCATAAACAGAGCATACAGAAACCAAGGGGGAAAAGAATGAAGTGGACAGCATTCAAGTATTCTTTGAAGGGTAGAAATAGTAGATACCATTGCATCATTCACAGTAATCCAGTTTATTCTGTGGGTTAACCAGGTTTTATGCCCCCAGTCAGCATATTCTTTTCGCCATATTCTGAGACAGTCCTGTAGCCTCTTCAGCTTGTTTTAGCCTAAAAACATAATTTTTTTAAAGTCAATTCAAACACAAAAGCACTACAGTCTGCACAGCCCTACAACTGAAAGTTCTCACTGACCTTAGGGCTAAGTACAGACAGTCAAGAAGCCTGAGACTGAATTGATTCAATCGTCACAGGTTAATCTAAGCTGCAGCAATTGAACCCATGAGCAAGTGAACAGACATTTACTTTTGATTCTGGAAATGCAGCCACAGACATGCAAGGGCCAAAACCAGAAGCTGGGGGGTGCTAGAGCATGTCTCCCTTTTCAGGGGAAGCAGACAGCTTGGGCCAAGCCTAGTCCACCCACCCTGCAAGGCAGGGTTTGTGGGGGAGGTGCAAAGCATCCTGGGATGCTGAGGGAGTGTGAATTAACTTAAATCTGGATAAGATCTGCAACAGAAGTTCAAGAAACTGATTTAACCTAAATCAGTTAAGTCTGATACTGCATCCATCCAGATTTATTTTAAGCCAGTTTTAGACATTTTGAAAACAATTTGTGTGCACTGAACTTCTGTTGTGTTACAATTTGCACCAGTTTCTGATCACTTATACCAGTTTATGTGCAATTTCTGTCCCAAGAATGAAGCCAACATTGGCTTCTTGCACCAGACCTGTTCCCTCAGACTGTCCTGCTTCTTTTCTTAGGGACTCATTTAAGCCTCTTAATTTGAGCTGAGTCCTGCTCTAATTAAAACATGCCTTTCACCTGCTGGCTGCGCCTTCCTTTCAACAGGGCTGGTTGGTCCCTTGTTCTCCTTTAAAGTGGTAGACCACTCTATTAATAGTAGCCCACTACCTTAATGAACTTTCATTGACATTTGCTCCTATTGCTGTAACTTGGACACATTAACATACATTAAAGTCTGAGTGGAATCTCTGCACGTAAGGACAGAGCCTGCTGCATTCACTTCAATGAAACAGGAAAAGGTATCTATATTATAAGCTGCTATGATAGAGTCATAGCATATTATACAAGCTTGACTGATGAGTTCATGCAAGCAGCTGCATGAAAGTTAATGACACTATTCACATGGCTAAAGACTACAATGTTAGAACCATAGTCTAAATACTATGGAGCACAATACAGGAAATAGAATATAGTCTCACAGAAAATCTTATACAATTTAGTACATTGTACTTTTTTAAAGTAAAAGAGAACAGCTATGTTACTTAAAATCCAAATTAGTACCAGTTAACTGCACCAATACTGCAACTTCCATCCTATGCATCACTGAGTCTCGACAGGGTTAACATATACAGCCTTTTCCCCTTGGTAAATACCTGAATTTTGTTCAGAAATTAGATTTTTTTATTTATGAATCTTGTTCATGGGAAAAATTGACTTTTAATTCAAGCTTCAAATGTGCTGCATGACTACTTAGCTAACACAACACATGGGAATAGTAATCTCCATCAATAGAAGCTGTATCTGGAAAGTGTAATAATTTTTTTTGAGAAGTCTGATCACTGTTGTAGAAAATAAGAGGTGCAAGAGGCAATGTTTAAAATAAAGTTTGGACAGAAATTCTAGTTAGCTCTAGAAACTCTTTATATTTTCTAATTATGCCTTGTCCTTTGCACAAGGCTACCTTAAATGGTATATAACATTCTACATGATTAGGTTTCAAGTAACCTAGAGATAATGTCTGTTGAGCATATAACCATATCTGAAACAAGTACAGTATCATATAGCATATGACATAATGAACAATGATATCCAGTGCCCACTTGCCTGGATGTCAATCAAGAAACAATTCAAGTACTATGTGCTGTGGGGATATTATGTGCAGTTCAGTATTTTTTCTCCTCCCTGCTGTCAATGTTTTGTTTTGTACAGTACTTTGCTCTGTTAAATCCTCATTCCAAAAAGAACTATTGTTGCATGTTCATTGGCATGCCAGAACTACTCTGTTTCTCTCACCTCTCTAAAATCAAACTAGGTCTGATTATGGACAGATTAAGATGTACCTTCAGTCTCTGCCAATACTGCCTGAGGGAATCCAGATTTGTTGGCATCTCCAGCAGCATTGACTGAAGCTTAAGATTCATTTTTGCAATACAGTAGCATACAATTTTCCTGTGTGTGATGTCTTCTCTCATATCCCCATGTGAGTTACATTTTGTAGGATTCTATCTCCCTTACTTTCACTAATATAGAAAGAATAGCCTTAATCAATAGGCCTACTCAGGAAATAAAATGCTACTCAATGAGCAGGAGAGAGGCAGAATCTACTGCCACGAAAGGAATACAAGACATCTACCTTTTCTGCAAATACTGTGTGTTAGAGATTGGATTGCTGAAAATAAGATAAATGTATCAGGCCCCATGTTTAGTAATCAGCAGGGATCCTGGTTTTCTCTGGTTTAAAAGAAATCCCTGATTTTTAGTTAAAAAAAGTAACCCCGAATTCACATTTTTCCACAATTAAAACACCACTATATAGAGAGATATAGTTATCTATATATATATCTAGATATCTATGTCTCTCTATATAAAGTGGTGTTTCATTTTAATCACGGAAAAATGTGGATTTAGGATTCTTTTTTTTTTAACCAAAAATTGGGGATTTTTTTAAATCAGAGGAAGCCAGGATCCCTGGTGATCAGCTAGTGCATATTTACTCTAATGTTGCACCTACATATACTTATTATATTTCTTTGGTTGCACTTCAGTGCCAGCTGGTCTGATTTAGGTTGTCTTGGAGAATATGCTGGCTCTTCTCTTCATCCAATTGAATTATTCCCTCATAATAAAAAAATATGAAATGGAAGGCATGAGGTATTCTTCCCATGGAAAGCATTCCATAATGTATTCTGCTGTCAGGGACTGCAGACACCAATTAGAAGTCTGTAGGAATAGTATAGATCAGTCCCAGGTCTAAACCCAGCTAGCTTTGGAACAATAAAAAGAAATGCTTTTTGCTCAGGCCCCTCACCTACATCCCAATATGCCGCCAGACTGTTGGTATGCAAGGCAATTTTTCCCATAGGGTGACAATATGTGGATTTGGGGTTCCTTTTTTTAATCTGAAAATTGTGGATTTTTTTTTTATCAGAAAAAACTAGGATCCCTGGTGATGAGTGTCTGACTTGTAGTGAAAGGTGTCTATCTGAGTGAGGGGTTCACCTCCTAGTGGATTACTTACCTGTGGAATGCCTCCTTCCACATGTAGCCCAGGTAACTTGTATATACACTCCCCTTCTCCAGTTGAAGGGGATTCTTAGCAGGCAGGTGTGTTGTGGGGGAACTGCGAACTGCTCAGTTTCCCGCCATCCCTATAGAACCAGGCCAGGACAGCCAGGGGACTTAACTATATACAAATTTATTTACATTAACTTATCACAAAGAAAAGGAACATGGATATAAACATATGTACAATGTATATATATATAAGACATCTAAACCAGTAACATAAACAATATTCTCTGGGTAAATGACATAAAACCTTATAGCAGTCCTCCAGATACTGGTAAGTCACAGGTAAGTATTTGAACTGAAACAGATAAACCCCAAAGATAAACTCAATCCAGAGGGGAAACCCCAATGCCCTTGGGCTTTTCCCATACCCTACAAAGAAGCTGGTAACTTTAGGGGGGCCCGCTCAATGGGACCTCCCTTTTCAGGAGCCCTTAACTAACCGGGGGGATTCCCCCTCCCCTGTGGGAATCCTCTTTTCCCTGCAACTCACAGCTCCCAGGCCTGGAGAGTGGTCCTCATCCTCTGAGCCAGGTTGCTTTTTCGCCTGCAGTGGGTTTCAAGGGAGGGGTGGGGCAGTTGCTGTCCCCTGGAACAGGGCTCTGCTATGCAGGGATTCTGGGGCCTCTGGCTTGGCCCTGTCTGCTGCCTCTCTAGCCTGATCACTGTCTGGCTCTCTGGACTCAACCTTTTGCTATGGGTCGGAGGCCTGGGCTGCCTCACACTGCACCAGGCTCAGTCCGCTCCTGGACCCCCTGTGCAGCACCTCCTGCACCAAGCTCCCAGCCTCATTCCGGAGGTTGAGGACCTGACCCGCCCAAGCACCCCAAAGGTCCTACTCCATGCACTGGCCTCTGTACTGTGTCTCTGGCCTCACGCCAGAGGTTACATACCTGAGCCGCCTCATGCAGCTCCCAAGGTCTGGATGCCGTGTGCCCTGCTGCGCACCGAGAGCCTAGCTGCTGGAGTCGTCTGCCATTCTCTGCTGATGGAAATCTTCAGGGGCGCTTCTGGGCTACTGCTTCACCTTGCTTTGCAGCTCTCCTCAGCTCTTCAAAGCCCCGCTCTTCTCTCTCCCGGATATGTTCCCCTCATGCTGGGCATGCAGCTCCTCTTATACGCTCCAGGGCTCTGCCCCTGAAGTCTTCTGCACCTGAGTGTTGCAGTCTTCAATCAGGTCAATGGCGGGAGTGGGGGGAACTCCTCTCCCCTTCCCCTAAGGAAAGGGGCATGACTGAATGCCTCTTGATGCCTCCTTATTGGGGGATAAGCTCCACCAATCAAAACAGCAAGATTTCAAGCTCAACCCAAGCTCCAAAAGGCAAGCCTGCTACACTCAAGTGGAGACACCTCTTTAAAACCCCTGTCACTCCTTGAGAGGGTAATGTATCACCCACCCTTGGCTTTGTGGTACTCAGTACCTGTTTGGGAACAGCAGAGAAATCCTCACTGAGCGTGGTGAAGATTGGAGCAGCAGTCTCATTTTCCACACTAGGCCTGAGTGCTTTTTACTGCCATTACTGGTAATATGGTGGTGTTGTGTGATTCTGTCTTGTAAATAGTGTAAATATTGGTTAGTCTGTAATTCTGGTTTGCTGTTATTGTATTTTTAGTGTTGATTCTTGAAGTTGTTATAATATACACTCTCATTTGACTTTCATCTTGGTGTCTTGTGGTTATTGGTTTATTGCCCTCTGGGCAGGGCCAGGCCATAGGTCAATACCCAAAGCAGAGGCCCTTTTAAATCCACCATTCATAAATCTGGTAGGTTAAGAGGCCTAACAACCCTCTGTGTTTGAAAGATAGTGTATAGAGACCCTAGCAGCCCTTTCACAGATGAGTGCAGACGTGCAGTATGTGGAGCCGCAGACTTGTCTGCGGCACCACACACCACGCATGCAGGCATTCCCCACATTGCTACTTTGCAGTGCTGCTACTTTTTTGACCCCAGGAGATCCTGTAGCAATACTTTAGTGAAAATGTCTAGTATTATTTCTAACAGAAATATTTATATAGGTTAAAAATGCATTTATCTTAAACTTTCCTCCTAAGTCATAACACCACCTACAATAACTTTGGTCTAGAAGCGCACTACACCTACAAATGTATCTAGTACCATATCTTACCATCCAAAAAAATGTACTTTGTAAAATTAATGATCCGTTTAGCATTGACATACAAATATTGTTAAATTACCTGCTCCAACAGACCTTGAATAGGCAGCACTTGCATGGAATTCAAAATATAAGATTGACTCCATGATTGGCTTGCTGTTGAAACAAACTCACCAAAAGCCAATGGAAAACCTCTCTAACATAAATGGATACTGTAAATACCATTTCTTCTGCATTTGACACAGATCTGATAAGGCTGATGGAAGTTGAACTGCCAACTTTCTAACATAACATATGTATTCCTTAAGAATGTGACCAAGGTCTAGATTTCTGCTGGAAACCCATAGGTTAGTGACTAAGCTGGGCACTATCTAATAACAGTTTTTAATAGCAAAATACCTATGTCTCAAAACAGAAACTGTTCACAGGAAAGGATTTTATAAATCTCTCAGTTAAAAAAAAGAATAAAAATTTCGGCATTATCAAAAAAATCCCACTTCGACCTTTTTAAATGCAAAGTTTTGTTTTCTGTTTCAAAATTTCACAAACACACACACACACACACACACACACTTCAGGTGTTTATGCTAAAATGGTAATTAATAATTAATAACAACAGCTCCAAATCAAAATGAAACATTATAAAATTGTTTTTAAATGTAACATTGAGACACCTTCTACACATTACAGGTATTGTGCAATTACCTGGTTAATTGAGCAATTACCATGAGACCAGCTACATGTGCAAAGTAGCTATCATGCTATAAAAAGCTCCAGCCAGCTATTAAGATAGACCTTGAAAATGTATACTAATTTTATAGCTGGTTGCTATTACTCTTTGATTTGTATATGGAGCAGGGTCTCCCCTGTGTTTGGGAGCCCGCTCAGCTGTGGGCTCTAAGCTGCAGGCGTGTACCTTGCCCAGCTAGGGCTATGAGTCCCACAACTGCTGGGGACTTTCACCCTCAGCAACTGCAGATTCTGGGTCCCAGAAGCACCCTACAACTGCTGGAACCCAGATCCCATAGCTGAGGATGCAGGGTTCCCACAATATGCTTCCCATGTTCTGGCAGCTGCAGGATGCATATAGGATCTCCCAGCCCTGGGAATGCAATCCATGAGCTGGTAGGTCACAACAGCTGCATTTCCCAGCTACAGGGGTGTGTGGGGTGACTTTGAAGCTGGAAGCCACTTCAGCTAAGGGGGTTTCCAGCTGAGAGAGCTTGCTTCTTGCCCATGCAGTGGAAGCCTGGGATTGGACTTCCCCTGTACCCACAATAAGGCAATATGGGATCTAATGCATGATGCCACAATCACGTCTCCTGCCATGAACATGTAGCATGGCAAGAGGAGCTATTGTGTGAATCACACATTGTACCTTAACGTGCATGTGCAGATGGGGCCTGATTGATCCTCTCTTTGTCTGTCGCTATATATATATATATATATATATATATATATATGTTTGTTTTGGTTTTTGTTTGTTTTTTTGGTTGGTTAATTGGTTGGTTGGTTGGTTGGTTGATGAAAATTTCTGAGATTTCAACCTCTCATTGGAATTCAGGGAAGAAAGGAAAATAAAAATCTAGAAAAACACTGTAGGACAGAAAAACCCCTATGTATCTCAACTAATAACATTCCTCAGAATCATGCAAATAGTGTTTTTTTACAGAGGCTACACTCCTGCTGCAGTGCAACTGTTCATCTTTTATTACGTCTAGTCATCCATTTCTAGGTCCTCCTTAGAATATACTTTCAATTAAAATATGCATCTTTTTTGAGTTTATGATCGTCAAAATAACAATTATATAGCAGCTTTAATCTTTGCTCTTCAAAGCACTTAATAAACATTCACTTTAAACCTGAAGCCCTAGTCTTAAAGCTCCTGTATAGTGACTAATTATATATGGCCAGGATTTTAGTAATTATCCTCCCTA
Source organism: Alligator sinensis (assembly GCF_000455745.1). Lineage (NCBI taxonomy): Eukaryota > Metazoa > Chordata > Crocodylia > Alligatoridae > Alligator > Alligator sinensis. The sequence continues at coordinate 2,584,116 of NW_005842069.1, read as the reverse complement.
CAAGTCCCACAGAAGACTCTGCTGAGGCTTTGCCTTTTTAAGGTAAGTCCACTTCTATTTAGGATGTATTCAGATATGGATTTAGGTGCCTGATTTGAATATTTTGGCCTAATTAATTAAGCATCAGAATAAATATCTACTAGTGAAGTGACTTTTGAATAAACTGGAACATACAGAGTTTAAAGGCTAAGTACAGACAGTATATGAGTCAAAGGCTGAATTGATTCAATCTTCACAGGTTAGTCTCAGCTGCATAGATTGAACCCATAAGCAAGTGAACAGACATTTACTTTTGATTTACTTCTGGAAATTCAGCCACATGCTTGCAGTGGCCCAGGTCAGAAGCCAGGAAGCACCAGAGCACACCTCCCTGCTCAGCTGGAGCAGACAGCTTGGGTCACCCTGCAAGGGGGGATTTGTGGGAGAGGTGCAAAGCATCCTGGGATGCTGGGGGACTGTGAGTTAACTTGAATCTGGAGAGGACCTGGGACAGAAGTTCAATAAACTGATTTAACCTAAATCGGTGAAGTCTTATACTACATCCATTCAGGTTTATTTTTAACCAGTTTTAGACGTTTTGAAAGCAGTTTGTGTGCACTGAATTTCTGTTGTGTTACAAATTTGAACCAGTTTCTGATCAATTATACCATTTTATGTATAATTTCTATCCTTAACCTGAGGCACTTGTCTAAAAATAGTGTCAAAGCTAAGAGAATCCTAGTTTTTGATTTGCCGTCTAAGAATCAAACTGGTAGAAGTAACATTTATGTTTCACTGCATGTGATTTCATTTTCTATTATGTTAAACTCAGTTAGCTAAAATTTCTCCTGGCATGAATCTATTGACTTTGAAGGATTTTTACTCCACTTAGTTCATGACTCTGTACAGCACAGGCAGACTCCTATTCAGATTGTTTGTCCAAATGACACTTTCCCAGCCAGTTTCTTCCATTATTGGCACTTATACACAATTTGCCATCTTACTCCTTGTACAGTGTGTATGCATAAGAATCCAAGCAGCTACTGAATATGCATAATAAGCTATATTGTCTAACCAGGTACATAGCTGTGTATGGACTTACACTGAGTGAACATAAATCATGAAATTATACCCAGAAAAAATATCATAACTGGTGTTAAGTGCCATTACAACAACAGGGCTATGCCATCCTTTGACCCAATGGCGCAGTGGTCACAGCATGTTTCTAGAAAGTCAGAACCAGGGTGCTAGCCCCCTCTCCCTTCCCTCCCCCAATGAGACCTGATTCTATATCTTTCTGAATTCCCGGGAAAATACATTAGCTACCAGGCCTTAAGTTAGGCGTTATCCAGCCTTCCTTTTGAGCTCGCCCAAGGGCAGACAAGAGGCAGAGATAATATGGTGCTAGGAAGAAGATAAGCTAGATGGTATGTGGCTTAGCAAGATAGATGCTGCTCTTATAGGTCTTGGTTACTAGCTGTTCTCCATCCTTTTTGTCCAATGAATACTTCCCGGAAGGTACAGTCACTTAGTTTCAAAAGAAAGGCTGGAGAAGGAATAGAGTATGCCTAACCTGTGACAAGGTGTTTAGAGCACTATACTGTGGAAGTTGGACATAGGTTGAAACCTGCTGTGGGTGAGTGGGGGCCTAGAACCTAGGGACATCTTTACACATGCTCCAGGGGTGGGGGAGGGGGAGACACTTTAATTAGAGTGGCTCTTGCTAACTGCTTTTATGAAAGCGCCTTCAGCATCTCGTGTATTTAGCGTCCCTGCACTTCAAAATGGTCGCGGGGGTGCTTTAACTAAAGTTCGTTGAATGAGTTTTAGTTAAAGTGCTCCTGCCACCATTTTGAAGTGTGGGGATGCTGAGGTTGCTGGAGCATGCCAATTAGCACACTTCAGAAGACTTGACTAATGAAGTCTGCTCTATTGCTCTGTATTTAGAGCACATCAAAGCAGGTGTCCCACATGTCTACAGACACCCTAAGTGTCTGAATTCTTTGGTAAGTATCCCAACTGCTCAGATATCAGGGCTAAAACATGAAAGGATCCTTCTCCTGATTTTTGCTGGACCAGAATTTCAGATATTAACACCCTGAGATGGCTGCAAGAAGCCACATGCTTGCTTGGCCCAAATGGATTCTATTGCATGTGTTCAGTAGTCATGTGGATGGTTACACATCTATGCTGCATGTGACACAGAAGTGTAAACTGTGCAAAAGTGCCAATAATGGTGGTTACACAGCTGGAAAAATACTATTTGGGCATCTAAAGTGAAATAAAGTTCTGCCTCAGGTATCTTCCTACCATCAGATAAGCTTCAAGTTCATCTCTGTTCTCAGATGGACATTTCTCTCAGTGCCTTTTTTCATTGTTCATGTGCTTTGAAATTACCCTTTATCATCTCTTTTTTTCCCCTGAAAATTGTGTCAAGGACGTTTGCTTCAGCATATTTTTCCTTTACAAGTATCTGAGAAGTTGAAATCATTCAGAAGCACCAAGTCATTTGTTCTAATCATCTGTCCCATTTCCCTTAGCTATGATTCATCCTTATCTTCCTGTTAGCTAGGCTGCCTCTATCAGACTCTGACTGTAAAATACCCTTGATTACCCTCTATTTTCATTCATATTGTTTCTGTCATATTAGCAGGATGACAACCTCTCTCGGCTTCATCTAGACTCTAAGCTCCCTGGGCCAGCAACTCTTTGTTTAAACAGCACCTAACCAGATGAGGTCCTGATCCTCCACAGAGTCAATAAGTGCTACTGTGATACAAATAAATAATTGTGAATGCATTTTCTATTTGACACAATGGTTCCTCCTTCTTCCTTTCCTTAGTGTTCCTGTTGAATACATAACCACATCCATTAAAATGCCAGGGATGGGCTTTTTTCCAGCATGTTTCTGTAACGATAAGATCATACCGTACTACCTAAAGCATGTTAAGGCTGCATTGTCTAACTTACACATTTAAACATCTAATTCTCATTTTCCAGGTATGGTTGTTATTCTAGACATAATTTTTGCATGATTTATCTTTTGTTTTAAAATATTTTTTTAGTAATATGTGAACTATCTTGGATAAGATATTGCATTCAAACATATAGCCCACAGGCCAGATCTGGCTCACAGGACTCCTCCACCTGGCCCAGGTGTTCTCCCTGGGTCTGAGAAGACCCACATGAGTAGGGATCTACCCAATTTGAAGAGCTGATTTCAGCTGAGTTGGCTCATTTCATGGACAGGTCGTGGGGCTGGTTGCCATTTTCCAGGACTCATCATGTTGGGCCAAAAGGCCCCACTGGCCCTGACCCCCCACCACTGACTGGTGGAGAGGGCTGTCTGTCATGCAGCCCCACCTGTCACTGCTGTTTGGTGGAGTAGGGCAGGGCAGCACAACAGGCAGCCCACTCAGCCAACTGGTGGCAAGAGATGGGTGTGGCAGCCATCTTGCCTGCCTGATTAGCACCAGCAGCCCCACTGGGGAGCCAGCACTTTATTTTTAGTAATTTTTTTTTCCTTGTGGACTTTGTGGAGATTGCCCGATTTTGCTATTTCCACAAATGCCATGTAAGTGTGATTTGGGTAGGTTCGTACACATGGAGCATAGTGTGTGCCAGACTAGCCCCATGGGCAGGCCCCAAGATGCAGAGCACACATGGTGCCTGCTCTGGCCTGCACCTGCATGGGTAGCTTTTTGTAATGTGGATCCTAGACATGCTGGAATGGGGACCACACTACATATGGTGCCTACTGTGGCCTAGCTGTGCCGCATGCAACACCTATGCTGTCACCTCCAGGTCTGCACTGTTTGTGGCACTTGCTCCAGCCAAACTGGGACCAGTGCTGCATGCGCTGCCTGTGCTGCCTGTGAACAACATGAAGCACCATCCCAGAACAGTTAGAACAGGTGCCATGTACACAAAGTTCTCAGAGTAGGCACTGCATGTGACACAGCCCAGCCACAGTGGGCATTGTGTGCAGCCTGGCTCCTGCTATGGCTGGCCTGGGATCCACACTGTATGCCTCCAACTGGACTGCAACACACAGAGTGCCCATTGCACCTTCTCTGGGATCCACGCTACACACTGCAGAGGTTTCAGACTGACTGGAATGAGCACTGAATTCAGTATGCAGGGAAA
>NW_005842069.1:2578758-2579960 GCF_000455745.1 Alligator sinensis | reverse complement strand
GGAAGGAGTGCCATGGGCCTAATCTGGCCCGTACACCAGTCCCACCCCAATGATGAATTTGACACCTGATTTAGATTTTTAGATTGCTTTGACACCTCCAGTCAGGTATGTCAAAGCCACAGCCTACTGTTTTGCGTCCATCCCCCCAGAAGGGTTTTAAGCCTATATCCTTCTGGCTTCCCAGCACACTGTGGTAACCATCAGGCCATGTGGTAGACATTATCCAGCCCTAATTTTGAAATGTAGCAGGTAGATGGGTTGGGAATTCTGGAACTAGGTAAGAGGGCGTAGGGCCTGTGGATAAATTCATAGTGCCAGAGCCCCAAGAGGTGGGTAGGGGAAAAGAGTGATGGCTGCATTAACTTCCACAGCACCACTGACTGGTAAACTACTACTGCTGGGTCCAAATGCAACCCAGGACCATCCCAACAGTTTGGATCTGGAGACTGGGGGCAATCAAGTTTGACAAGCATACTTTAGCTAAATGGCAACAAATAAACAAACGTTAATTACAAAATGGAAGGAGGCAAGGATATATATATGTTTCACGATAGATGACCCTATATTTTTTGTTTCTGTTGTGTTTTCAGTAAAATTCATATGTCTATCTATCTATCTATCTATCAGAATTTTACTGAAAACACAACAGAAACAAAAAATATAGGGTTATCTTCTACTGTGAAACGTTATATGATTTGAATGAAGAGAGATTTATTACCATGGTGATTATAGACAAACGTATACAAATGACAAATGGTATGTGAATGGAGAACTAGGTGCAATTTATCCTCTCTAAGGGTGCATCCACATGAGCGCGCACGTGCCTCTTGCCCCACCTCAAACCCCTTTGAAGTGAGGTAACAGGCACGTGTGGGAATGAAAAAACGTTCCCTGCACCGCAAGTTTGCAACACGGGGAGAAAATTAGACCCCTGGATATCCAGGGATCTAAAACAATCGAAGTTTAAAAAACTGGAGCAAGGCACAGTCCTGGACCGGAGGCTGGGTCCTCCATGGAGATGCTTTGGCTGCCAGAGCATCTCTATGGTTGTCCCTCATCCTGGTGCTGAAACATATGGCGGGCCAGGCTGCATGTTTCAGCACCAGGGCTCCGGTGCTGGTAAGGGGTCAGGGGGGCTTGAGGAGGGGGGAGGGGACCATGGGGGGACCCTTGATGGCCCCACTCACTCCCCCAGCCCCGTT
>NW_005842069.1:2563077-2578383 GCF_000455745.1 Alligator sinensis | reverse complement strand
GACAGCCCCACCGGCCACAGCCTGGGCCCTCCTGCCCTCCCGCTGCCCTGTGCTGCCCAGGGGGGCTCTACCAGGAGGCTCTGGAGCCCCCCCACCCCTGCTTCTAAGATAAGCAGAGGCTCTTTTTTCCATTTTCTTTTCTGTGTTTTTTTCTGTGTGTTGTTTTTTTTTTAAGGGATGGTGCCTGGGGCTCTGGTGGGACAGCAATCAGGGGGCTGGGGTGGGCCATGTTGGCCTTTCAGGGTGGGTGATAGCCCCTGTGGGGGCCATTTGGCCCATGTTGGGGGGCCGTACCCCTTGTGTGGGGGCCAAGTCCCCTGTTGGGGGGCTGATCCCCTTGTGTGGGAGCCATTGCCCCTGTGGGAGGGCAGTATGAATTCATGAAAGACGTATTTAGAGTTCACTTTATTATTATGATAAGAGACTTCATAGTTTCATAGTTGCTAGGGTTGCAAGGGACCTGAGCAGATCATCAAGTCTGACCCTCTGCCATGGCAGGAAAGAGTACTGGGGTCAAACAACCCTGGAAAGATGTTCATCCAGCCTCCTTTTAAAGACCCCCAGGGTAGGAGCCAGCACCACTTCTCTTAGAAGTTGGTTCCAGATCCTAGCTGCCCTGACAGTGAAGTAGTGCCTCCTGATATCTAGCCTTAATTTACCCTCTGGCAGCTTGTGACTTATTTCTAGTCACTCCTGGTAGTGTTCGGGGGAACAGGGACTCCCCCAATGCCTGCTGGTCCCCTCTGACTAGTTTGTAACAGGCCACTAGATCCTCCCTGAGCCTTCTCTTGTGGAGGCTGAACAGGTTCAGGTCCCTTAGCCTCTCCTGGTAGGGCCTGCCCTGCTGACCCCTGCTGACTTAACACTGTAAGATATATCAATAAAACATTGTCAAACTGATTGCTGTCTCTGTCTTGCTTTCTCTCTTTATAGTGGTCTTTTGTTTTACTTGTGAGGAACATGGATTTGGGGGTATTTTACAGAGTTAATTTGGGATTTTTTTTATCAGGGATTTTTCAGTTTTCCAATAGGGAACACTATAATTCCTGCTAGGGATGCTAGTGGCAGGACCCTGCTTGCTCAGAGCTGGCACTTTGGACCCAGCTGGCTGTGGCTGACCTCCTGGCCAAATGGGGCTAGGAGGACAGGCTTTGACAGTTCAAAGCAGGCCACCACACCTGGAACATTTTCCGAACAATATCTGCCCAAATGGCTGGGCAGGGGGCACACATGGCAGTAGTGCTCCACAGAGGCCAACCCTGCAACCACAGTCCACTGGCAGCTGGCCCAGAGGGTCAGATGCCTCTACTGGCTCTTCAGTCCCCATCTGGGTCTGGCAGGTACACAGATGGTCACAACCAAGCAGCAGCCCCCACTGCCAGACTGCTGCAGTGGGTAGAGGGTGCAGGGAACTCTCAGGGGTGCTTCAGCAGTCCAGCTGGCACAAGGGCTAGTGTCCCCAGGTACCAATTGGCTGGGCCTCCGAAGCTCCTGAGAGCTAGTAGCCCTGAGCTACTTGCCAGGGTGGCTTTTTATACTGCTGGGGCCAGGACAGGTGCTGGCCCCAGGCTCTAGCTCCCCCTGGTGGCAGATCCGGCAGGAGCCAGGCAGGGTTATTGTGCCCCAAGTGGCACAATTTGCTCCACAACAAAGTGCATGTCCAAATACATGTGCTAAAGTAAAAAGCCCCGGCTCAAATTTGCACCGCTTCTATTTGAGCTGCTGCAAGCGCACATGCTTGCATATGTGAACGCACCCTAATAGTGCAAAGGGATGCTCCTGCAGTAAAATACAATCAGTTTAAAACTTAGGAGAGGAACAATACATTATGAGCCTGAGAAACTCAATGCTTCTAGAAATAAAGAGCAATGAAGAACTTAGGGGTATTCAAAAAAGGTTAATATAATAAGAAGTATAACGAGAATGATTGTAGATATATTAGGCCATTTCTACACTTTACAGATATCACGCTATTTATTGGTTAATTGCACAATTGCCTTTAGACCAGCTGCATGGACAAAGTACTTACCATGCCATAAAAAGCTCTAAGAAGCTATAAAATTAGACCCTGAAAATGTGTACTAACTTTATAGCTGGTTGCTATCAAGCTTTAATTTGCATATGTAGCAAGTTCTCCCCTGTGGCTGGGAGCTCTCAGCTGTAGGAATTCACTTAGCTTAGCCGGGGCTGCAAGTTCCACAACTGTTGGAGACTCTCAGCCACAGCAGCTGCCAACTCTGGGCCTCAGCAGCACCTTGCAACTTCCAGGACCCAGAGTTCCACAGCTGTGACACTGGGTCCTCACAGCATGCCTCAGTGTCGAGGGCCAGCTGGATCTCAGCAACCACTGGTTGGGAGGTCACAACAACTGCATCTCCCAGCCACAGTAGTATGTGGGGTGCCTCCCTGGTTGGGAACCCCTCACTTGAGGTGGCTCCCAGTGGTTGAAACTTTCTTTGTGCCAGGGCCGGGGGAGTCCAGGACCAGGCTTCCAGGGCACTGGCAATAAGGTGCGATAGGATCTAATAGACAGTCCCACAATCATGCCTCCTGCCCTGTATGTGTGGCATGGCAGGAAATGTGATTGAGTGGATCGTGCCTTTATCTGCACAAGTAGAGGGTGGAGGGGCTTAGATATGATAAAACATGTATAAATGGAATAAACTCTTTTTCTCCCAATTATAAGGCAGCAATTTATTGTCTGGTATTTGGGAAATAAGTTATTCTATAAATTAAATGCAGGTTATTCTAAGATAATTATGAAGTTACTCCTCGTTATTTTTTAAGCATATATTATTGGCCATTGTTGGAGACTGGGGTGGTGTTCATGAGCAAGACCAAGTTATTTGTAATTCTTGCTGCCAAGGCACTCGTGCTTTCATACAACGACAAGTACCAGCTATATAAATTTAGCAATAACAATAGCTTTATTAAGAGAAAGGTTTCTAATTCTCTACACTAGCTCTGTGAATAGCAAATAGTAATTTTTCTGAAACATTTAATGTCACTTTTACTATTTCCTTAGACACTTCACTTTAAGGTTTTAAACCTTAAACTTTCAGGGTGGTACCAGATATGAATGAAAGGTGGGAAGGGGTGTAAAAGTTGACCTAGGCTGTGGGTTTAGATTTGCTCTGTGAAGTTTTGGATAAGGTAGATACTAGGGCTGTGCAACGCTTTCAGTAGCTGATTCAATTTGGAGGAGATTTGGCCTGATTCAGGGACCAAATCTCTAAATCTGAATCAAATTGGGAGACCAATTAAAAACTCCAAATTCATTTGAAGCATCCAAATCAATGGCTCCGGAAAAGATTTGGCCACTTCAGAGATTTGGCCGTAGATTATACAGGCAGCTGACACAGATGCCTGCAGCTGGTAAGTCTGTTGGGGTTGGGGGAGGAGGGAGGGAAAGGGTGTGGTGGAGGGAGGGATTGCGGCTGGGACAACCTGCCCACCTGGGGTGGAGGGGGCGTGTTATTTGGGGAGGAGGTGAGGGGTGCAGGATGTGGGTGCGCAGCATTGGGAGCGGGGGCTCTGTCCCGTTGCCGCTTGCCCAGTTGGGGCAGTGGGGGGGATATGGGCGCGGCTCACTCCAGGTGGAAGGGGCAAGTGGCAGCAGAGCAGAGCCCCTGCTCACAGCACTGCCATGCCCACATCCTGTGACTCCTGTGCTGACTGGCAAGCAGCAGCAGAGCAGAACCCCCGCTCCTAGTGCTGATACAGGCATGACAGCGCTGGGAACAGGGGCTATGCCCTGCTGCCTCCTGAAGCAAACCGCGCCTGCATTGTGCCCCCCACCCCCCACACAGGCTGAGCAAGTGGCAGCAGGGCCAGGCACATCTGGAGGAGCTGCAGGAGAAGCCCCCATGGCTCCCCTGCCCAGCTCCACCCTCCTGAAAAAAAAAAAAAAAAAAAAAGTCTCTGTACTCACTGGCTCTGGCAGTGGCAATCAGGGTGTCTGAGGGCTTGAGGCAGAGCCCCCCCGTGCAGCGCAGAGCACTGAGGGGCAGTGGGGATTGCTCCCTCACCTAGCACCCATATGCCAGATGCCCCAGGGTGCGAGTGCAGGTGCAGTCCAGCTCAGCAGAGTGCTGTGTGCTGTCTGGGAGCTGAGGTGACTCCACCTGTTAGCCGGAGCCTGGTACCACTCAGCCCCAGTGGCTCCAGCTCCCAGACAGCTCCCAGTGCCCTGCCAAACTCCGCTGCACCTTTGCAATGTGACAGCTGCCATGTGGGTGCCAAGCGGGGGTCCCCTTCTTCCCCATGCTGTGTGGGGGGGGCTCTTCCATGAGTGCCCAGAGGCCCCAATCACTGCTGCTAGTGCTGGTGAGTGCGGAATTTTTTTTTTTTAAACCTCCACATTCACTCTTCATGCACTCTCTGGGAGCTGGGGTGGCTCCATGTATCAGCCAGAGCCTAGCCAGTGGCCCCAGCTAGCAGGCAGTGCGTAGCACCCTGCTGAGCTATGCTGCACCCATGCCATGGAGCAGCTGCCCCGTGGATGCCAGGTGGGGGCGCAATCCCCGCTGCTCCCTGCTGTCCCGCTGCTGCATGGCCAGGGCTCTGCCATTAGTGCCCAGTCACCGGTGCCGCGGCCACTTTTTTTTTTTTTTAAGTGCCAGGGCTGGGCTGGGGTTGGACAGGGCAGCCATGGGGGCTTCTCCCGTGGCTCCCCGCACCCAGGGAGAGGCAGGCACAGCTGGAAGAGCCATGGGAGAACCTGCAGCTGCCCAGCTGTGCCTGTCTCGCCCTGGCTGATCCAAATCACCAAAAATATCTGAATCAGTGCTGAATCTTCCAATGCCTATTTGTTTGAATTGATTTGGGACAGTGATCCGAATCGAATCACTGTCCTCTAAATCGGCCAAATCCAAATCCGAATCAAATACTTCTCTATTCACACAGGCCTAGTAGATACTGCAGAATGAATTATGAACATCAGTCTGACTTCCCCTATTGAAGCCATACTCAGGCATTTTGGCACTCTGTGCAATGTCACGTGAAGAGCGCCCCTCTATATGTTATTATGTTATATTACTTCCATTTCTGGGGCCACTCCCTGTGACAGAGTACCCAGTGCCCTTGCTACAGTACTGCTCCCTATCAGTGAGAGGGTGAAAGAGACTAACAACGGTTAGGGCAGCACACTACAGCAATGGGAAGAGAGAAAGTAGGTACCTCTATCATTGTCAAGCATTGAACTTTAACAGAAAACAAATAGCATTAATGCCGGAGTTCTTTTTTTTTACCAGAGGACTCAACAAACTCTTTTTTGGCATGTGCCATGTAATAATATACAATAATGATACTCACAGGATGCAGCTGCTCCAGTCAGGAACTGTGACCAGTGATACAACAATGAGCATGTTAGGAAAAGAAACATTATTTGGAGTTTGGGAACTCTGTAACACAATTCCAGAAGTAGAAATGCAAAGGCAGGGCCAATTGTAATATAAACTAACACCCAATGGAAGCCTCACAATACAACTAGAAAAGGACTCTGGAACTGTGACCACTTCATATTGCCAAAGAGATGACCACCCAACATGAAAGCATTTTCTGTTCTAGAACTGGAGTGAAATCACTAATTCATTTGGTATAAACCACAATTCATTATACCCAAAAAGCTGCCGGTCCCCATCAGTTTGTTTAAATGTGGTTCAGTGAGTTAGATATGAAAAGCTTGATAGCCCAGTGCCAGTCCTCTGAGCCATCCACATTTCCCATTGCACTTTTAACTACCTGGCAGGGAGGGAATAGTTATGAACAGAAACCTTCCTTTGAGTAGCAGTCTGTAATCTGCATTTTCTTCACCAAGTAGTGCAATAGGCAGAGAGAGAGAGGTCCAAAATCACAACCGCCTGTACTTAGAGAAAAAAAAAACAACTTTTAAATCATGACAGTGTGGTAGGGAACACCTTGCAAATAGGCAAAAGCTTTTTACATGTACAGGGTAACATTTTTCATTTCTAGAGTAAGAAATCAGAGAAGACTTATTTATCAGAGGCAAGGCATAGCAAGTGACTCATTATCTTTAGCATATTTGAAGTGGATCCTTTCCATCTAACCCCTGATAGCTCACTGGGTGATCTTTTTTTTTAAAATGGCTTGACAAGGGGCAGAGAAAGTTCAAATCCACAGAGCTGTCCAGTATCACCCACTCATTAACGGGCAAATGGCACTCTTACCATATGATGATAAGTAATGATGATAAACCAAGTAGTTTGTATAACGCTGTTCTCAGACAAATAGTTCTCCATGCTTGTAGATATTGTCTCCATTCTATTGACTTTTCACACAAGCTTAGTGATGTGTTCAAACAAAATCATGCAAAACTCACTTAGTTTTAGGTTCTGTTCCAAGATTCAGTTTCAGCAGAAGCTTTCAATAATAAAGGATGTTACTGAAGGATTCAATGTTAACTGAATGTAACCAGTGTTTATGCTGATACAAAACTAGGTAAAAACTAGCAGGTTCCCTTAAGGACACGCATGCATTTTACCCACTACAATTTAAAAGCATAGGTATCATTAATATCCATGCCATTTTTGCATTTTTTTAGATGATAGAATTTTTTCTGAGGGGATTTTAAAAAAAATCAATTCCAAATGAGGAATTATTTTTTCTAAAGGCAAAGCTTGTGCTGTTAGCATAGAAAAACCCTGAAGTTGTGCACACAATAGGTATCTATCTATATTACATATCCAATAATTATAGGCACAAAGATGTCAAGTACTTACAATATACTTTTCTATACCCTTGTATAGAGCCTCTGTCAGTGGGATCCTGACCTTCTTGAGTCATTGGCATTAATGCCAACAAGTCAGTGATGCCAGTAATAATTTTATATATATATATATATATATATATATAAAAAGGGATCTGTCTGTGTGTCTGTCCGTAACTCTCTTTAAGGGCGCTGAGAGCCTAGTGTGGCAGGGAGGGCAGAGGGAGGGACCAACTCAGGGAAAGTGAGAGCCGGGCTCCCAGCTACTGTGAGAAGACAATTACCCAGCTACTGTGAGCACTGGTGTTATTTGACATTCATCCATCATTCTTGATGGGCAATTTGATAGTATTAACAATAATAAAGCAAGATCACTGAGGCTATTGATCTCAATGTGGGTTTTGCACTCATGGTGAGAAATAGAAGGAGACATGTTTATTCAAAAGCCAAATGAATAATACTAAACCCAGAGTGGAAAATGGAGGGATATCAGCACTGAACACCACATAAAGGGAAAAAGGGAAAAAATGAATTGAGCAATAAGTAAATAGTATTTGCAGACTTAGATTCACAGATGGGGCTGGACAGATTCCTGGAATTCTGCTTTCCAAAAAACAATTTGAGCAAACATGAGACCTTTATTTGTTTATTTGTAACATTAGACCAGCTATTCTGACTTCTGCATTGATACTAAATAAAACTGGGCAAAATGTACAGGAACAACCTGAAACAATGTTCTTCACGTAAACTTGATTTTTTCCAGACTAACTTAAGGATCCTAACCTCCTACCCCTCATCTCTCCCAAATTCCCAAAACTCTTTGCCTATGTACCTTCAAAAGACCCAGTCCCTACACTCTTTTTTCCAGGACTAAACCATCCCAGCCAAGTGCCTGTCTAACTTGCTCTTGAAAACTTTCAAGAATGAATATTCCACAATTTATCTGGACTTGACCACCCTCATAGTCAAAGAGTTCCTCCTGAAGCTTGAGGCAACTGCTCCTAGTCCTGTGTCTTTGTATACTTCCTCTTGAGGGATCTGAAGACTTATTAGTCTTTTTTGTCTCCAGACTAAATAATCATAATTCTTTCAGACTTTCTTCATAAGTCTTGCCTCCCAGGCAAATACTTAATTAATTTTGGTGCTCTTTACTGGACTTTTTCCAATCTAGCCACATCCTTCATGAGGTGTGGGGCCTAAAAATGGAGACTGCACTCCAGGTGAGGCCTCACTGCTGTTGAATAGAGTGTAAAAATTGCTTCCCTTAATTTACAAGTGGCACTACTGTTAATTCAACCCAGTGCTGTTTTGTTTTTTTGCAACAAGTGCACATCATTGGCTTATATTTAGCTTATGGTCTACTAAAACCACTAGGTCCTTCCCTGCAGTGTTGCAGGTTAGTCATTCCGCAGTTTGTATTTATATACGCAATTTTTTCATCCCAAGTGCTGGTCTTTGCTGTTCTTGATGAATCTCATCTGATTGATTGTGGACCGTTTTCCCAATCTATCCAGGTCATTCTGGATCTAGCCCTACTGTCTAGAGTAGCTGCAGCTCCATCCAATTTAATTAATCAACGGTTGAGATATGTGAAGAATTGCTGAGGCACTTGGAACCTACTGGAGAGTAAAAGTAAGGATAGAAGAAGCCTAGAAAAACTTAGATGACAAGGGCGGGGGGATTATTTATATTATTTGAGGACTATATGTAACTGAATATAAAAAGCACATTTTCTGAACAGGGCAGGGGATAAGGAAAAAATGTGGGAACCCTAAAATTAAACTAAAAGTAATTATAAACCTGGATCTAAAAATAGACTCTTCCAAGAATAAAGGCATAATGTTTATTAAGCATTTAAGAGTTCCTAAGGTTTTCATTGTCAGGAGTGAAAACTTATATATATATATATATATATATATATTTTTTTTTTTTAAACTTCTTTTCTAGACCAAGTCTAAAATGTTGATCATTTAGCAGGAGATATTAAAGCCATTCTTACAACTTTCCTGAAGGCCTGTAGGAGAATTATGTAAAAAGGCAGTCTGCCAGCAAACAACTAATAATTAATTTGTAAAAGACTGATCACTTCAAATATACATATTGCATGTGCCTAAGACTGGTTATGCAAGTCCTTTCCTTTTTTTCCACTACCTCAGTGACACATGGCAATAACTTTGGATATTACCACCAATCTAGACCCATGTATATGTAATTCACTATTTCACTCAAGCAGGCAGTTTATTCATCCAAAAATGTACTAATTCCGTTTCAGGACAATGGTTGTTAGTGTGAAATACTCATCATGAGTAAAAGTAATGAACCATTTATTGCGGACTATTGCAAAGTATCTCTCAGGGTCTCTCTCTCTCCCCTTCATATCTATAGCCATAATCAGATAGTACATTCTCTGAAACAGTGTATCAAATTTATTCACTTACCACTGCATTTCTGGCATTAACCTCTTTAAAACTGTTGTATTTTATTCTATTCTTAAATATAAAATATCTTCAGACTGTTATATATTTCATAAGTGAATACAATGTATGAATATGAGAAGCGTATTTCCAGAGTGATGAGGAATGCAATGTTCCATCAGCATGGGAAAGTGTATATTTTATTTGAAAAATACTTATACGAATAAACATTTTGTCCCCTTTGTTTATTCAAAGAAAACATAACAATCTCCAACAATAACATTTGCTTAAGGAGGTATTTGTAACCTAATTTCATATAATATTGTACATTTGACATTTCTCTTTTCTTAAAAAAAATATATATATTTTTGGAGACTTTGGAAAAATAAGAATGGCCCAATACCTGCAATGCTGCTTCAACTGTTTGCTGTTCCTCAGAATGCCTTGTGCTATTTCATATGTATGACAAGTACACAGTCTCTTATCATTTTGTAATCCCAAAACAATTACCTGTGTAGGACAATTCAGTTTTCCTCTATTTAAAAAAAATATATTTGTGATTCTTTATGCAACTCTGTTCAGAGGAGTGTAAAATATATGGTTAACTCCATCACTGCCCTAAGTTTAGATTTTGGAAGAGTTTTGCATAAGAATTGTTGTAATTATTTTTCCAAATGCCAAAGGCAATAATTATTTAAAACAAATACAACACTGTAGTACTTGTAACTGAAACATGGCACCACTTAGAATCTGAAAACAAAACTAATTACAAT
The DNA here is from genome assembly GCF_000455745.1 of Alligator sinensis. Lineage (NCBI taxonomy): Eukaryota > Metazoa > Chordata > Crocodylia > Alligatoridae > Alligator > Alligator sinensis. The sequence continues at coordinate 2,568,469 of NW_005842069.1, read as the reverse complement.
GATTTTCATTTTCCAAACCAAACTGAAATAAAAAAGGAGACAAATTGCATGAAAGTGCCTCCCAGTCCCCAATTTTAAATCAACAAAGATGTTAATAGTTGTATAGATAAAGAAAATCAGTTTCCTTACAGTATATTGGTCCAAATGGAATAGCCAAATGAAATACCCAATAATACCCAATACCCAAATGGAATAACCAATAAAGTCAACAGCAATCTTTCTATTGACCAGTGGACACTGGCTCAACCCCTATGATTTTTAAGCTGACAACATACCTTAGACCAATGATTCCCAACCAGGTGTGCCTTGACGTTCTTTCAAGGGTGCTGCAGGGTGCCATGTTAGCACTGTTAGGCATACAAATATGAGCAACAAGATACACTCAGAGATATCAAACAGGAATTCATAGTGTCAAAAGCATTCTGACCTGTTGTGGTCTTTCTGAGTTCTTTGTAACAGAAGAATTGCTCCATTTTCCTGTAGTCAAAGAGTGAAAGCTAAGAGCTGGCATGTTCTGAGGGGTGACTTGAGTCTAACTATGGGTGTCCTAAATCTAAAAAAGTTAAGAACCATTGCCATAGGCATTATTTTTTCCCTTCACTATTTACTCAGACCACTTTTCCAGATTACAAGTCATGATTACAACATGCTGAGGATCCTCACCCTTTCAACGAAAAGTATTTGTTTGAATTATTTTGATTAGTATAATGGATGTAAATAGATTATTAATCAAACAGTCATTGTAGGAAAATAATATTGTATATTGATAAACCCTTAAGTAACCCCATGTAGCTCTATTCTGAGTCAAAATCTACCAGCTTTAGAAAAGTTGGGCAGCTTCCAGTGTTTGGGTTGGCAAAGCTGCAATAGAATTTGTGTTTAGGCATAGAGTAAATTGTTTTTAAACATGAGTAATACAAGAGATCCACAAAAGATTTAAGTGAAGTCAATACAATCAGACTCAACCACAAACTGGAAAAGATTTTCACACACAATTTTCACTGCATGTAAACTTTGCTTAAACCAGCAGAGTGACAAAATGATCATGGCTGCCATGAGACAGAATGTTAATTTCCTTTCTGTTTAATCATATTAACACAGACATCATCAAATATTGTTGTAGTGTATTGCTGGGACAAGAAAACAGAGGGAGAAATGATGAGATAATGGGAGAAGAAATCCTGCAAACCTGTTTATTCTCCATGATGAGGCCCTTCCTTGTGGCCCTGGAGGTTTGGTATTCTGTTATTAGTCATCCAAACAACACAGTATTATGATGTGTACTGGAGTAAAGACAGTAACCATAGCAAGCATGCAGACTCATAATGATATAATAGCACATTTTGGAGTTCCTTGTGGGGAGGACATATCAAACAGAACACACCTCAGCATCAGTGCAGAAGTCTCAACAACCCCAGAGCAGAATATGCACTTCACATGATTTAACAGAGGTCCTGTGGACAGTATATGTGTCCTGTAGCAACAGGGTTTAGGGAACATTACAAAGCATTCAAAAGGGTTTTATTCTTTCTAGGAGATATGATTTCTTACTCTCATTCATTTAACCAGAACATGAACATTATGAGAAGCTATCTGCCTATATGTCCTTGCTCTTCAATTCTGTTGGCTTCAAACCTGCATATATTACGCAATATTACGCAAATATTATTATGCAATAATAAAGCACCATATATACTACTGCATAATGTTCAAACTGCAGTTGATTTCACTTACTCTATGGGAAGGAGAGATTAATTCAGCATAAACTTACCTAGTTTTTATAATTTAAAACTATACCATAATAATGAATAGTAATTTCTGAGTAGAAGTAACACAAAGTATTTTGGAACATGGATAATATATATTATGAAAGCTTTTATCTTTAAGTTACTTACTTACCCACCACTCTATTGATGCTACACAAAAATACAAATGGTGGATAAACTAAGAATAATTTTAACCAGTAAGAATTTTCTCTTCAAAATATTTTGCACCACTAGGTGCATTATGATTTCAGTTTAAGGGAAAGTTTAAAAAAGAACTTAATATTAAGCATGCAGTTCAGTATTGTACTAAATGGAAATAGCTCTTAGATGAATTTCTCTGAGAGTTTATTTTTCCAGAGACATTCTGCAAAAGACATTAATTGAATCAGGATATTGGACTAGAGAAAGATCAAATTCAAGAATATTTCATCATTTTTTTCCCCCAGCTTCCACTGAAAGTTTGAATTTCGGCATTTGAGACAGGGAATATTTAATTGTAAATTATCCTGTTCACCATCCCTTTTCTTCAATCAGCTTTTATTATAACTTTGATACTTTCACAAGTTCATGTTCCATAAGCTATTTTTAAGAAATGTTGCTTCTTGTGGATAAAATTTGTTTGGAGAACATGAAGTAATGAGAAACCATGAAAAAAGGATGAGATTATTGAAACATAGTGGCAGCAAACAGCAAAATAAAGTTTTAAATGTTTCTTTCCAAGCTTCTGAGCTTTCTATTAATACAGCAGATAGACAGCATGAGCCTGAAAGGATTTGTCTATATAGTGTCATATGGGACTTATAAAAACTTCCAAAATCTCAAAGGTAAAGTCATTGTGAGCTTATCAGAAGGTCCAGTCTTTAGCTATCTCTTTTGCAGGCATGTAGTGGTGACGGAGGGCTTAAGGAGTTTCCCAGCTCCCTTGTATAGCCTGAACGGACACATACAACTGATGACTCTGCCTGATGGGTAAAGCAAAAATGTTTCTTATTCTACTAACCTGAGGGCAAATGGCATCCTAAAAGTACAGGGAAGGGTGGGGAAAGATACAGTGGAGAGCATGTTAAGAATGATTCACTGGTGTTGCTGCTCCTCCATACTTGCTTACTAAGTCTAGGATTGGTGCATTTTTAACCTTAACCATTTAAAAGAGCAGAGTAGCAGATATTACTCCCTTGTGCAGTGCAGAGGTTGGGGAAAAAATCTGCTTCCCCAGCCTCCCCTAAGGAGCTTTCAAACACCACACCACTCTTAATGCTGGGCTGTCATCCTTTTCCTACCAGATTATTGTGATGCCTGGGCCTATTAGAGCATGGGAGTATGACAGACAAAGAACAGAAGAAAACTTCTTTCCTGCTTCCCTAAGGAAAATGTGACAAAAGGCTGGATTGAGTGTTAAAATGCTGACACTGCAGCATCCATAATGATAGACAATTAACAATGGAGTAGCTTGATTTATTCAACTCAATGTGAACCCCAGTAATGGCATTTTACATTTAACTTTTTTCCACCTCCACTGACCTTAAAGTATGCTCATGTACCCATCAAACATTAAATTAGGAAAACAAAAAGAATACACCTTGTTGTGCCTCATGGGGAATTTTTTAAGATCCTTCAGCATTAGGCAAAATTAAATAGAAAATAAATAAATAAATAACCCAAGTAGCATCAACTTAAACTCCTTGTTTTCCACATTGAGACAATATTTTACCAGCAGCTGTATTTTTTCCTTTGGTCACATTAATATGCAAATAAATGTGACACGTGACTAGGAAATCCCTAGAGTCATAAAATGACTGTTGTAGCTTCTGGCCACAGAGCAGCATGAAAATAGTTAGCATCATCCCAGTGAAGCCCAGTGACCTGAACTCCTGCATAGGTAATGGTGCCTCCATTGTTACTTTTAGCAAGACTGCCTATGCCTTATCTGCTTCACTGCATAAGGAATATTTCATATTATTCCATTTGGATTTTTGTGGAAAGATAAAAAGACAAGTCAGAAACAATGGCTGTGACAGCTTCTGCACCACTCCGTAAATAGCGCAGGCCTGGTGAATATGGGCTGCACACGTGTTTATATCGGCAACCATTCTCCTCCTAACTATTTAGAGGGGCACAAAGGGCCCATATGAAAAAACCATTTGAAAGGATAGTCCCCGTGTATACTTTCTGTAAAGGAATGGATTGCAGGAGGCTGTCACATCAGTAATAAACCCCATTGGTTACTTTAGGCTGGTCCCAAGGCCTTAAGAAGAGCTAGAAATAGTTTCACAACCCTCTGCATAAGATTAGCTCTCCAGAGAGCTATCCTCATAAACAGGCACCATCATAGACTTACTGTAGCTCTGGTATGTTATACATATTGCAATAAAAATGTCATTGCTTGGTTTATTTTATATATTGTTACGGATGTGGTACCACAGACTTTATTGAGCAATTAAAAAATATACACAAGGGACAGCAGTATCTCTTTTTTTTGTATTTTTTTAAATTTGCTTTTCTTCCAACTGAAGAACCCAGTTTCAAATGTGAAAAGGACACTTTTTTCCCACCGTAACTGTGTACAACTTGTTCAGTTGCAAGTTATTCATGTATTGTTACTGTTGCTGTGGTTATACCTCCAGTTGTTTGGGAACTAAAACATTTCTTGTTCCAAGAATGATAACTAAGTTGTTCTTTCTGATTCTATTTCTCCATAGAGTTCAGCTAGCTTCTTGAACTCTGGTCCCCAGTCACCAAGGTAATTATAATCCTGGTCAGAGTGTGTAGTAGCTGAATCTAGAGAGCTGATAGATCCGGCTTCTGATCTATGACCCTCATATGCATATGTCTGTAGTGAGTCATATGGGGGCACACTGGGATCCAGATCAGCCTCTGCCAGTCTTTGTTTAATAAATTCTTGAACATCTATACTGTCGAGGCTGGAGGAAGGTTGATGTCTTGGTGTGGGTTTCACTTCGGGCCGTACATCCCGCCGATACTTCAGCTCCTCAGCTGCCGATGGATTCCTCAGGGCTGTGATGTCAAATGCTTCAGTATCCTCCTCCCCACCACCCTCATCATCATATGTGACAATGTTTTCCCGGACATCTTCCTCAGAAATGATCAGCGGCTCCTTTTTGCTGCGCCTTAGTGTGATGAAAAGGACCACAATAGCTAAAGAGAAAACTGAAGATATTAGATCAGGGTTATGGACACTGCATATAAAAAAGTATTCTAATTTTTTCATCAGGTATGAAATAAGTAACTTTCTGGTCTCATGAACGGAATTGCTATGTGATTGCCTGTATTCTTATGCTGGCCTTAAACTGAGTTGTGATTAATTCAGATGCCTGTTTATATACAATGTGACCAAAACATAAAAACCTGGATGCCTCAAATTAGGCCTTTAGGAAAAGATTCCAAGATGAAATAAATTGACTTCCTAAGGAGCTTTATCAGTTTGCAACACCTCCGTTTCAGGCCTTTAAAACTGGCATTTAATATCTCAGTAAGGACAACCTGATTTTTTTTCCAGGTACAAACTATTAATACATTGCACTGACTTCAGTGGCCGTCCTGGCTGCCCAGCTCTTCTGAACATCAGACCACTTGGTATCATACCTTGCTTTAGTTACTGTCCTGTT
>NW_005842069.1:2551153-2563046 GCF_000455745.1 Alligator sinensis | reverse complement strand
CACATTTCCATTTCCCTTTAAGGCCTCTTGTCACATGCAGCTTTATTGGCTACTAACCACTCCTCACTCCCTTACTCATTGCTGAATGTAGGGTCTTTGGGCAACTATGGCAAATATAATAAGAAACAGGTGTAGGAGAAGCATTCACTCCCTGGGTTCCAGAGACATGCCAATGCACCAAGAAGCTGTGACCCTGCTACCCTGTGCCAGAGGTAGGTCATCCATCCTGCAGGGCCCAATGACTCGGATGCCTCTGATGTAAATCAACCACATCTGTACATTTTAAAGTTACATCTTAACATGTGACAGAATTGGTTGCACTGAGCTATGTCAATTTGTCAAAAGAACACAGGCTTTCAGGGGAAATCCATTGATTTTAAAAAAAACAACATGTGGGTCATGAAACAAGCATCATTGTTTCAAACATTCTGCATTAGAATGCATAAAAAGCAAACGTACAGTAGAGTGATGTTTCTATACACAGCAGGTTGTAACTCTGCTGAAAGATAATTTTAACTAATTGGTTACATCAAAATTGTCCTGAGTAAATAACATGTCAAGAGAAAATGCACTTCCAAGGGCATTTATCTAATTAAATCATCTTACTGTCTCATATGTCCTTTACCCTCCAGATTACGTTGTGCATTGCTATCAGTTCATTTCACAAAGGTAATTAAGAAGTGGCTTTTATACAGTTGAATGCTGCTTCTTACAGAGTAATACATTTCAAAAAGCTTTCCCTTCATTTCTTCTTTATCATTTTTCCAACTGTGCCAGAGATGGTACTTAAAGCAGTGCCTTTCTGAAAATATTCCAAATTACCTGAGGAGATCTGCACTGGTAATTACTCCATGACCTCTGAAAGAATTGTGTCTAAGGATTCTAATCTTTCAAGAATCTGCTTTGAAGACATTTTTTCCTATTAATTTTAGCTAACCATTTTTTTTAGAAAATATAACCATAGCTTTGTATGTCTGATTTCTAATTACCAAAAGCAATCCCTGGTTCAAAACCACATTATATGTCACTCCATTGCCACATTCTAAAGGATAGAGAATATAGAGGATGTAGGTACTTAATACTAAGAGCCGCTTACCCAGAAGGATGAGGACACAGAGAAGAATTGCAATTAAAGCTCCCGTGCTCAAACCAGCTGAGGAGAGGAAAGCTTCAGCATGACAGGTCCGCACACGTCCATCTCTCTCACATGCACACACCCTGATTGTAAGTGTGCTGCTACTGCTCAGAGAGGGGATTCCAGTATCAGAAATCAAAATAGGGAGGTAATAGACATCTTGAGTGGTTCGACTGAATCTTCTCCGTCTGGTCAGGATGCTGGCTGTATTATCTACAACACCAAAAAGCAGAATTCCATCTTAATAGAAACTAAATTTTATAATTTGTACCTTACCCACCTCAAAGGACTAACAGTAATCCTTTTGGTCCTGATTTATATTTACATTATACTTTATGCCAAATTGGGTCCATCTCCCTGGTAAGGCCCCTTTCCATGGTCCATATGGTGTAAAAAGTCCTTGGTATAAATAAGAATAAGGCTTCTCCTACAGGCTTCAGAGGGCAGTGAATTTTCAGGAGTGATCTGAATAAGTAGCGCATAGTGGACAAAACACAGCTGTGAGAAGTTCAGGGTGAAGATGACAGCTGATGCTGAGAGTTACGGTGGTGGGCATGGGAAGTTAAAAGGTGAGAGTGGCAAAGTATGTGCAGCTACAGAACAGAAGAGGGAGGAAGTTTTTGTCAAATTCTGTCATCTTACTATGAACCCCAGGTGCAGCTGGTATGCATGGCAGTTAATAAAATTAGTAATCATTATCCCATTACATTTGAATTACAGTAATACCCAAAGGCTCCAATTAGGATCAGGTCTCAATTCCACAAGTTATTGCACAAACATACATGAAGGCACAATTTAGGCCTCAAAGGGCCTGTTGCTAAGAAGACAAAGTGAGAAGGAAAAGTTTTCAATTAGCAATAATTGTGCCTTGGATTAACCACATTGGCTACGATACTGGGTCTTGCAGGGTTGTTATAGTTTTCTAAAAGTTATTATAAACAAAGCAACAATCACTTAGCTCCATCTACTGTCACCCTAGACACAATTAAATGACTGGTTTCTTAAAGGCACTGTGGCAGAAGAGATGAGTCCTGAGGAGTCAATTGAAAAAGGAAGGTAGTTAGATTACAGATCAGATTAGGGGGAGATGTTGCAATAATGCGTGAATAAGGCTCTGGCAAAAGGCTAATGAAGCTGTTATTATTATTACAGTAAAAGTGATGGGTGTGTGCAAGCCTGTAGTATCATGGCACATGAAAATGGAAATGTAGCACTATTGAAGCAGGGTGATAAAGAGCAGGAGAAAGAAAACAATGTGATGATCTTGTAACATTACTGGGAGTTACCAGATGAGGCTTTTATAAATAGGTTTGAAAAGCTTTGTTTAACCAGAGCTTCAGAAGATCTTACAGGTGCATTTATTCTGATGTACATTGTTTTTCTGGAAACTGTTTCTCCTGTCATTATTAAAGTCACTATCTGAGCCTCTCTTACTGGAATTGTATCTTTAAGTGCTGAGTTGCTGCCTACGGAATGCACCTACGTAAACATCCTGGGATTCAAAAAAGCTTGTGAATGCTGAAGAATACTAAAAACCAAATAGCCAATTAAGGCATAAGCTTTGGAACAGCCCTCCAGAATGAACTGGGAAGTATAAATATTCTCAGCGGAGGAAACCGAAAATAAAGAGCATGGACATTTTTGAAAGAGTCTGTAACGTGGGTTGGCATAAGTCAAATAGAGATTTTGCTCAAAATGCTCTGTTAAGCGAGACACCAAAAGAAGTGAATAGATACATAAATGGAATAAATGGATATGGGTGCAAGAATATAACCAGTACTGTGTTTTCTAGCCCATATGGCTGCTTGTATTTTGTGTCAAGTGGGTGAGATTCTGGCTAGGATGAATATATATTGCTTACTTAGTGCTGAATCAATATGTCATTCTTTCTCTGTCAAGCTCGTTATGCCAATGTTTTAAACATTCATTTCAGCTATTTCTCTCTCTTGATATATCACTTGTGCCTGTGGCCAGACTTGTATCCAGCCTTTATCAGCATAGCATTGATACTTGTTGCAATCACTAAAACATTTAATCCTTAACATGCATGTAAAGCAGAGAAGTACCACCCCCATTACGAAAGATCTCACAATAGTTGCCTGAGCCAAGAACTGAATTCACCTAAGTCTCAGCAAGGCTTCTTGTCTAGCCACCTTTCTTGCTTTCTCAATAAGCACTTTGGTAGATGGCTTAGATACATACTTATTTATCTTGTGTTCCATATCCTACTGAGCATAATTCCTTTGGAACAATCCTGTAAACCTCCTACTGCCCTGATATGTCAAGAGACAATTTAAGGATACTGTCCAGGGCTGCCTGCCCAGTAAACTTCTTCCAGTGCTTGAGAGGCACGGAGCCATCCATTTAAAATGTCTTTTGTCTGCATCTCTCTACTTTGTTGTTTGCATAAACTTAAATGAATAACTTTTCAGCACCCACTGATAGCATGCTCCTTCAAAACAGTATGAGAGAGGCTGTCAAAGAGATTCAGCATGGAAATTATTATAAATACAGATATAACCTGCTTCTTTCCTGCCCAGGAAGGAAATAACAACTACCACCACCACTATCAGCAACAGAAAAAATTAAGTGCGTGTCAAATAATCTACCAAAAATGTTGCATAAGTCTGAAAGAATTGCTTTTTGGGGGCAGGAAAAGCATTCCAAAATACACCAAAAAACCCAAATGAATACTATTAATGAGTAAGCTTCCTGAAATGTATATGCATATATAGAGAGAAATACAGTCTCTCAATATGAATGTTCCTATTAAATTTTAGCTTTTCATGTAGTATTATATCTGGAGCTAGGACATTTATTTAACCACCCAAGTGGATACCTCCAGTCACACTTGTTGTTTTACCACCAATGGACATGTTTTTTCCACCTTATTCTGCAACCACATATGGGAGTAGTCTGTTTTGTGATAAAATTGTGTTACTTAATTGAAAAAAAAAATCACGTGAATGTCACTGGGATTCAGATTACATTTACTATATAAGGAGACCTCTTCCTCACAGCAGTGACAGCACTGGCCTGCTGATTCTAATCAGAGAATGCCACATACAGAGAGGTTCATCAAGCTCCATGGCTCATGGGTCTTACTGGGCTCTGCCAGTTTAATTTGAAAAGAAATGGAAGACTCACAAGGCTTATTTTACGGGCTGAACTAGATTGTTCTTTGGTGCATGCATGACCTTTTACATTTAATAAAATGTGATATACAAACAATTTCAGTAGGTTTCTCTAGCTTACTGGTAGAGTGAGGGGGTTTCCTGATGGTGTGCTTCTTATGAAGGACTATTTCCATTTGCTTTTTATTCATTATAGGTGAAATCCAAAGTGAAAATATAGCACAAGAGCAGAAAAAAGCACATGCTAAGGCTGTGTATAGATGTTAATTTCCACCAGAAGACAGAGAGATAGCAAGCACTACAGAGCTGCTTCCTAGGCCACCCCTGACCTTAAAGAAGCCCATTAATTGATAGCCTGCACTATACCCTGGCTTCGGAAGGAGACAGACTGTCAAGTGGCAGTGGCAGCTGCTGAAAAGCAGAAGCTCCCACAGACAGCCAGGGTTGGCTCCAGCCCTACGAGAATGCCCTCCACCTCCCAAATCCTGCCAACCAGCTGATTAGCAAGAGAGAGACATTCTCCTGTGCTGGGAACCCTCCGAGTTATCCGCCACAGGAAAATACGACTGCTCCTAGGGACCAGTGCTGTAGCAAGGGGTGGAGAGGGGCAAGTAGAGCAACTGCCCCAGGTGCTGAACTGGAGGGGTGCCAATAGGTGCTGCCCAGCCAGGGCAGGGTGGAGGAAAGAGTCACAAGCAGCTAGGTTGGGGGGGCCCGGGGTCAAGGGAGGGTGGCTTCCACCTCTGTGTGCACTCCTGGGCAAGCATGGGGGGGGCGTACTCCCTTTATGCCCCCCGCCCCCATCAGTGTGCGGGGCAAGGGCGGGCTGCTGCTGCAGGCTTTGCCTCAGGTGCAAAACTTCTTTGCCACAGCACTGCTGGGGGACACAGCAATCTGCCCAGCTCCACACTTTTCTGGACTGACCTCCAGCAGCATGGGGAGAAGCATGGGCATTTCACTGCAGTGGCAATGCTCTTGAGGTCAGCTGGGCAGTGCAGGTGGCAAGGGGAAGCTAGAGGGATCAGGAGCTGGAAACCAGGACCTGGGATGTGGAAAAGGTCCTGTATACATGGCTCCCAGTCCCTCTAGCTTCGCCTAACCCGCTGCCATGCAACTGAGTGGCTGGCATGGCAATTTAAAAGTCCGAGGGGACAGGATCCAGGAGTGCAGAGGCTTTCTCCAGCTTGGCTCATGGCTCTCTCTTTTCACACCACGCCATGCCCCCATAACCAACTGAGCAGTGGAGTGACAATTTAATTTTTGGCAGGTGAAAACAGGGTCTTTGAGACCTGCTTCCAGTTTCCAGCTTTTCAACTGCCACGCTGCTGCTCAGGTGAGTGGCAGGGCAGCAAGTGGAAGCCAGCAGGAGCTGGCAAAGCCCTCTGCCTCTTCCACAAACTGGGGACTGCCCAGTTTGGGGAAGAGGCAGGAAGCAATGGGTACTGCTCCAATTCTGAAAAGTTCTCCTGGTTTATGGGATGGGAAGAGCAGCTGCCTCCACAAAGCTTCTTCAGGACCAGGGTACCCTGGTCTGAAGAAGGCAGTTTTGACCAGGAGCAGTTAAGCCAGAGGAAAGTGTACAGACATTCAGTCTCCCAGGAGAAACTGCCTCAGAAGCAATGTATCCCTAATTGTTTCCAGGTCTCCCCCCATGAGAGTGGCCATTTTTGCTCTGGGAGAAAAAGTCTGAACATTTGTACACCTTTGGTTTCTAATGGCTAGAGCCTAATGACAGAATCTTTGCCAGTCTGAATATGGATGCTCCCTTTAGAGTACAACCTGGGCTTCAAGTCTGCCTTCCCTTCAGATGAGAAGCCAGGAGAAGAGGAGACTTACACTGAGTTTAAAACCTAAACAGACTCACGTACCACATAAACAACAGTTAAATCTAAATTTAAGAATACGCAACAATCTCAGTATAAATTGAATGCAGTTCTGACTGCCTTCTCACCTGTTAAAACATATATTATTAACTCATCATATGCGCATACAATTCCACTGGCTTCCTAGTAAATCAGGATCCAATTTAAAATTGCTTCTCTCTTTAAAAATAGAAGATTTTCTAGTTTATTCTATGGCTTTCATAGCCACTTACTTCTCCATTCAACTCTTCACTTCCCAGAACTGGCTTCCTTTCTACCCTTCCATGTAATTTTACTATATCATGACAGGAAGCCCTCTTCTCCACAGACCCTATAGTCAGGAACTGCTCTTCTTTCCCGTTGCAAAGGACTCTTTGTTTTCTTTCACATCCCGAGTGAAAAGGCAATGTTCTCTCCTTGGATTACATCTTAATTTATCGCCATGTTCAAGTTTAAAACTATGTTTCATTGAGTTGGGCTAAACCTGGAACACTCGATACAATTTTCCAGAATTATGGAACAGCTCAGATTCAACCACTTATCCACAGCTGTACGTCACATCTCAAGGCTATTTCTACACAAAGCTCTTGAATCCAGTTTGCAGGAAAAACATTTTCTTAAATAAAATATTATTACATAGCATTGTATTTTCAAGTGTGATGATAATAAGGAGTATACTGTTGGTGATCACTGATAATGATACCTTGAATTATCCCTTATAGAGTCCTAGTTATACAATGAATGATGATGTTGGTTAAAATCTTGATCTCCCAGAGGGCACTGTTAACTCTCCCACTGTTTTAAATCAGGTCAGGATTTCAGACCTTTGCGGGGGGAGGGGGTTACACATGCTCCAGGGGTGGGAGGGCTGTGCTTTAATCAGAGTGGCTCTGGGAGCTACTTTAATTAAAGCAACCACAGTGTCTCCTGTATCAGCAGCTCCACAATTCAAAACGGCAGTGTGGGCACTTTAACTAAAGCTTGCTGAGCAAGCTTTAGTTAAAGCATCCTTACCACCATTTTGAAGTACAGGGATGATGATACACGAGACACAGAGGCTGCTAGAGCATGCTAATTAGCACACTGTAGCAGATTTGATTGATATTTGATAGAATTGAATTATCAATTAATCGAGTCTGCTCCAACACCCTGTAATTACAGTGCATTGGAGCATCCTACCCACGCATCTATAGGCACCCTTTATTTTCAGAGTTCAAATTTTCAGTGTTCCAAGAACTAGACATGGAAAATCTGAATCTGAGCAAGGGGATAATCTTGTAAAAGACCAAACAAAATAATCATTTTGGCCAGGTACAGACATTACACGTTTACAGGTATAAGTGATCAGAAACCAGTCTATACCCATAACAGATTAGAAGTTTGGCTCTCTCAAACTGGTTTAAAAATGGCGGAACCCAAACTAAGATTTGAACCCCCTGCCCACTGTTCAAATCAAAGGGTGAATGTGTGCTCTGTTTGTTACCAATGTATACTATGCCACTTACAGAAAACTAGATAACAAATCTACCTCAGGCTTTTTTAATGTCTGTACCTTGCCTTTAAGTGATTATTTTGTCCAGGGAGCACAATTAGTTTTTTAAAATCCAGTTTTTGGATTCTATCAAATATATGATATGAAATAGTGATTCTAATCAATCAGAACTTTCTCATAATGAAGCACTTCAGACAAAAGGTAACCAGGTATATGAGGCTCATCCCTACTATTGTAATGGCCACATGGCTTTACAAAAAAAGTCAAATCTTGAATGGTACTTGGTGCCTGGAATTCCCACTGACTGTAGTAGGGATGATAAGTGTTCAGTGTCTCCGAAGATACAGATTTTATACAGGAAAGGAAAGCTATTTTTGAATAGAATGATCCTAGGAAAAGTTACATTTTCACTTATAACAAAATTAAGTGATGTTAATCACTCTACAAACATGCTCAGAAATAACACATTAGGACCATAAAGGAGAAAGAGGTTGAAGTACAATTCCTTCTCTGTGATAAGTGATGCCATATCCATCAACTGAATATCAAAAGTGGCACCAATCATGACCCTCATCTCAACAGATATTATCCTCACATTTTTTATAGCTAAACAGAACTGTAATTGTAATAGAATAATAGCAATGGTTCTATCAGTAATTTCTATAGTAATGGTGCCCACAGACCTTGAACAACTGAGCCTGGTTAAATTTTCTTTATGAACATAGACAGAATAAGACACTCCTACAGAATTCTGCCCCTGTGAATCTGCCTCGGCTAATATCCAAAGGAGGGCCAGTCTTCAAATTTGATCAGGCAAGCATAACCTTCCCCTCACCTCCCCTTACATAAATCTAACTGAGAATGAGCAATCCAATATATGTAGCTACAGCAGCAGTGACAAGAATGCAAACTGAAAAGAAAAAATATCAGAGACCTAAATATGGAAGAACAAAAAATGAGGCTTCCTGAGCAGAAAGGGTTTAAGCTCATGAGTAGCAACTTAACAATGATAAAACAAAGATTATTGGCAAAGCTGCAAAAAAGGACTATTGGAATGTGAGCAGCGAGATGAAATAAGGGAACAGATAACTTCAGACAAGAAAAAAAGACAACACAAAGACTGAAAGATGTGGGGGGACAAAAGGCAAGTTTGATAGAAAATAAAACAAAAAATAGTGGACAAATTTGACATTGATCACTTTACAGTAAATAAATCCTGAATAAATGAAGTTTAAACATTCTTGGGGAGAGGGGGTGGAAAAATCTGAAAATTAGAAACTGACATTTTATGCTACATAAAATAAATAAGTAAATGCCAAAGAGAAAAACTACCTGTTGGTGTTTTATACTTTATAACTTTTTAAAGTAACTATTAGAAGAGACATGGTTACATACATAGCGAGAACAGAAACAGATTCTGTTCTCTCACTTAGAAATATCCTTGATCATCGCTGTTTGTATATTTCATATTTTCTCTTCAAGTAATTACAGTATGGAATGAGTAAATGAAGTCCTACATTGTATGCATCTATAAATCTTTATGATTACACACAATTAGGCCATGGGTACAAAAATAGAGGTTATATCCCAGTAAAGACATATACATGTATTAAGACAAGCAAAGCATATTTTATGGTTCTAGAAAACAAGGTCAAGAGTTAACAATATGTATTCTAATACTCACTGTCACTGTGAAAAGACTGTCAGAAAGTTACCATATAATATAATAGCAACAAAATCATATGCCTAATTCATTTATACTGTTTCCCAAAGCCCTTTGGAAGTCCTATAAAAGATGGCCACTATCATTTCTTCATTTTGCAGATGGAAAAAGAGAGAACAAAGAAATGAGTTGGTCAAGGTCACTCCACTGGCTAATGACAGCATCAAAGCCAAAAACCAAGGTCAAAGCCATGGTCTCTTGAGTTTAATCCAACCTCCATACAATAGTCAAGACTAAAACAAATAAAATAACCAAGTAAATGAACAAATAAATAAAAATTCAGCCAAATCACAGTTGCAAATGTGGTCTGACTTTTGTTCCTAAATTGTTTCAGAGTACAATGGGTCACTTTTTTGAGTGAAGGAAATGATTTTGAAGAAAGAAGGGAAAATGTGGCTGTATAATTTACAGAAGGAAAATTTTTATATGAAACTGAACAGTCCCACAAACTGAAAATAGTAAAGAGAGCATGCAACACAAATAAGGGTTGATCCAAGTAGGATTGCAGAAAAGAATAAAAAATGACTTACTAGAAACAAAACTAGTTTGAGAAATAGGTTAAATATAGGTAGTTGTGTTCTAATACAAAAAAAGAGACAGAGGCTGATGAACAGAATCAACAAACTTTATAGTTTGGTTCACAAGCACTGGAAGTGAACCAGGCTTTGTACATCATCAGCTAGAAGATGCAAACTCAGTGACTTTTCCATATTTATCCCACAACAATAACCTTCTTCCATTGAAATAAGGCCCTGGATCTGCTCACTAAGCTGCACTTTTCCTCCTTGAAGAGAGCTAAGTAAAATACATGGCTCTTAGGGCTTGCTGGAAGTGAGAGGAGTGACACTTTTCGCATGGAAAAATTACTAACTCAGGAACAGAGATTTTTTTAACTCCTCAGTTGTATATATCATTCTGGCTATTGTTCACCGAACATATTCAAGCCAGAACTCAAGACTCAGCTCAAGTGGTTTACATAATCCTTGTGGAATATTTGACATAGCTCTAAGCAATATCTTTTCACACTTTAGAAATGTAGACTATGAAGCCTATGGCACTCAAGGTTGTTATCTCATTCTTCTTTATTTCCAAAGTGCCCGATCATCTCTGACTTGATATACTGAACTCCCTGAACTGAAAAGAAATGCAAGAACAGGAAAATCAAAGAATCAGAGATACAATGCTAGCACTGTAGAAGCAGGAGCACATTGGAGAGTACTAATTTATTTATTATTCACAATATAAGGATTTTTGGCACAAGAGAAATGCAAGTAAAAAATAAATAAAAACCTGTTGTTGCTTTAGGCATGTTTTAATTTGCTTTTCAGCTCTGCTCACATCAGTGGCTCAACTTTTCTTAGTTTGCTGAGATGTCATAACTAATTAAAAACAAAGTGCAAAAAATCTTTTAAGAGAAGCCTGTATTTATAATATCACGGAAGCCAGAGCTACCAATTTCTGAGTCCTAATTTGTTTATGTAGGAGTAAATTCTTCAGTATTTCCATTTTATTCCTTTATTGATAACTCTGGGAAACAGTTTTATTTTTGGTCTGTTTGAAAGCTATTGTTGTAGGGCTGCCTGTTGTCTAGCGTAGCACAATTGCAATTCAGTTCAGATTTTGGGCCTAGAAATCTACTGTTCATTTATTGAAGCAAGCAAATGGTGCCATTCAGTTCTAATGGAGAGAGAAAGAGCCTTTATGTCACTCGCTAGTTTCCCCTCCTGGCCATCTGAGGAGCAAATGAGTTTTAGGTCTTTAGAAGGGGGAAAGTGGCAAAGATCCTTGTACTCGCAAGAAACATTTGATTTAGAAGAGATCTCTCCATCTTTCCAAAACACCCCTCCAAAACAAAATAGAAACCAACAAAAAATGTTATCACATCCAATGCGTTTCTTTTTTCTGGAAAGGCTAAACTCATATTTATTTTGCATGGTTCATAAGTTGCTGTCTTCTATTTGCATATCTGCATAGCTTTTGCTCTTCTGTATTTCAGCTAAATGATATTACCTTATCAAAATACTGTATATCTCATTTACTGTATCAAGTGCTCTGGGTCTCTCTCTCACACAGGAGAGAGAGATACCCAGAGCAGTCAGTCAACTACAGCAGTCATGTTGTCCTTTCTCAAATATCCTTATAGTGTCTGTTTTCTGTGTAGCTGGGTGAACAGCTAGGCCCCTTCTACATGTTATAGGTATTGCACAATTAAGTGGTTAATTGTTCAATTACCTGGACAGTAGCTACACATGCAAAGTAGCTATCACACAGTAAAAGGCTCCAGCCAGCTATAAAGTTAGACATGTAGAGGGGTCCCTCATAAAATGCATTCTTTAGAAGTTTATGCTCCATGCCAAATGCACTGATATTTTTAACAGCTGTATAAATCTTGCAAGATTTTGGGTTTGTCATCCAGTTTCATTGTGAGCAAAAGCAGTTGTTTCTTCTTGGCCTACTACAAACATTATTTCATAGATTCATAGGTGCTAGGGTCGGAAGGGACCTCAATAGATCATCGAGTCCGACCCCCTGCATAGGCAGGAAAGA
>NW_005842069.1:2545952-2550796 GCF_000455745.1 Alligator sinensis | reverse complement strand
TGATGCACGATAAAGTGCCATTAGCTTTTCTGATGGCTTCATCACACTGCTGACTCATGTTCATCTTGGAGTCCACAAGGACTCCAAGATCCCTTTCCGCTTCTGTGCCACCAAGCAGGTCATTTCCTAGGCAGTAGGTATGCTGGACATTTTTCCTCCCTAGGTGCAGCACTTTGCATTTCTTCTTGTTGAACTGCATTCTGTTGTTTTCTGCCCATTTGTCCAACCTGTCCAGGTCTGCTTGTAGTTGTTCCCTGCCCTCCGGTGTGTCCACTTCTCCCCACATTTTTGTGTCATCCGCAAACTTGGACAGAGTACACTTCACTCCCTCGTCCAAGTCGCTGATGAAAACATTGAAGAGTATCGGTCCTAGGACCGAGCCCTGCAGGACTCCACTGCCCACACCCTTCCAGGTTGATGCCGACCCATCCACTACGACTCTCTGGGTGAGACCCTCTAGCCAATTCGCCACCCACCGGACTGTGTAGTCATCCAAGTCACAGCCTCTTAACTTGTTCACCAGTATGGTGTGGGATACCGTATCGAAGGCCTCCCTGAAGTCTAAGTATATGACATCAACCCCTACTCCTGCGTCCAGGTGCTTTGTAACCTGGTCATAAAAAGAGACTAGATTAGTCAGGCATGATCTACCTGCTACGAACCCGTGCTGGTTTCCTCTCAGCATAATTTTTCCTGCCGGGCTCTCGCAAATGTGAGCCTTGATAATTTTTTCAAAGACTTTGCCAAGGATGGAAGTGAGACTGACTGACTATTTATTTCTCTTGACTTTATCCATTAAATATTAGAGCCATGAGAGCAATGAAAAACATGTTGTATGTCTGTACATGCACATTACATCTAATAACTCACAGCTCTACTCTGACAGGATTTTGGAAATCAAATGGATTTCCCCCTCTAGGAGAAATAAAAAACATTTGGAAAAAACAACACCAGCAGTAGGAGACAATATGCTTTTGTACTGTTTTCCTTTCCTTTACTACTGCGTGTTGATGTTAATCCTGATCCTAGTGTTATATGACCCAACAATCCAATTAAGGATAGGGATTAATCCAGAACATTTGCCCAGACAGTGGTTCTTCTGTGTGCTTGGTAAAACAAAATAATTATTAATACGGTTATATATAAAACCTAGTAATATAGTATGTGTGTGTGTGTGTGTGTGTATATATTACAGCTGATAAGAACAGGAACTTCATGTGATCTTAGCCTTTAAAATAGTAGGCTAAGAACAGATGTTCAAAAAACCCCTAGCAGAAGTGCTTTATTATGCTTTATTTAAAGTGCTGTACGTAAGAGCACAAGCAAAGCAAACAGACATTTTCTGTCCAGTGAAGTATGGGGGAGGAGGAAGGGGCTGAGAGCCTGCCTGTACTGGCGACTGGGGATGCTCCTGCATGCTTCCCAGGAGGCTGCCAGAGTGACTTCTCTCCCCAGCCCTGTCCCCACAACCAGATGGCAACTGTCAGCAGTGGCTGGAGGGGAGAGATCCTGGAGCCCTTCTCCTGCAAGCCCCCCACCTGGGCAGTGGTGTGCTTTAGGGCTGGGGCAACTGCAGGGACAGAAACCCTCCTTCTCCCTCCCCTACCCTACACAGCCAGGCTACACACTGGGCTGTGATCAGATGTTCACTGGGTCAGTGACAGCTGAGGGGACAAGGCCAACCCTGCACCTGGGCAAAGCACAGGAATTCTAACAGAAAGCACTTAAGTCTACACCTCATCCATCAAGGGTTAATTTAGAGCATGGTCTACTATTTTTAAAGTGCTCTAAGAGCCATGAACACCTGTTCAGTTACAGCTTAAGAGCACTTTCTGTCTGCTTAAAATAAGACAGATGTGATGCAGGGGTGGGCAAAGTGGTGAATCTGGCCAGCAGCTGGATTCCATTTCTCAGCTGCTCCTGCCCACATGTCTGGGGCTGGTCTCCATGTAGACCCCAGCCACAGCTGTGCTCTGATAGTGCAAGGCTGGGGTTGCCATGGAGACTGGCCCCAGCCGTGCTGGCAAGGCACATGGCAGGGCAGGGCAGGGCAGGGCAGGGGGCTGCTCCAGAGCTGGTGGGATCTTCCAGCAGGGGCAGATTGGCCCAGGACCAGGGCAGAACCATGATCTGCAGCCTAAACACTCCAGGAGGGGGCATGCAGGTAGCGGATCATGGCTCTATCCTGGCTCCTTGCAGCGGTTACAGCCTGTCTTAGAGAAGGGGCATAGTCACAATCTGCTGTCTGCATGCCCCTGCAGTTTACAGTTCTGCCACGGCCCCAGCCCAGGCCAAGGTGCCCCCTGCACAAGATTCTAGCAGCTCCGGGGCTGTCCCCTGCCCTGCCATGCCATGCCCCTTCAAGCATGGCTGGGGCCAGTCTCCATGGCAACCCCAGCCTTGCACTATCATAGCCATGTGGGCAGAGGCTGCTGGGAAATGGAGTCCACTGGCTGGACTTTGGTATAATGTCTGTACCTAGCCATAATGTACATATAAGTGTGTGCATGCACGCCTGCATGCGTGTATGTGTGAATGTGTGTGTGCGCTTACTGGAAAAAGATGCTCCAGGGCCTCGAGTGCCAGTGTGAAACTTATCAGACCCAGGTTCGGTTCCCTGCTTTGTCACAGACATCCTGTATAATATTGGTCAAGACACTTTCTTTCTCAGACTCTCAGCTCCCCATTTGTTAAATGGGAATAATATCTCACAGAGCTGTTGCCTAAATAAATGCATTAAAGGGTCATACTGATATCCTACAATAACAGGGAGATGTATGTTACATTAGGAATAAATTAAAAGCACCGCTTGGTGATAAAGTTAAAATATGCTGTGGTAAAGAAAGTAATATCCTAATGTATGGAAAAGCTGAAAAGCTTCAGACATGTTTTATGCATTGGTCTTCAATAACAATTAGCAAGGAGACAATTTTTTCTACGTGGAGTTGAATGTTTTCTAGTTTTCACGTGAATTTCCCAGCCTCCAATATGTGGTGGGTTTTGGATATAACAGGAATGCAATGTCTGGCAGAAATAGGAAGGAATGGAGGAGGAGAGATTGAAAACTCCTTGGGAAAAGAACTATCATCACATTTATGTATATCTGCCTGAAAGGGGAAAAACTATTGGGAGAAGAGAATGACAAAACTATAAGAAAGGAAATCCTATCCCAGAGGAATAAAGGAAAAGGACAAATAATGCTAAGAATATTCTAAGGCAGGGTGCTCAACCTCTAACCCACAGGTCAGATGTGGCCTACAGCACTATGTCATCTGGCCTAAGGGCTCCCCACAGGTCTGGAAAATTGGTGGGGGGGGGGGGGGGGTGGCACTGCTCCCCTGCTACCAAATCTCCAGACCCACGGGGAGGCATGAGTATTGCACACTAGATCCAGCACCTGATCCCTGAATGCAGGGCCAGACAGGGATGGCACTGGGCTCCTGGGCCCAATCCTGGCATGTGGGGGGCATAAGAGAGTGGTGCCAGGCCCCTGGGACTCAGTTCCAGCATGCAGAGGGTAGGAGGGGGCAGTGCCAACCTCCTGGGACTCAATCCTGTTGCATGGGGGACAAGATGGGACAGTGCTAGCTCCCCAGAACTGAATTCCAACATGTGGGGGGTGAGAGAGGGAATTGCTGGGTCACTGGTATCAAATCCCAGCACACAGGGAACAGATAAGGGCAGTGCCTGGCCCCAGAGTCCAGTTCAGACTGCAGCTGGACTCTGCCCCACTCATCTGACCCACGGGGCCAAAAGGTTGAGCACCTGTGCTTTAGGGACATCCCTATTTTTCCTTGTATTAATCTTCTACAAGAGAAGTAGGCATGACCTACCTACTTTGAGATATCACTAGTGTCAACTGATTAAAACTTGGAGAACTGCCACACTTGACAGGAGTTGTACATTCTATGACAAGCAGTTACAGATCAGGGGATTTACTGGACTGAAAGGAGTAGCCAGTACAGTTTGTAAATCTTGCAAGAGAGTTTTGCCAATCTGGGCCACTTTAAAGGGCCAAGCTGCAGGATTGTGGCTGAGGCAGAAGGTGCCAATCTGTTCCTGAAAGGGGTGGCCAAAATATTTTCCTAAAACATTTTCACAGTCATTGGCCTACTCTATAAGCTGTTTGGAAAACACCATGAGCCTGGGGTAAAAAAAAAAAGTTTCTCTTTCTCTTCTGCAAAAGAATTACACAAACAACAACAGCTATTACAGATACAGCAAGAACTGCAAATTTAAGACTTTACATATAAGGAAAAGAGCCCACAGAAGAGAAAAGATGGCACTGTTAGCAACATTATATAAAACTGGGGTAATGGAAAAAACACAACCTCATTCTGTGAGGACCCTTGATTTACCTACGTGAATTGGCTTATGGAGTTAGATGCATATTGCTTCATGAGCAGGGATGCGGGTTTTTGGTTTCCCATGGGAAAACTGAGAAAAATTCAGATTTTCCTCTTTCCCCAAGAAAAATACAGAATTCTCATTTTAATGGAGAAACCTGCAGCATTTGCACTTTTGCAAAGAGCTCTCTTCAGGCTGGCAGAGTTGCAGCCTGAAAGTAGCTGGAGGGAGGGTGGTCAGGGGGCGCTATGTAACCTGCCAGATAGCCTGGAGGGTAATTCCCACAGGTAAGTCTGGTGGGGGTGGGGAGGAGGGATTGAGGCCCCCACAGGGAGGAAGGGAGTGAGTTTGGCACAGCTGGATTTGCTGCCCAACCAGGCAGTGTGTGAGGCTTGGGGCCCAGGGCCAAAATGTGTCGCTTCAGGTGGGTCATCCAGGGAGTGGAGGGTGAGGCCAGCTCCCTGCCATTCTGCATGGATCCCCCCAGATCTGTATGT
>NW_005842069.1:2522794-2545921 GCF_000455745.1 Alligator sinensis | reverse complement strand
GAAGAGGGTGTGGCCTCCCTGCTGATAGCTCAGGCTTCCCACCCTGCTGTTCTGCCGCGGGGCCCCTGCAACCCAGTGGGTGGGACCTGGTGTAGCAGGCCAGAGTGGGGCTGGTCAGCGAAGGTCCTTGCCGCTCTGAGCTCCATGTTTCCCTAGTGAGCCATCTCCTGCTTGCCTGGCAGCAGTGGGGGCAGCCAGGGTTGTTCCCCTCGCTGCTGCGGTGCAAGCAGGGGGTATATCACCAGGGCAACATGGAACTTGCAGCAGCATGGAGCTTCCCCACCTGGCCCTGTTCTGTCCTGCCACACCAGGTCCCACCTGCAGGGCTGCAGAGGCCCTAGGGGAGGGCAGCAGTGTGGGCAGCCCCCCCACCGGCTCTGTTCTGGCCATGGCGACCATGGGGTAGGGGAAGCTGGGCTCCACACCCTGCTATGCAGCAGCAGCCACAGCCTCCCATGGTCAGCAGCCAAGTCTCACGTGCTGCTGTGGGTGGCAGGAGGCTGCAGAACTGGGTCCCTGGCATCTGGGAGCCCCCCAGCAGGGCTAAGGAGGGTAGGGGGCTGTGGGTGGGGGTGAGGGGCACCAGCAGGGCCATGGGTGTGTGTGTGGGGTGGGGTGAGGGGTATCAGCAGAGCCAGGGGGCTTTGGGGGGGAGTCAGGGGCCTGGACCTGCATTCTGTGAGCTAAGGGGGTGGGGGGGCTTTGATTTTACATGATAAAACCTCAAAGTCGAATACCAAACTTTATAGGTATTTAGCATTTATTTTATTATAGTGATTGAGACACTGGCAGACTTCCAAATTTCTTTAAAATTGTAAATATATCCATAAAAGATTGTTTTCAATTGATGCTGATATAGATATAGATATATAGTGGTGTTTCATTTTAATTGTGGATTTGGGTTTTTTTTAATCAGAGAACCTGCAAGTTTTATCAGAGAATTTGCAATTTTTTATCAGACGAAACCAGGATCCCTGTTCATGAACAAGGGTGTCAGAAACCAGCTTTCATGTTTATCCTTCAATATAGCAAACAAACCCAGAAGGTGATGCACTATTTACTGGGCTGCTCAAGACAGATATGATACTTGTTGCCACTGCTGGAATCTCCTGACCGATTAACAAGAAAGCACTAGGCTGATTAATGATCCAACCAATGTATCTAAGTAAGGGCCTAGTCTGACACCTTGTCTATCTGTGCATTGCCTGCCTGGATCTTGAGTCTAAGTTCACAAAATAAATAGCTGTTAAAATCTAGGGCCTTGATTCACTACTGTATAGAGTACAAAAGAATTAGGCAATGATACATTCAGGCCTTGCATTCATTGCTAAATTTTGCAGCTTTGGCCTACTTCTAAGAGAAACAAGAACAGAGAAGAAATTACCTATAGAGGCATACTTTGAAATCCAAAGCCTGCTGTTCTCCCTTCTCAGAAATATAGCACTGTGGTGATATGGTGTGCTTCTCACTGAAAGACACTTTCATTCTAAATCCTATTTTTGGCATTTATCATTTTCTGAAGAACATTACTGAATAGAATTTCCTCAAGCTACTTTCAGCCGAAGGTTGATTGTGTGCGTGTATGTATGAATTTTAAAAAAATCCCTAAACATCCCAGTAATCCAACCATGAAAAAACAGCATTTAGCACATTTTAACAAATTTGTAGTCATCCTTTTTCTGAGTGTACAAAGCTAGAAAACATTATTTTGAAAAATTCAAATGTGTCAGATGCATAAAAAGTGAGTCTTCTGCCAAGATTGGGAACAAAAAGGTTGAGACATATCAAAGTTTTAAGTATTTGAAAACTGTTCAGTGCAAATTCACTTCAGAGTGTTCTTCTCACATTATAGGACTAAAGCATGCCTTTAGGGAAAGTTCTAAACAAGGACTGATATGTAAACTTCACAAACCCAACACTATGCATTTAGAAAGATACAGACTTCCATTTATATTTTACAGAGTTACTTCTTCCTTGTAGACTATGGAAGGGAACTCTAGGGAAATATATGATAAGGATCTTGTTTTTAGTTTCAGTTGTGAGTTAAACTTCTTGCTACAAGGTAGATTAATATGTCTCTCTGTGGGAGTGTCTACATTTGCAATTAATGTGAAGCAATAAACTCCAGGGCAGATTGAGCTGGAGTAAACTATGTGAAAATGCTGTGCCTGGGGAAAGCAGCAATTTGAGCCATTGCAGAGCAGGCCCAGGCTGACAGAAGGCACCGGGGTCAGGCCCGGGCTCTGGATGGCAGCATCAGGTGGCAGAGGGGCTGGCTAGGTTGGCTAGAAGGATGCTGAAAGTGTGGAGCTGTGTGGCTAAGCAGCAGGCAAGAGTCTGGCCCCCACCTGGCTGGGCTGACAGGGCACAATTAATGCCCATGGTCAGCATCTACATGTGTGTTTAAACACAGTAAATTACCCCGGCATAAGAGAGTACTGCCCCCCACAAATTAGCATTAGTTAGTTTACCCGGCATTAATTAGTTTACTGTGTGTAGACTGTCATGCGTGTAGCTGGTGATGCTTTACTCCGCAGCTAATCTACTCCACAGTTAAGCACCTACTGGGCACATCTACACATCTACACATAAATATTAAAGCAATGCAATAATCTCTGGTGCACTTCACACTGAAGTTCATTGTTCCTTGGCATAGTGTTTACATGTGCATCTGGGACTGCAGCATGTTGAGCTAGGGCAGAGCAGCCCCGAGCTGGCAGGGGGCTCTGGGGGTCAGCCTGTCAGACCAGGGCTGCTCCAACCTGGCTAAATGTGCTATGGAGGGGCTGGCTGGAGCATGAGGGTGCTTGAGTGCAGGGCCAGCTGGCAGGCAGCCCCCACACTAAAGCACCTGTGTGCCCCAGCCAGCCCCATCAGCCTTTACATGTACATTATAGCAGAGTAAATAACTCCACCTTAGGATAGTACTTTTATCTGGCAGTACTAACCTACGGTGGAGTTAATTAGGCATCTTTTGTAATAAGCATCTTGTGTAGATGCGCTCACTAGATGTGCAAAGAACTAGTCTGCCAACACAAATTCATGTACTTATTTAAAAAAAATGCTTATTAATGTACTGAAAGACCTATAAAGTATAAATTCTTGGTACAGCATCACATAGAAAGTAAATATGGAATAGAATATATAACAGGGTATTTTAAAACACAATCCCTGGTTATTCACATTTCAAACACACTGTGTACATAACTGTGTCCTTGATACCAGCCAGTTCAGCATTGATAGATTACTGTTTTCCCGTCCTGACAAGGAAAGTGAGCATAATTGTTCTGTTCAGTGAGACATCTCAGAGAAAATGGAGACCCACTTCTTATAGATTAATATCTTTGATTTACCTTCATTGTCCCTTAGTGTAAAGTTGGGATTCAAAGAAAGGCCCTCATCAAGAGAAAAACGGAATCTTGGCCCATTTGCAGAGATATCTTTGTCAGTGGCACTGATAGTCTGAATAACCTGAAATAAAAATTAAATAGTGAATGTGTTGAAATTTGAACTTGACCCAAATGCTGCCTCACCTCAGCAAAACCTTTAAGTTACTTAATTTTTTTACTTGGCTGATGCCAAATTCTATTCAGGAAACAACAGGCCCATTAGCTTGATTTCTCTAATATGAAATAATTTAGGAGCCATGCTTTGGGGAAAGTAAAAGCATTGAAACTTTAAAACATTCTAATGTTTTAGAAGTTCTGAGTAAGGGTTCTGATACTAAAATAGCCCTTATCATCTAGATTGCATCTAGATTAGGGACTTTCAGAATTACAGTTTTAGATAAACACCTATTTGCAAGAGACAAAATATGGGTTAAATAAATGTCTCCATTTAAAGCATCCTCTGCCTGTTGTCCCTACTATATATTTACAATGATAGCTGATATTTTTTTAACATTAACATTGGTAAAGAAAAAAACTTTAAATCAAGGTGACACGCATACAACAAAAGCATTCTGCATGAACCCTCTCAGAACCCAGCCCCAAACTGTGGAATAGAAGAATATGCAGGATGGCACTCGTGACTGTTTTTAGTTTGGCTTTCCCAGTAAAAACATACAATGAAAGATCTTATGACAGACAACATTGACAATGGAGTGTATCCGGAAAGACAAAATCCCTACCCCAAAAACCTTAGCTAATTTTTTCAAATGAAATTAAATGCAAAACTTTGCTACGCTTTTCAAGTGTTTGACTAAGGGACCTGTTACACATTAATATTAGGCACCTTGTAGAGCTCTTAACCCCTGGATTGTCCACATATTAACACCTGAATCTAGTTTTAAGCACAAATGACTCACCCAGGTTACATCCTTCAGCATCCCAGGATGCAGTGTCCCCTCCCCTATCCTCCTGTTCTGGATGGAAAGATTTTCAATCCCCAAAACTCTACTGCTCAGGGATGGCTCTGGCAAGCTTTTGATCTGGTGTCCCATGACCTCTTCATGGAAAAATTGGCCAACTGTGGCCTCAGCTACATCGCAGTCCAATGGCTGGGAAAATGGCTCCAAGGTTGTAGCGAATCATTATGGTGCACCGTGACCTGTGGCATCCCCCAAGTCTCTGTCCTTGGACCGGTTCTCTTTAACATCTTTAGAAATGATGTGGACATTGGTGTCAGAAGCACACTGGCTAAGTTTGTCGATGACACTAAACTTTGGGGCATAGCATCCACACTTGAAGACAGGCTAGTGATCCAGGCTGAGATGGATAAACTTACTAAGTGGGTGAATACAAACCTGATGAGATTCAATACTGACAAATGTAAGGTACTCCACCTCGGGGGGAAAAAAAACCCGCAGCATGCTTATAGGCTCGGCAGTGCTACGCTTCTTAGCACCACTGCTGAAAGGCACTTGGGGGTTATGATTGACCACAAGATGAACATGAGCCACCAATGCGATGTCGCAGCTGGTAAAGCAAATAAAACTCTGGCTTGCATCCATAGATGCTTCTCAAGTAAATCTCAGGATATCATCCTCCTGCTGTACTCGGCCTTTGTGAGGCCGCAGCTGGAGTACTGCATCCAATTCTGGGCTCCACAATTCAAAAAGGATGTCAAGAAGTTTGAGAGAGTCCAGAGGAGAGCCATGCTCATGATCAGAGGGCAAGAGAATAGGCCTTAGGAAGAGAGGCTGAGAGCCATGGGACTCTTCAGCTTGGAAAAGCGCAGGCTCAGGGGGGACATGGTACATAAGTACATAAGGGGTGTACATCAGGATCTGGGAGAACGTCTGGTCACCAGAGCGCCTCAAGGAAAAACAAGGACCAAAAGTCATAAACTCCTCCAAGACCATTTTAGGCTGGACATACAGAAAAACTTTACTGTCCGAGCTTCCAAGGCCTGGAATAGACTCCCTCCAGAAGTGGTGCAGGCATCTACTCTGGACTCATTCAAGAAATGTTTGGATGCTTATCTTGCTGGGATCCTTCAACCCTAGCTAACTTCCTGCCCCTGGGGTAGGGGCCTGGACTTGATGATCTTTGAGATCCCATCCAACCCTAACGTCTGTAAAATCTGTAGAGAAGTCAACTTTCCCCTCCCACCCCCAGGGGTGTGACTTTCCTACCCTCAGGGGTTCAACCCCAAGGAAACAGCCTGCAGAGCACATATCAGCTAGCCACGTCACAGGACATGGATGGGTCCAGGGGTAGGATCTGGTGGGGGGAACAATAGAGGTGGCCAGATCAGGTCCCCATGAACTGGGGCTTCCTTCTCAGCGCAGGAGCAGTAGCTCCCCAAAAAGTACCTTTCCTCACTGTTCCCACCTCCCAGCCACCCTGGGAAGCATGACCACACCCCCACGCCCCAATCCCAAAGTATTAATAAATAATAATGTATTATTATTATTAATACATACTACTTTTAGTAA
The DNA here is from genome assembly GCF_000455745.1 of Alligator sinensis. NCBI lineage: Eukaryota > Metazoa > Chordata > Crocodylia > Alligatoridae > Alligator > Alligator sinensis. The sequence goes on along the minus strand of NW_005842069.1, from coordinate 2,540,043 downwards.
CATCAATTTATTAAAATGAGATCTTTAATGTACTTCCTCTTTATTTCTTTTTTTTGTTTTACTTTTTAAATTTTATCCTTCAATAGCTGACTTCCTTCATTTCACCACCCTTCCCTCCCCTCATTTCATTACCCACTCTCATTCCATTAACTCTTCACCTTCCAGCTTCATCTTCCTACCCCACCCAAACCCATCTCTCATACCCTTCCACCTAGAGCAGGAAAAGAAGCTTGTCTTGGCTCACCAGCCCTATACTGGCAACTCACAGCTGTAGCTCCTTGTCAAGTCCCTGCTCACCAGACCTCTAGTAGTAAGGCACAGCTGTGCAGGTGGCAGACAGTCATAGAAGGTTTTTAGCCTTAAGCTGTGACTCCTCCAGACTTGAGCTAACACTAACACTAGTCAACAGGTGAGCAGCTCAAAGTGCAAGGTATAATAAGGCACTAAGTGTTTCCCTCCTTCCACTTTCATATTCTTGCTTGGACTGCACATTGAAGTGACAAAACAACATAAAGAAGACCCTTTCTGTTATATTCCTGATTAAGATTGGATTGTCCGTTTTATAGAAATTACAGAAATTTTCAGGCAGGGGGAGGTGGCGTGAGGGAATGGGGAGTGGAGTCTTTCCTCACAAGAATTCATGTTCAGGGTTGTAGACAGCTAATTTGCCACACTTGTAAATTCATCCAAACTTAACTAGAAGTCAAAACTCTGAAGTCTTAAGTGTCTCTGTCCATCTTCAGAATTATAGGACAGAGCCAGTATACCCACTTCTATAGGAGTCCCTCCATTGCAGGTTGCTATCTATAAAAATGTATGCTTCCTTAACACAGTTAGTTGCTAAGGCCTCTGGCAGGCCTTAATTTAATTGCACAATTTGGGATATGACAAATTTTATCCCAGACCCCCAAAATTACATGTCCTCCATACCACACATGCACAAGAAATTTCTGTAATCTGGGATTAAATACTATATAATGCAGAACATTTTTTATGGCTGTTTTCTCATTTTGTTGTGCCATTAGTTGCCTGAAGGTGTGAAAAGTTACTACTGGTATTTAAAGTGAGATTAATGTGTTAATTGTGTCATAAATGTAACATTTACCAAGGCCTAAGGTGCCACCATGCCCTATCTTTTGCCTCACTTCTACAGGAGAAGCAAAACAAAAGAAACACATTTTAGGGGCTAATATCATCCATTAATTATTTTATAAACAGTATGAGTCTGAAGCTTGTAAGTAGGCTATTTTTATATAATTATTATTTCTGTGAGTTGGGTTAGCGATTTGAGATTTTTTTAAAGGTTCCCCAATAATTTATTTGTACAATGGTAGGCCATTTCTGACATCCATTCCATGTTATATTTAGATGTTATATTTAGAGCATCTATTTACCTAGAGTTCTGAAGGAGGACAGGCAGTCTTAAACCATGGCAGTCTTTCTTAAAAGATTTGGTAACATTTAATTGTCCTACGTTACATTTTGAAAAGATGGCAATCACAAGGGGGAATAACTGTAACTGATGGCTTTGCATAGTGGAATGAGGATGGAAAAGACTCACAGGATTAGTTCAAATTCACATATTTGGTTTCTGATGTTGAGGCTGGAACTGAGACAAACTAAAGGGTGCGGGGGTAGGGACAATATTTAAGGAGGGAATATTTTCAAATGGATCAAATTTCTGGTTCCACTAAAAAAAAAGTTAATGCACATTTACTCTCACCCATTGTTAATAAGTAGTTACAATTTAGATCAAAAGCAAGCGCTACACAACCTTATTTGTTGTGCTTTATTTACAAGATAATATACTAGCTATAGTCTCCTGGTTTTGAAAGCTAATTATACTCTTCAGTCAGTCATAAAACTGAAGGGGCATAAAAGGCATTAAAAAGTAGTAGAACAAGATACCTTCCAATAGGAGAAATGTACATTAGAGCTAGTCAAAAATATTTTTTCAAAATGGTTTTTAATGGTAAATTGGGTTTCTGACCCTTTTCATGAGAAGTGAAAAAAAATCAAAACCCAGATATTTTTCATTTTCAATTGTTCGTCACATTTTATGAAACATGTCAGCATTTTCCTTGGAAAATGACTTCCCTCTTCAGTCCAGTTTTGGAACATACCTGTATGAAGTTTATGGAAGCAGATCCTTCTTTTCTGTAAGAACTATATGCAATGTGTTGAGACAACTCCTATAATTAAATGGTCAATAACATTTTAACTTTGTTTCTGATTTGTAGCTTATCAGGGTAGCCTGAAGTAACCACATAGGGCTAGGTTATCATCACAATGTTCGTTTGCATAGCTCCACTGAAGTGATTAAATTGTAGGCTTTTGCTAAGCAACTTTTGGAGGGAAAAACTATAAGGAAATTGATTTCCACCAAAGTAGGTCACAGTTCTGGCTCAGGTATATCTGATTTTACAGTGACAGTAAAATTATATCATAGTTCATTAGTTTGATCAAAACTACACTGTATACTTTTACTTCTTAGGTGGATTGAACTATGTAGCTATAAAACTTTTGATTCTTTCTGTCACAGGTTCAAATGCCATTCTGGTATTATTCCAACTGACCTCATTGGGAATTGCACTCATTTATGATGGGGTGAAACTTGGTCCCGTGCTTCAAGCTATGTTTATCATGCGTCATTCATAAGTCCCTGTGAGATAAAAAATTTCCTAAGCAAGGTGAATACTAGAGTAACAAAGTCTGGAGTTGAGTTTTCAAATGGTGTTATCCTCATAAGTGTTTTGAGTGGAAGATGCCTTAGGGATTTTGCTGAAATAAATCCTTTGTAACACTAAGTTTTACTGACATATTTAAAAAAGATAAATTGAGCTCTTGGGAAAGGAAGGAGCAGGAGAAAGAGAGCCTGGAGAAACAAGTCCTGATGCAGTTTTTATTACCTCGCCCATCCTCTTAATGCTCCCCCCCTTCCCAGGAAAGGGAAACCAATAAAAGGAATTCACAAAGAATTTAGAAACTTCACTGTTTTGGTTCAAACTTAAACATTGCAAAATTCTTTGTAAAACTGAAGCTCCATTCCAAACATAGTTCCTGGACATATTATTTAAACATTAAAATCCACAAACTTTCCTCATAAGTAGTAGTAGTATATATTAATAGTAGTAGTAATACAAATCTTTTTCAAGTACGTAAGCAAAGCAAAAGAACCCAATAATTTACCCAGTTTACTGGCTAAATATTCCTGCCTACTAATTTATAAGTCCCTTTAATGTGCAAGTGCATTTTTACTAACGATTAGCTTTCCAGAACTTATCCTTGATTAGACACTTTGGAATAAACCAATACAAAAATATTAAAATTGTGCTATAGTACACTGTTGTGCAGTAAGGATGTAGGTGATTTTTAAATTAACAAAATACTGGATTCAGCTTCACTTGTAAGTTTTGCCATTTGGGGATGTGACAACTTCCCTGGTAAAGCAGACATTCAGCAGAGATAGGTGTAAAGTGAGCAATAGGGAAACCTTGTTCATGTTACGTTTTCAACCTCTACGTTTTCAACCTCTTCAATTTAAGCCTACACCATTTTTCATGTCATCTGGATAACAGAACATTTCCAAGGAGTATCTAAATTACTTCAAAAGTTTGTTATTGAACATTTTGAATCTTTGTAGTTAATGTGATTAATTATGATTTCTTCTGAGATCTTGGAATTAGTGGTATAAGCCTCAGTTTCCTCCCCACAGGATTTTCGAGTTTGTAATTTTAGTGTGTCCTCATAAGGTAACTTTATGTATAAAATATTTGCCATGTTTTCTCCCCAGGCTGAGAAAATTTCACCAAACTTTGTATAGATGTATATAAATGCAGATATCCCGAAAGTCACTTTGGGCATGACTTCTTGTCTGTTAGGGTTAGCTTATACTCCACCTACTAGGTAGATGAGTGGACTGAGGCTCAAGTACAATTCTATTCTACCTTGGTGAAGTCTTGAAAATTCATTAAAGCATTTCTTTTTGTAACGTAACATCACATTATCTTTATGTTTGAGTCACAAATAACACTGAAGAGGGGATGGACCGAGCCACCTTTTGCATTCAGTATTTTTCAGATGCATATGAGCACCTAAATCTACTTATGCACCTAATCAGTGGGGAAAAAAAACCCTAGCCTTTGGTCAATCAACCATCAGATTTATGATGACTGTGGAAGAATTCTAGCAATCCTGAAACAGGCTTTAGTATAAGATGAGATGATTCCTCTTTTTCAGTTATATTTAAATATTTGGCTAAACACACCCATTTCATTGGATAGGATACTGAATTTCAGTAATCCTTTTCCTTTTTTTTTATTTTATTTTATTTTAGTCTTTTCTTATAGAAGTAGGGTCAGAAAGGACCTTGTAGATCTTCAAGTCTGACCCCCTGCCTGGGCAGGAGGAAAACTGGGCTCAGTTGACCCCAGTCAGGTATGCATCAAGCCGCTTCTTAAAGACCCCCAGGGTAGGAGCCAGCACCACTTCCCTTGGAAGCTGGTTCCAGATCCTAGCCGCCCTAACTGTGAAGTAGTTCTTATGGATGTCTAATCTAAACCTACTCTCCAACAACTTGTGGCCGTTATTCCTTGTTATCCCGGGGGGCGCTAGGGGAAGCAAGGTCTCCCCCAAACTCTTCTGGTCCCCCCTAGTGAGTTTATAGATGGTCACTAGGTCCCCCCTTCTCTTGTGAAGGCTGAACAGGTTCAGGTCCTGTAGCCTCTCATTGTAGGGTCTGCCCTGCTGTCCCCGGATCATGCGGGCGGCCCTCCTCTGGACCCTCTCAATGTTGTCCACATCCCTCTTGAAGTGGGGTGCCCAGAACTGGGCACAGTACTCCAGCTGTGGCCTGAACAGTGTCGCATAGATGGGGAGGATCACCTCCTTGGACCTACTTGAGATGCACCTGTGGATGCACGATAAGGTCCGGTTAGCCCTGCCGACCATGACCTCGCATTGTCGGCCCATGTTCATCTTGGAGTCAATGATGACTCCAAGATCCCTTTCTGCCTCCGTGCTCTCAGAAGGGAGTTTCCCATCTTATAAGTGTGCTGCTGGTTACTACTGCCCAAGTGCAGCACTCTGCACTTGTCAGTATTGAAACCCATCCTGTTTTTGTTAGCCCACCCCTGCAACCTATCCAGGTCTTTCTGCAGTCTTTCCCTCCCTACTAGTGTGCCCACCTCACCCCAAATTTTGGTATCATCAGCAAATTTGAACAGATTGCTTTTCACCCCATCGTCCAAACTGCTGATAAAGAAATTGAACAGTGCGGTCCCAAGGACCGAGCCCTGGGGGACTCCGCTGCCCACTTCCCCCCAGGTCGAATATGACCCATCCACCACCACCCTCTGAGTACGATCCTTCAGCCAATTTGCAATCCATCTGACTGTGTAGACATCAATGCCACAGTTGCCTAGTTTTTTTTAATGAGGATGGGCTGGTCGACAGTGTCAAAGGCCTTGCTGAAGTCCAGAAGGAGTCCAGTCTTGAAAGTCTTCAGTCCAGTCTTGAAAGACTTCACTCGGTATTTACTCTGAAAGTCTGCTTTTCTACATAATTACTGACTGAATTTACAGGTTATCTTAAATCCTCCAAAATAACAAAAAACAAACAGACTCTCCTAAATGAAACTCTACTAAAAAGCACAACGTAAGGGTTAAATTATCATTAATGTTTTAAACAAAAGACAGTGGTACAAAAAATATCTCACTTACAGGATCATTAAAATCAGAAATGCTCTGCCTTTCCACTTCAAAAGACAAAGTATAATACAATGAAATATTTGATCATACTGCATGTGAGAAAACAGCTTTTCTGCTCTTTTTAAGGTTGGTACAAAACTTTCCTATACAGAAACTAAGCTTTTTAAAATGTTTGTGTTTTCAGAAGAATTACTGGTTTTCATTACTTTAGTCCATTCAGTTGTTTTTCTTTTTTTAAAACTTTCAGCATATTTAATCATCAAACAATACAAAGTTGGCCATCACTAAACTTTTATCACTCCTCCGCTGCATTGATCAGCAGCTTTCATATATACTACAAATGGAATGAGAAACAATTTCCCAGCAAATTCATTACTATGAAGCCTGAAAAAGAACATGCCTTTGTTACCTTTCAAGTGTTTCTAAATGATAACAAACCAAACATTTCTAGCAGTTCTCAATGCCACTTAAAACTCCACCCATTCCTACAACCAAGTTCCATGAATTTCTAATTACTTGCTAATGTTTTACCTAAGTATTTACTAATTGGGTAAAACAAAAACTATGCAGGTTTAATCCCTTCCCATTTAATTTTTTAGAATAGTTAAAGTTTTCAATAAAGATAGGATTTAGAGCCTAATGTGTTAGTATTAAAAAACTCAAAATGTTCTTCTTGTAAATACTTGAGAATTACTTAAATCCAAAAGATGCCCAATCCCTCCACACAAAACCCCCAAGACAAATAGAAGATGAAAACAAAAAATAAAACTATCAAAATACATGTTTTTAAAACCAAAAGAAACTGCTTTGCATAAACCTACAAAGTACCTCACAAGACAGTGCCTTTTGTAACTAATAGTTTTTGCATCCATATTTGTTGTTACATATCTGATTTAATATACGAATCCTGTTTTCAAATGAATGAACAATATGTAGATAATTTGTTTAAAAAGCAAAGTAGAGACTACGAAATTCAAGCAATGGTCAAAATTACTATGCTACATTAATTATTATTGACCTAATCTAATATAAAATATTACATTTTAGCTCTATTATTCCTAACACAGAAACTTCTAGGGGTGGGGCTTAATGCCTTCCATATTCAATCATATTCTAATTTACCTAACCAAAGTGTTTATAATACATTTGGGAATCTCTCAAATATGGATCGTCTTCCCTAAGCTAGTTCTTAGTCCAACAACCTCTATCCTGGAAACTCTCTTTCACACTGTGGTGCCCACAATACTCTAATTGTGACAACTTCTGTGGAGTCAATCAATATTTTAAAACAAATTTTGTATTACAATAAAGAAAAATATTATTCCCAGGGAAGGTTCTATTTTAACAGTTACTTTTTATTTTTTATCAAAGTTAGCATAAGTATAAATGATATTATATAGTTTTGGGGGCATATTGCTTTTTTCGAGATTACAAGAAATGAATGCCTAAGTGACCTGAAATATTAAAAGTGGAGATTACAGTATGCACATTTGGTAAAAAAAGTAATAGAATTCTAATCCACCTTCCAAGTTTGCTTTAATATTTTTGATGAATAAATAAATAAATAGATATTTATTAGAATCTTTAAAAAGATTCTATGCATCTCCAGCAACACTCTGGAAACATTTAGGAGCTGAATCCGGGCTGCCAGCTATTTTTGCCTCTTGGTCCAAGTGCCCTGCATCCCCCTGTACCTCTTAGTTACATTACTGATACTACTCTCCTCATTCCTCTTCATCTTAATGCTGGTCAAGCTCTTTGGAATAGGACCCAGGGTTTCCTATAAGCATTTTTATACAGCAAAATGACACCCCAAATCTCACTAGAACTTGATGCATTACCAAAATACAAGTAAATAGTAAACAATATAAGTAATACAATCTTCTCAGTTAAAAAGTACATTAGTAACATGCAGACTATTGCTTTCTTTAATACTGAGCTACTGAAGTAGAAGGTCCTTCAAAGTGTCATTAGTATGGGGCACTAAACTGCATTGAAGCAAGGGTCATGATGTAAAATAGCATGGATGTATCCCCAGATGAACAGAGAGTATTGAAGACAATTTCACACTAACATCCATCTTAAAACACTGAAGTGAACTAGTGGATGCCCAATGGAAAGTGATAGCTACAGTGTGCAACCCTCAAAGAGGGTGCAGGGTGTTAGAAGTGCTATAAAGCCATGGATGCCGATGGAGCATAGTAACAATGGAAGTAGCAGGAGAGCAGTAATCCAGTTCAGTCTCACTTTGAATACAGAAACCATATGAAACTTTGGTGTCAATCTAAAGGGATCCCTTACGAAAGAATAATGTTCTCTGTCATTGTTATTATGCAAACTGTTCTTAAAGACAGCTAACATGTGAAGAGTCACTGTTACAACTATGTTGTATCTGCCATTGTACAAAGAATCTATGAAGCCTTGTATCCAGGTAAAACTGGGATGAGAAGGTAATTATTCCCTTTTACTGATGATGATAAGCCTTCATTCACTTATCAGATAAGATTATAATTTTTCTCATCTTGATTAAACACAAATATTTGATACTTGTATTTTAGCAAAAATTAAAAGATATTGAAATGTACTTTCCCCTTATCCTATCATATGTAAAAGTTTTATTTAATTTGAAATGTAAAGCTATAATGGGATTATTTCCTTCCTCCAAGAATTACAGTATTTAAGTGTTCACCAAATCAAACCTCTTTTTTACATGGCATTAACAGAAATAAAGCAGTTCTTCTGTCATGTGTTAGAAGAAAGGCAACTGTGAGACTAATGTGTTACCTGACCAGGCTTTGCATTCTCACAGACAACTATATCATATTCTCTGGCAAGCTCTGGAGGGTTGTCATTGACATCCAGGATTCTAATGCCAACTGGAACATGGCTCAGCAGGCCAGGATTGTCTGTAACACACAAGAATGTATTCAACCATTTGACAGTCTTAATACACCCCTTAAAGACATAGCTTAAACAATCTTGTTTTAAATGATGGCTTGCTGGAAACTCAGTACTACAGTAGAACTTCTGGTAAAGATAACTTTGAAAGAATGTTGTTTTCTGAGTCTCATTAACTTACTGAGAAATGAAAAATGAATATGGAAGCACAGCATGAATGTTAAATTGGGATTTTGTCATATTGAGGAAATTATAAGTTACTCAGGAACTGAAGTGGGAGAAAGTTGTCAGAATGTACTGCATGATGTCACATTGTATAATCCATTGGTTTCACAATTAATCTGCACGTGTCATTGTGGTTTTGAATACAATCTAAAATTAAATATTTTTTGTTTTCTTCAATCCCAGAAAGATATCAGGTCATGAAAAGAAAATATCAAAGGGAAGCCTAAATAAGCATATACATATGAACCATTTTGACATGCAGGCCTACAAATTTTGAGCAAAGTATCGCATACTATTACCAATAATACACAAATGAGAAATCAGGGCTAGAGCCTGCATCACTGAAATTGATGGGAGTTTGCAATTAGGTTTAAATATGTAGGAACAATCCTAAAGGTAATAAAATAATGAATACAAATATCAGAAAAAGATATAGTTCATCATACTAGTTTAGATGTGACCAAATAAGAAAGCACAACAAATGCAGACAGGTTTCAATGAACAGAAGTTTTATATGATGAACCAGGCTGTCTAGATCCATACATATATTCTCACATTCCCATCTCCAAGCCTGACTTTTCAGATATCATTATAAGAGGTTTACATGAAAAACCTTTATTAATTAGCACTCCTCATTATAAGATGTTTTTCTCTCTCTTTACCTTAATTGCACACATCATAATTTTTTCAAGAGGGGTCAGCTTTAGTGCATCTTTGCTGACAGCTCCTCAGGATTCTCTTCTGTTGACATATCCTGAAGCAGTCTAAGGGAGGAGTCAGTAAATTCCTCTTGTTTGGCCAAATACAGTTAAATGCTCATTGGCTAATCTGCTTTCACCTTTGGTGCAGCTGAGGCTGTCCAGTAGCATTCAGTCCACTGGAATTACAAGAATGAACTCAGCTAGAAGCTCAGCTTGAGATAACCTGTGATTCAGCAGTGTCTGATCCTAACTCTTGCACCCAGAGGCAGTACTAGGGGTAGAAATGCCTGGACAGAAAAAAAAGAGGCAAAAATCAACACAGGGATGGAAAAACTGGCTAAAGTGAGGGCAAGGAAAAGCTGAGAGGGGGGATGTTCCAGAAGAAGCAGTCATAATGGAATTCTTGACACAGAATAAGTCTATTTAAGGATGGCCCCATCAATTTTGGGGGAAAGAAAAGGAAGATTTTAGCTGAGAGGGAAGCAGAGTGATCTGGCAGTTTCTTCCCATCAGCAGACACTATAGCTATGTAAAAGAAAAAGAAATAAATATAGGACAGTAGGGAAGTAGGTAGGAAGGAAGAGAGAGTGAGATCACAACATGGGCCAGAATGTACTATGGAGAAACACATGATACTCCTGGCCAACAGGTTGGACAACCCATGGACTCTTGGATTAGTTTTGGAGCAGAAACTGGAGATACACTCATACACTTTAGTATAATTTGTTAATTTACAAATGCACACAAGTCTTGCTTGCCTGCTTAGTAGTGCTAACAAACAGTAATGCAGGCAACTCCTCTCTTTCAGAACCCAAATGTCAGAAATTTCTGCCCTAACACTAGAAGCAGGTACCTTGTGCTTCTGTGGGCACATCTACATGAGACACTAACTGTGCAGTAGCCTGATACTGAGCAGTAGTGCGTCATATCACCAACGGTGCTAATATGCTACTGCAGAGTATTCTCACTAAAAAAGGCGTGTGCCAGTGCTACTATGCAGTAATGTTGATTATACAAGTACTAAACTTAATGTGCAGTAACTACAGTGCATTAATGAAAATGTAGATGTTCCCTGTCAGTACCCAGGAAGGACCTTGCTCCAGTTAAACTGCTTACTACAATCTACACCCCTAGCATTTTTCTTTTGGCGATCCTTTGCTCATGGAGATCATACGATATGGGAAGGTAAGGCATGACATGTACCCTTCTTTGGTTCAGTTGTTCTGCAACACAAAGGAAGATTTTAAAAAAATCAGTAATTCAAACTATGGAGAACACTTTAATGCTCATGATACTCCTAACATAACTTTGGGCATAGTTAGGTATTAGTCTGACTATACCACACTAGGTTGCTTCTGTTGCCAGAACATCAGCTGACACATAGCAGATGCTACAGTGAAGCCACCAGAGCAGCTCATGTTGGATTCATGCAGCTTTTCTATGGCAGCTATGTCAGTAAGGCATGAAATAAATTCTGGGTGGGCACAGCTGTTAAAAGGGCTGTGGCAGCTGGCAGGAGATATAGGTGTGCCAGGGCAGGGACCACATGCAGCCAGGACCCAGAATGTAAGACTCTCAGTCCTGGCTGCATGTGGTTGTGATAGAGGGCACGCTCAGGGCCGGGTCTCATGCCAACCTGTCCACCTGTCTCTATGGGGCAGTCCACCCAGTCTTTCCTGCCACCACTTTGCTGTTCACAAAACAAGTGATGAAATGAGGGAGACTGCACATCACATGCCCCACGCCTGGGGGCATGATCTGCGGCTTCAAACCTCCCCTACACTGCAGCCCATGCCTTGCAGATGACCTCCATGGTGTCATTATGCTCCCAGCCTAGAGCCAGGCCAAGCTTAGCCCTCATTGTCAGGCCTCTTTCACACACACATTCACTCCTCTCACTAGGGCCTCTCGCATTCCAACCCCTTTCACAGGGTCTCTTCCTCGCATCAACAACTTGTTCTGTCTTGTTCCCTCTTGGAGCGGCTCCTGTAGGTCATAGGCTTTATCCAGATCATGCCTTGGGTGGCAGACGTAGAGTCCCTTTGGGCCTCTCCCAGGACTCTCACCTGGGTAGTGGCCAGCCAAGTTCCTAGGCCAAGCTTGCCCTGGGCCCTCCTGGGGCATCTTTACATAAACATACATAAACACACACTGCCCCAGCCCCACATACTGGGCTCTGTTGGGATATTACCATGTACGTCCGGACGTGGGCCTTGGCATCTCGTTGACATTCACTGGCCTTCCTCTTCCCCAAGGCCAGTTCCAGCCAACTCACTTGGGTTGGTCTTCCTCACTATTATCTCGTCTGCCACAAGTTTGATGACTTAATTAATGGGGGAGGGGTGATGACTCCCCGACAAAGGGCTGACCGTCACTTGCCCGGTGTCAGACCAGGTATATACAACAAAACCAACAAACTTCTTAGCAAATGAAATAAAACCACAGGCCACTTGCCATCTGTCCGTTGGTGCTTCTCCTGGCTGCAGAGGACTCGGATGCAGACTCTCCCTCCCCGTGCCCTTAATCCACGAGTGCTTAATCGCTGGAACCACATTTCCCGTTTTTTTCCTTCAGTAATTGATACCAGGCCAGCTTAATTGACCGAGCGCAGCAACCAATTAATGCAGAAGCATTTTTCCTCTTTAGGCATGTGAGCTCCTCTGAGCTCTAAAGACCCTGAAGGTTTCTTGCCCTGTTCCTGGGGACCTCAATTCCGGGCAGCAGACATGCCCCGTCTCTCCCTTCTACCATCCCTCTTCATCCCATCTCCCAAGACCAGAAATAACCCTGGGCTGCTTAATGAGCCCAAGCCGCTTTACCCAGCAAGGTGATAAAACAACACCGGGGGGAATCAGGAGCCCTTGTTGGAGTGTGGCCATGCCACCATGGCTGGGCAAACTCCCCTGGCCAGGGGCCTGCTCCAGGTATGTAATCTTGACCTTTTCACAGGCTCTCAGTCCTCTGTTCCCTCTTTCTGGGGCTCCACACTTCTCTCAACCTGATCTCCAAGGGGTTGGCCCATGTGCTGCCCTTCAGGCCATCCCACAGCCCTACTCAGCATACTCCGTCAGGGCTGCCCTTCAGACTGATCCTCACCCCTACTCAACCCACTTGCTCTCCAGGGGGTTGGCCTATGTGCTGCCTTTCAGGCTGAGCCTCAGCCCTACTCAACTCTCTTCCAGGCCCTCACTACCACCCCTTCTCTGGGGTTATACATCTACCCCCTCTTTCAGGGCTCCAGAGTTCCCTCTCTTGTGGAGGCTCAGATGGCCACAGCCATGCCTGGCCCCTTGTAACCACAGTGTTGTGGGGGCTAGGGGTTAAGATGCCCTGACCCACCTTTCACCAGGGTGGTAACTGGCCTGGCATCTCCTGAGGGCTCCCACACCATCAGGAGCACCCCAACAGGCCACCCATCCCTGGCAGGGTGCAGTTTTAGGTCATGTTCAGGGCCAAGAGCCTCCTAGCCATCCCCATCAGCTCTTGCCCATACCTCCTGGATGTTTCATATAGCTTTTCAACAAAGCAATGTTTATGCCTCACTGTCAGCAGCAAACTGCTGTATTTATATAGGCAGCCAGTGTTTTAAAATGGCTGCTGCAATCAAGCACCTGCTGGCTGCTTGACTCAGCCCTTAAAGTGGCAGACACTGCAAGTGCATTGCCACAGTGGTCCCTGCCGCTAGGAGCCCCCGCAGCAAATGGGGCTCCCAGCCATGGTAGCCTGCTTGTTGCCAAAGATCAGGCTCCTCTTACAACAGCAATAAGGCACTATTGGATCTGATGCACAATCCCACAGTCATACCTCCTGCCATGCATATGTGGCAGAACATCAGTAGCATTCAGCCCACTGAACACTGCTCAGATGGCATTTTGTTACTATTAACATTATTAGTAGTAATAGGATTGCAACAGAGATGAAACATTGAGCTCTTTTTGGCTGAGCTATGGCAATGCTCTTTGGCACAAAGGGGCACTACAAGATTTATTGGGTTTCTGGCCAATGACATATCTATTTCAGACTCTGTAAGTGATTCATCATCTACTGAATGATAACATCTCATTCAGCATTTGGTGAATCACTACCACTGTATCGCATTATAACGAGCACTGCCTCTTCTATGGTGCCCTTCATTAGTAACTTGAAGTATCAGGAACATTATATTTACCATAGCCAAGACATTACTGAAAATTACTCAAACCTTTGAGCACCCTCCCAGGGTCAGGAAGAACCATATCTGGCTACTTCCATGGGACAATATAAAAACTATTTTCTTTTTTCACACATCCCCAAAGACAAAGATGAGATTGTTTTCCTAAAGTGTTTATGAAGCTAATAACCAAATCAATAACAGAAAGGAAAATCAACATAGATTTTGGAATTAGAGACTCAGGATACAAAACAAATCTCCTTCTAGCAGACTATTATGTACAAGTCTTGTGCCAATGGTGGAAACAGATGCTACATTGTCGGAAAGCCTAAAATCCCAGCTCTTACATGGGACAAAGAAACTGGTTTCCAACCTTAGCTGTTAAGATCATATCAGACATAGGCCATGCACCAAGGCCGTGGCCCGACCAACTTTTAGCACACTAATTTATATAACCCACAAACGTGCAATTGTCCTTCCGGTTAAAACTGGGTAGCTATTTTTTAACTGCATAGCTAGCTAAATGAATATGCTAAAAGTTGGTCAGGCCATGGCCCAGGTGGCCCAACCTGCTCTGTAGCCTGTGATATCAGACCTTCATTTCTTCAATATTCCATGTATGAAATGTCATCCATTTTTAATTTTAGTCTGGACAATATGGATGTTAATATCTAAAACCCATTTTTATCTGACCCACCTTTAAGGATAAAGAAGGAAATATTTTGCAGCTGGTTCTATTTCTATGAAAAATAACTTAAGACTACTTAGAATATTAAAAGCCTCTGTGAAAATAGATTTGTAGGCAGTGTGCAGGGGAGGTCTAAGAAGATAAATGAATGCAGTTTTTCATAATGTAACAGTATATTTCATGGCTCTAAAGATTATTATAGAATTTATTTTGTAGGAACGGCTACATATGTGGTATAAACGTAAATATGCCCATACTGTGCTAGTATCTGTTGGATGAACTGGCATTAATTCAGCTCACTGTGGCTAAAGTAAACATTCCCTTTCAAGGAAAATGCATAAGGAGTAATGGTGAAAGATGGTAGAAAATTTGCAAGAGGAACTAAACAGTACTCAGCACCCAGCAGTTGGGTGCAGAAAGAGGGAGAGGAGGCTGACTGGGCACACGTGCAGGCTCTCAACACACATGTGCCCCCTACAATGTACCTGAGGTGGCGGAGGCTGAGAAGCAACAGGGGGGGCAGCAGCAACTGATCCCTTAAAGGTAAGTGGGGCAGGAGCCGGCGCAGCTGCAGAGGATCCGGAGGGGAAGCCCCCCGATCACTCTTTGCTGAGCTGGGCAGGGAGCCGCGCTCCCGAGCCGCGCGTGAACAGAGTACGCAAACAGGTACGCTCTGTAAGGGTGTGCTGGTGTTTCCACAGGTAGAAGCAGGCAGGGCAGCAAAAGAGTCTTCCTCAGGAGGGAGGAGGCTCCACCAATAAGGAGAGAGGTAAGGACAATCTGCGAGCCATGGTGACAACTTGCAGTGGTACCAGGGGCCCTGCCCAGTGGTGCCACCCTTCCAGGGATACTCTGAGGCTTCCACCCAGATGGAGCCCTTGGGGGGGCCTGGTGACCACCTGCCCCCCTCGCTGTGGGGGTGGCTGGGTGGGATCCCTGGGGTGGGACTGAGGTCTGGTGACTCCCCCACCTGCCCCTCTTGTGAGCGTCTTCAGGCTCTGGAGGGGAAGGTGGCAGAGCTCCAGGCTGAGGTGAGCATGCTGCGGGGGATCCAGGCAGCAGAGGACAAAATTGATATGCATTTCTGTTCTCTGCAGGGACAGGAATCCACGAGAGAGACCCCCCGTGCACAGCGCCCAACTAATCGGTGGCAGCAGGTTCCTGTCAAGGCCAGGGCAGTTCATACAACTGCTGTGCCTGCTCCCCGGACACCCCTCAGGAACAGGTATGCGGCCCTGGACCCCTGGAGAAGGAGGCAGAAGAACAGGTCCCCAGAGAAATTGAAGCCGCTCGACCTATATCACCAGCTCAGAAGAGGCACACTGAAGGAGACGCAAAGTTCTGGTCATCGGGGACTCCATACTGAGGGGAACCGATGGTCCAATCTGTTGCTCGGAGCCCTGGTCATGGCAGGTCTGCTGCATCCCCAGAGCGAGGATTCACAACATCACAGAGACCATCCCTAAAATCATCAAGCCCTCTGATTACTACCCACTGGTTCTGGTCCATGTGGGTACAAATGATGCATCCAAGGGCAATCCAGATAACATCATGGAGGACTACAAGGCCCTGGAACACCAACTGAAGAAGATGGGAGCCCAGGTGGTATTTTCCTCCATTCTCCCAGTAAGTGGACGGGGTAGGCATCATGAGGCCTGAATTGACGTGGTTAACCAGCAGCTCTGGAGCTGATGCCATGAGGCAGGCTTTGGGTTTTTGATAATGACCCTTGTTTTTGTAAGGAGAGCATGCTGGGGTGGGATGGACTTCACCTCTCCCCTAATGGCAGACGTATCTTTTCCTCTAGGTTGGCTGACCTCATACAGCACGTTTTAAACTGGCTTCGCCAGGGGAAGGGGCCACTTTGAGTGGAGAGGATGCTTCACCAGCATGCAGGGTGACAAGAGGAAGAAAAGCCCAGGTAAGCAACAACATCCAGGAAGCAGGGGGCCACAACTGTCCTGGGAGTGGGAGGGAGGCACATGCACCCTCAGGAGGCGTCAGGTGCCTCTACACTAATGCTCATAGTATGGGGAGCAAGCAGGAGGAACTGTGGCTCCTGATTGTGAGTAAGAACCCACACTTAGTAGGGCTCACAGAAATCTGGTGGGACCCTACCTACGACTGGGCGG
Source organism: Alligator sinensis (assembly GCF_000455745.1). Lineage (NCBI taxonomy): Eukaryota > Metazoa > Chordata > Crocodylia > Alligatoridae > Alligator > Alligator sinensis. The sequence continues at coordinate 2,523,541 of NW_005842069.1, read as the reverse complement.
TGGGCATTCAGGGATACACCCTATATAGAAGAGACAGAACAGAGAGGAAAGGTGGGGGGGGTGTGCTCTATGTCAAAGAGCACCTCACACCATCAAGGATTATCTTCGGGTTAGAAGAGGGTCAGACAGAGGCACTATCGGTCAAACTACAAGGGGGGCATGGTGAAAGGGACCTTACGCTGGGTGTCTACTACAGACCACCCAACCAGGTGTAGGGCTGGACCAGGACTTCTCCAGTCAGTTTATGGAGGTGGTTAGGTCAAAGGATGTTATTGTCATGGGTGACCTAAACTACACAGACACTTGCTGGGAGGAGCAGACAGTCAGGTCTGACCGCTCGCATATGTTCCTAGCTGTATTCAAGGACCTTCGCCTTATCCAGGAAGTACACAGTCCCACTAGGGGTAACGCCTTGCTGGACCTGGTCTTGGCCACGGGCGATGACCTGGTGAGGGGACTGCAGGTCCTTGACCACCTGGGCAACAGCGATCATCAGCTTTCATTATCCAACGCAGGGCATCCAGGGCTCACACCAAGGCTAAAGCCCTTAACTTCAGAAGGGCCAACTTCAATGAGCTTAGGAGACTAGTGGGGGAGACACTGAGGGCCCAGAAGGTAGAGGAGATGGGAGTCCATGAGGGGTGATCGTACCTTAAGGGGGCGATCCTCCAGGCCCAAAGGTTAACAGTCCCTGGAGAAGCAAGGATGGTAAGAGTGCTCAGAAACCACCTTGGCTCAGCAAGGGCA
>NW_005842069.1:2520948-2522784 GCF_000455745.1 Alligator sinensis | reverse complement strand
TACAACCAGTGGAAGGGAGGAGCTATCACCAAGGAGGAGTACTCCTCCTCGGCCCGGGAGTGTAGGAGGGCTATGAGGAAGGCCAAGGCAGAGAGGGAACTCAGGCTAGCGTCCAGGATTAAGGACAACAAAAAGTCCTTTTTCAAGTACATTGGGAGCAAGAAGAGGGCACCAGGCAATGTAGGCCCCCTGCAAGACGCAAACGGTAATCTTGTGGCCGTGCCAGACAAGAAAGCTGATATTTTTAACAGTTTCTTTGCCTGTTTTCCTGAACAGGGACCGGGATATGCCACCTACCAGAGGTAGGGACAATCTCGGGGATAGCTCTGTCTGGCCTTCAGTCAGCACAGATGTAGTTAGGGATCTTCTGGAAGGGCTAGACATTTTTAAATCTGCAGGTCCAGATGCCCTCCACCCAAGGGTGTTGAGGGAGCTGGCAGGGGTCACCGCAGAGCCCTTGGCCCAGCTGTATGATCATTCATGGTCATTTGGCCAGGTGCTGGGGGATTGGAAACTGGCTAATGTGGTCCCAATTTACAAGAAAGGGAGGAAGGAGGACCCAAGTAACTATAGGCCTGTAAGCCTCACCTCAGTACTCGGGAAAATCTTGGAGAGTATCATCAAGGAGCACATCTGTGGGGAGCCAGCAGGGGAGATCATGTTCAGGGGCAATCAGCATGGGTTCATCAAAGGCAGGTCCTAGAGTACTGGTGGACAGGCTGTACTCAAACTGGCAAGATGTGAGCAGTGGGGTACCCCAGGGCTTGGTCCTTGGGCCCACACTGTTTAACATCTTCATCAGTGACTTGGATGAGGGCGTGGAAAGCACGCTGTCCAAGTTTGCTGATAACACTAAGATGTGGGGCGAGGTGGACACACTTGAAAGGAGAGAGAGGCTGCAACTAGATTTAGACAGACTACAAAAGTGGGCAGATGAGAATAGGACAGGGTTCAATGTAGACAAATGCAGGGAGCTGCACCTTGGGAGAAGGTGCATCTCAAGCCGGCCTAGAGAGGTGATACTCCCCCTCTATGCGACTTTGGTCAGGCTGTAGTTGGAGTACCGCGTCCAGTACTTCAAAAGGTATGTGGCCAGCATTGAGAAGGTTTAGAGGAGGCTGCCTACAAACTCATCAGGGGAGATCAACAGCAAATAGGGAGAGCCCTTTTCTCCCCAGCACCACCTGAGGTCACAAGGAACAATGGCCAAAAGTTGATGGAGAATAGGTTTAGGTTAGAAATCAGAAGGCAATATTTTACAGTTAGGGTGGCCAAAATCTGGAACCAGCTTCCCAGGGAAGTGCTCTCGCCCCTACCTTGGGCAAATTCAAGAGTGTCACAACCCAAAGTTGTGGTTTTTTGTTTGTGTGCGCTTCGGCACCGCTAAATTATGTTCCCGCCAAATTGCAGCTTTTTTGCACAATAGAGGTTTCTGCTGCAATAAAAGAACCCACGTGCAAAAGAGTATTTCCCGCCGTTTGTAGCCTTCTTTGCATGGTGCATTTCTTTTGCATCATAGTGATGCACGGTGCAAAGGAGTTCCTGCCATTTGTATTTAGATTTGTGCCACATTATTGGCCGGTTCTAAATGTAGGCATACGTGGCGGCTAGCTATTGGCTTGCTAGCCGTACAAAAGGCTTGGGCAGTTTCTGCCCAAGTCGGAGAGAGAGGAAACCTGGAGAGATACAGAACTCGCCAGGAGGAGGAGACTTCGCGCTGTGTGAAGATCTCCAAGCGATGTGGACCCTTGCGGACCCAACGCACCCTTCTTAAGCAGGCAACGGAGGTCGGTTTAGCTTCTAGCCTCTCCCCGTCACCGAGCGCAATCCTAGACG
>NW_005842069.1:2494775-2520611 GCF_000455745.1 Alligator sinensis | reverse complement strand
GGGGAGGTTGGATGATCACCTGTCTGGGGTCTTGTGAACCCAGCATTCATTCCTGCCTGTGGCAGGGGGTCAGGCTAGTTGATCTGTTCAGGTCCCTCCTGACCCTAGCTACTATGAAACTATGAAACTACTAAGTCCTACTAACAACAAACTTGATTATCTCAAATAGGTAATCATGCACCATTCTCTGCCAGCTACAGAAAGCTATGATATTAATACACTATAATTATTATGTGTATGATGAATTTTATATAAATTTTTTGTTCTAGTTCAGTTTTATACATTTTTTATTATGTCCTCTAAGAAAAAAAAAAGATTGAATTCATTTTTTAAAATAATTATCTGTACGGCTAGGCAGCAGACAAATGCCTGGCCCCCTGCTGGATGAGCTGACCAGGCACAATTTATGCCCACAGTCAGCATCTACACATGCATTTAACTGCAGTTAATGACTGTGCTGTGAGATAGTACTGTCCCTGGTGTTAATTAGTTTACTATGGCCTAATACCATTGCACATGTAGGCAGTGGATGCATCTTCAAGTGCTCCTGACTACACAGTTGGTACTGCACAGTCATTTTATACTTATTGTACAAGTACTAAATGACTACACAATACCTGCTGGTACTGTGCAGTCCCAGCGATGCACAGGACATTTTTTACCCTACTGTGCATTAGCAGTGGTATCATAGCTTATCGCTACAGCAAAGGAGCATTTCATGTAGATATGCCCAGTGGCACTTCACTCTGCAGCTAATTAATTTATTCTGCAGTTAAGTGCACATGTAGATGTGGTCTGTATGGTGCAACTATGCCATGTGAAGCACTTAGTGGACCACATGTGGAACACCTGTGCCATCAGGATCTGGGATTTTTGGGTGGAACAGTAAAAATGGATCAGAAAAGAGTCAACATTGCTCTCCTTATAGTCTTCAACAGGAAATGTTTCCTACCACTCTCAAGACTCAAATACTACCACTCTCAAGACATTAGGCCTAACCTTTGCCCTTTGTCTCTGTTTCCATCCCCTCTAATAGCCCAGATATTCTTCAGAGGAGAGTAATTCCTTGGTAGTCACAAATGGCTGTCCCCTGCAAGGGCTGCCCTGATCACGTCACACCAGCCCTGCCTACTGCAACTCCAGGGACCAAAAAGACCCATTCCTGATACCAGGTCAACCCAAGTTGTGGATGGGGATAGGGGAGAACAGCTGGACCCTTCCCAGGCCAGCATCATAGTCATTGGCTGCACTTCAAGATATTATTTCCTCCCATACTTTCATTAATTCGCAAATTTTGATTAAGACCATTGATGGTGTTGCGTAATTGTAATCCAATTTATGGGCCTAAAACTGATTCATCCACATCTTTGATTGTAGTAGTCTTAAAAACATCTTACCTGTGTTTGAAGGTAACTATATTAATAACAGTTCTTGTCTTAGAGTTGCTAAGAAAATAATCTTTCCTCTTCTTTCTTATTTCCTTCAGGATGTGCATTTATGATTTCATGATCTTTTCTCCAAGTTAGAAATGTGCCAGTGAGTTCATCTATCATTAGATTTTTACATATACATGAATGTACATGTGATTTGCTCATTGTTAGAGCAAGCTTAACCAATATGCCCTTTGGTAGTGTTAATAGATGTACTCTAGTCTCTATACTGGATATTTATCATAAACTTATTTCCCCCTTTTATGTCTCTGTTCCAACTTGTAAAATCAGTAATAACAAGAATTTTATTTTATTTTCCCCCAAACCACTATACAATTAGAAAACCATTGATATAATTCTTTCCTCTGAAAGGAGTGTACTGACTTTAGCTAGCATCATTTCTATGCTCCTAAAAGAAATAAAATTTGCCCAACTTAAGTTCAATTTTAGATGTCATCTTTCCAAAGCTACATGGTCTGTTTACAGCATTCATTGAAAAATCACTGACATCTACTACATCAAACCCAGATAAGACTTCCCCTTTGAATTCTGTGGCTTTGGTTGTATCATGAGTTCCTCCTTATTTCTTTATGTTTCAGTTTCCACTATACTTCACTTTTTTAGAAAAATATTTTGTATACTGTAATTAAAAAGCCTACACCAATCTCTTAACAACTGTTGCCTGCTGTTTCACACGTTATGGTTGTTCTTCTCTTTGTTTTGATTGGGATTCATTGCCTCTGCCTGAAAGTGTCTCAGAAAAGTTGCTACTTTCTTGTGTTTTTATAGCAAGTAGATTTCCCTGGGATCCTTTCAGTATTATAGTGCAGAACAATGCACATTTTATTCATCTATCACAGAGCTGCTGCTTTACATCTATACTTTCCTTTGAAGCCTGCATGAGAAATGTAAGAAAACAAACAAACAAAACCAAGTACCTTTGTTTTCCAGTATCTCATTTTGTCTTCTAGCCTAGAGGACTGTTATTTTATCTGTAAAATTATGTAGTTGCATAATGATACCTCTAAGACTTTTATTTCTTATCTCACTGTAGGATCAAAGCTGTGTGTGTTCATTGGGTCATTATTTACTCCCTCTTCCAAGCATTTCACCAGCCAGAGATTAAGGAAGTGTGTGTGGATCTGGCATTGCCTCATCAGGTATCCATCCTACTCTTAAATTATTTTATTTGCTTCATCCTCTGCTCTGCAGGCTAAGATCCTCCTCAGGAACCATCAAGAATAAGTTGTTGCATACATAACATTCAGGCTTGTTCCATCATAATAATAGGACGTTCTAGCTTTCACTATCATCCACTTTGAAACCAGTCAAATAGTTCATTTGAAAGATGAAAAGGAATATAGAAACTCTTATACTGGATGGGTCTGTCCTTTCAATCCCTGGTACCTAATAGTTGGCTTATACACTGAAGTGCCAGTACCTATATCTATTCCAAAATCCATGTTTACTAATACAACTCTGGATATTCTTATGCCCAATATGCTTGAGTCTTGATAAACTCTTGGTTTATGATATATTGCTGAAATGTTCACAGGCTGACTGTGCACTGTCTCTTCCATGGCACATCTCAGAAAAATTTGGTGCCATTGTTAGTATTAATGCCAAAACAGGCTTCCTGACAAAGCCCTCCTTGATATTTTGCTAGGCTGGGACCTTTGATGCAGCATGTCATTCTCGTTCTATTTTTCAGAGCAAGACATCCTCAGGCACCTTCATATAGTTAGTGCTTATTTTTCCCCATAGGTCTTACCCCCTATTACTGGACCAAAAAGCTCCAGGGACATTTTTAGCTTTCCCATTTATAGTGGATATTGCTCTGAAGAGTTCAAACTATAAGTTACCTTTGAAGTAGAACTGGCTTCAGAGCTGAAGAAATACCTATTAGTGCTTTAGTTCCACTTTGGACTCTCCCACCTTCCTTTTAATGTAGCCAAGATTTTGGTTTGTCATTTTCAGCATTATCTCAATTTGGGGAGACTTTTCTTCAGAATGTATCTGTATAAGCTGGAAGTTTACATTTTTTCCTCCTATTTGTATCACTAAGCATATATGGATGCTTGAATGCACCTTGATACTTCACTGCCCAGCTTCCAATATCCTTAGATCCTTCAAAAAGTTGCATTTGCCCTTACTTCTTAGTAACGCAGTGGGCACATCTACACGAGATGCTTAATGCACAGAAGACTAATTCTACTGTCAATGATCATGGCTGGCAAAAACTGTGCCAGTTTGCCATAGATTTAGTCTAATTTGCATGAACAATCGCTTAAATAATGTTCATCTGTGCTAATGTGCAGTAGCACTGATTATGGCACATTAAATTAGTACCTGTCATTACAGGTACTAAACTTAATGTGCCATAATTATGGAACATTAATGAACATGTAGAGGCATCAAGTGTGTTTACCATAGTCCGATTTCACTACCCTACTAACTATTTCATTCATGACAAAGTACTCAAATCAACACTCATCCCCAAATCAGTCTCTAGGGTACCTTAATCCGAAGGGTATCTTAATTTCCTGTCCCCCTCCTGCCTCAGAGAGATGACAATTCACAGAGGCCAGGCTCCTCACACTACAGATTTTAATCTACTGCAGCATTCATCTCACCTACCCAGTAGTCATTTATTTCCCTTAAGAATCTGCTGTCAGAGACCTTGTCAAAAGCCTTTAGAAAATCCAAGCAATCCATGTAGGGTGGCTTTCCTTAACCTGCTATTTCATTAACTTTTTCAAAGAAATCTAACAGGCCAGTAAGATGTAATGTGCTCTCACTGAAACCATCCAGTTTAAAATTACCAGTTCATATTTATACATGTATTGTTTTTTCTTTCATTTACTATACATTTTTAGGCCACATCTCTTCCAGTAGAAATTACCAGCATACAGGCATTCTTTCAGTTTCTCCAGAAGAAAACACAGACCATCTGACAGATCTTCCAGGTTGACACACACTCTGTGAGAGAGTCTCTCTTGTTAGAATGAATGCCTGTACATTCAGGCATTCAGTAATCTAAATCTCCTTCACATCAAATACAAGGCCATAAGATAAGTAGCTGCATAAAGGGCAACTGGCTAAAACAAAACCCAAGAAAGACAGAGAAATATTGACAGGGACAGGTGAACATTTCTAATAGATAGCTGAATCCATTATATTGTATTGATAGAGAACCGTGCTCACTGATCATTAATGTGGTACACTTTCGGGGTATTTGTGATTTCTTCAATGTTCCTGGCTAAGGAAATGGACATCAGCAACTTCTTAGTATGTAAGCTTGACTTGGAGACAATGACCTGTCTGGTCAGACTGGGCACCTATATATAAGTGCTAAGGCTGTTCTGATGTGCTGGAACGTGTGTCAAAGCAGACTCGATTAATAGAGTCTGCTGGAGCATAGCATAGCATAGCAATTGCCCCGCTCTAGCAGCCTCCTACATCTCATGTATCAGCATCCCTGCACTTAAAAATGGTGATGGGAGCGCTTGAACTAAAGCTTGTTGAACTTGTTGAGCTTTAGTTCAATTGCCCCTGCTGCCATTTTCAAGTGAATGCTGATACAGGAGGTGCAGTGGCACTTTAATTAGGACAGCTTTTGGGGCCTCTCTAATTAAAGTGCCACCCTACCCCTCCAGAGCACAAGTAAAAGTGCCTATTAGGATATGGCCAGGGAGTTCCACCCACTAGTAATTTCTTGGCTTAATTCTACAATGACTAGCATATAGACTTGAAATTCAAAGCCATGACAATGCAATATTTGGGAACCTCTCTGAGTAAAAAAGGGTGATGAAAACTCCTGGTTTAAAAACTCCTTGATAAGTACCAGGTACATTTGCCAAGTTCTGATTGGATCTGAAATGGGTTCCAGAAGAAAAGGACCAGAAACATAATCAAAGTTTAACTTGTCTCATTTTTTCAATTAAAAAAAAAATCTTTTTTTTAATCTATTGCAGATTTCCAAATCTCTCCAAATAGTTCCCCATTTTAAGAACGAAAAGACATGGGGAAAGAAACCAGTTAGAGATAGGAAGGCCCTTTTCCTCATATAACAAAGAGCACTTTAGATAGAGAATTCCAAGCAGGCCATCTTTAAAAAATGGTATTTCATCACCATAACTCATCCCATTTTCTTTTAGTCAGAAATATCATCTTTCTTACTGTGCTATGCACAGTGACACTTAGTTGACTACATGAAATAAATAATGCATAGAAAAGCTACATTTAAGTTTAATGCTATTGAGATTTATTTCTAAAAAATAGTTACATTTGGATGGTTGCCCAAAAAACCTGGAAAGCTGCTACTCCTTTCCACTTTCAGTTTCATATGTATACCCCAATGTGGCTTTTAGATCTTAATTAAAGCTCACTCTGACTGCACACCTGTTTATGATTAGGCCTACATTATATTTTAGCTCATGCTGCACTGAAATAAGACATTATGCACAGACACTGTAAAGCATGTGGAGATCTCTGTGGCCGTGGTTTTTATGAATAACCATAAACCTCAAGATTTTACTATTTACTACAGAAATTTACTTAGTTCAAATATTAACTCATTCCCAAAAGCAGGTACGATAATAAAAATCAATTTGCTGCTCTCATAAAAAATATATAAGGTACTCATTCTCTAGCATATGGTGGTAGCACTGTCTATAAATTAAACTGAAAAACAGCTTCCATTTTAGCCAGTAGCTGATGAGACTAGATGGAAACCTCATGAATACTGGTGGCTATTTTCATGGATCTACATTGCATTGCATCATTTGATGATGTTGGAATACAGCAATGGGGAAAAAAAAAACCAAACAGGAGAAGAAATGATAGAAATAACACGTTTGCATCTTTTGTTTTTAAAGTCGGCTATGGACAAAATAGTGGTTATAGTTGTGATTTAGTGCAAGGAGCCTTGAAACCTTGTGAATCTATGCTTGAGAACCCAAGTTCTCAGGGCTGCAAGATTACCTCCTGCAATGTAAATATCTCCCAAAAGCTCTGTCAGCTTCAGCTCAAACAAAGCTGTCACAATTTCCCTTGACAAGTTCTAGGCTCCACAGCATACAGCCTTTAGGCAGGACTATTAGTGCTCTGATAAAAATATGAAACAAAATTACTTTTTGATCTCTTTTTCATTTAAATTCAGAATTCTCAGTTCCCCAAGATATTTCAACAGGTCAGAGTTTAATTCCACTTCCACAAAGAGCAGCAATTCTATATTCTAAAGCAGTTATTTCCCTTTCATAGAAAAAGTTTGTAGAAGCAGTAGAAGCAGAATTCAAACTGTATCACTAAACTGCAGTGTCCCTCAGACAATTTGCTTCTTTCTTAGTTATCAGTAAAAATAGAGGAATTGGCTAGCTCCATTTTTCAAAAGGAGTATAGGCACTTAGTAGCCTGGGTATTCTTGAAAGACAAATAAGTTAATAGAACTGTAAGGACATCTAATTTCCTAGAAGAAAAAAGAAGTGGAAAAAATTAGTCTGTAGAGTTTTCAAGTTGTGTTGGTTTATAAAAAATGTGCAACTATATCATGCAAAATCAATTATCTGGGACTATCTGATTAGACATTTTTGACACACTGGCATCCTTGTCTGAGGCCAGGATACTTCATCAGTCTTTGATAGGGAAGCTTTTTGAGTATCCAGGGAAATATACCTCCTTATCATTCATTATGTAGTAACCTATATATTAAAAGGTCAAGCTTTAGAATCTCACACATTGATGAGCCAGATTTAAGTTAATATTGACCCTATTAATGTGCAAATCATTAGTTTTCACTAATATTTTAACAGCAACTACAACAGGGAAAGGTTGAAATTGAGAGCTTACACTATGTTACTAAACAGCAACCAACACCAACAGATATTATTAAAGAAATGTAAACCACACAGAAGGATCTAGATGAGTTGCTGTTCACAGATTTACCACAGATTTGAATAAAAATAAGTTATTGATTAGAAAAAATATATTCACAAATCCTCTTTAACCTCATAATCTGTGAAAAAGGTCTGTCTTTGAAAAGAACCTGTAGTTTCTCAGAATAATATTCCTTAAAAGCAATCATTGCTCCTTCATTCACAAGATAAGGAATCTTTTATTTTACATTACTTATTAAACATGTTATTTACCTATCTCAGAAGCAGCAACTGTAATGTTATACCAAGGTGTTTCCTCTCTGTCAAAGATCTTGGCAGTCTTAATGGTTCCAGTGTTAGCATCAATGGTGAAATATCTATCTTCTTCTGAATTATGATCAACGAAATATCTATGAAGAAAGAAAAATAAATACATACATTAAAATAAATACATAAATATACTCATTTGGCACAAACATTCAAATGACCAGAAACCTACAAAGGAATACAACATAAAAGTTACTTGGAAATCTTTAGAGCATCATCACAGTTTTTAAAAAGAGTACTGTTATATTATCAAGGTATTCAAAACAAAAATAAATCTATTGCTTCCTTCATATGAAACATTAACTTTTGATATAAAACAAGCCTTCCACTAATATTTACATTTATTTTCCAGGAGTTGGTATTTGATAAAGCAAAACAAACTCTTTGTTAATAATGAAATGCTGCATATATGTTTACCTTATGTTTATAGGCATATTATATATGGGCACTATCTCCACGGGTGGCTGCATATCCCCTGGATGCCCTTTTTTTTCTATTTTACCTTGCTCTATTGGCAATCAGCCCTTTTTTTTCACCCACCATGCCTTGATGTAATTGTTATTTAAATATGGGAGGCTTCCCTGGTCTTACTTTAATGACCCCAGGTGTCTGGGGTCACTGCTAGATGGGTTAATTGCATGGATTCAATCTGTCCCTACACCGCAGCCCATGCCTCATAGGTGTTAGAAATCATTGTTGTCACTTATTTCCAACCAATACGCTTGGCCCCTGTCTGGGCTCTCAAATCGCTTTGGTATGCCACTCAGTCCTTTCTCTGGGTTCTCACCAGTCCTTCTCTGGGCCTCAGGACCTTGTTGGTTCCATTCTTTTCTAGCCCCTCTGGTCACACATCTGGTCTCACTCTTTTCCAGCTCATCTCTATGCCTCTGGACCCTTCTGGTTCTGTTCTTTCCTGGCCTTTCTCTAGGCCTCTGGAACCTTCTGGTCCCACTGCTTCTTAAGGCTCCAACTCTGCCTGCTGAGTCCCACTCTCAATCTCAGGGCTCCTGATGTGCCTGATTGGCCCACTCACAGCCTCAGGGCTCTTGTTCTCTCTGCTGGGCCCACTCTCAGACGCAGGGCTCTACCTTAGTCATCTTCATAGGATCATAGAAAGTTGGGGTTGGAAGGGATCTCAGAAGGGCATGTAGTCCAACCCCGTGCTCAAAGCAGGACCATCCTCAACTAGATCATCCCAGCCAAGGCTTTATCTAGTTGGGTCTTAAAAATCTCCAAGGATGGAGATTTCACAATCCGGCAGCTCCAGAGATGGTGTCTTCAGGAGGGATTCGGATTCTGCAACCACGACCAGCACTTTCAGGGAGAAGTCTTCCTAGGGTGGGACAATCTTCATCTCTCTCCTAGAGGTAAGCATCTGTTCTTCCGCAGGTTGGCTGATCTCCTCTGAAGAGCTTTAAACTAGGTTCGACGGGGGACGGGGAACTGGTGGTTGATGAGAACCCAGGGTTGGAAAGCCACAAACAAGGCACCAGACCTAACCAGGTAAGCACTAAAGGGAACACATGCCATCAAGGCAAAGGGACACCAAGAGCACCCACTGGGGGGCTAACATGTCTTTACACAAATGCCAGGAGTATGGGGAACAAGGAAGAGGAACTCACACTCCTGCTTGTTAGCACACAGTATGACCTAGTTGGCTTAACTGAAACATGGTGCAATGCTATGCATGACTGGGCAGTAGGCATTGAGGGGTACAGCTTGTATAGATGAGACAGAGTAGGGAGAAAGGCAGGGGTGTAGCTTTCTATGTTAAGGAGCAGTACGCATCTTCTGTCATCAAGGCAGGAGTAGAGGAGGGGAATACTGAGGCACTGTTGGTCAGGATCAAGGGGAGGCCAGGGGAAAAGGACTTGGTAGTGGGGGTCTACTACAGACCTTCTCACTAGGATGACGAGCTAGATGAGATTCTCCAAGCAGCTTTCTGATGTCATACAGGCAAGGGAGGCAGTGGTCATGAGGGACCTAAATTACCCGGACATCAGCTGGGAGGAACAAGTGGCCAAAACAAGCTGCTTAAAGAGGTTCTTACACTGTGTGCAGGACCTACACCTAACCCAGATGGTGTCCAGTCCCATCAGGGGTAGAGCGTTGCTAGACCTGGTCTTAGCAACAGGGGATGATCTCATGGGGGACCTGCGGGTACACAGTAACCTGGGTGATAGTGATCACAATTTGGTAGAGTTCACTATCCAGTGAAGGGGGAGAAAAATATCCAGTGATGCTAAAGTTTTAGACTTCAGAAGGGCCAACGTTATTAAACTTAGATACCTAGTTAGTGAGGTGACCAAACTCAAGAGCATCGGGCTAATGGGGGTCCAAGAGTGTTGAAAGTTTCTCAAGGGAGTGATACTTGGGGCACAAAAGGAGTCTATCCCCTTATGCAGGAAAGGAACTAAGGGGATAAAAAAGCCCCCCTTGGCTGAACAGGGAGCTTCAGGAAAGACTTGGGGCAAAGAATGAGATGTATAGGCAGTGGAAGCAGGGGGCAGCCACAAAGAAGGAATACACCACTAGACTTTTTCCAGTTTCTCCTTATCCTTTCTGTAGTTTGGTGCCCAAAACCCTAACCCTAGCCCTGGCTCAGTCTCACCTCTGGGCCCCCTGGCTCCAGCTTTCTCAGTCTCTGGTCCTTTTGGACTCATCTGGACCCCTCAATAGGTCCTCTGGACTCTTCTTCAGACTCGCACTCCTGCCCCTGCTTCAGACCCACACTCTCAGCCTCTTTCTAGGCCTCAGACTTCTTATCAGGTCCCACACACTTGGGATTTCCCTAGGCCCTGGACCCCTCATCACTCACTGGGTCTCCAGGAACCTGCTCCACCCCTTTAGTTCCTCCCCAAACCTCCAGACTGCTAAAGGCTGCACTCTCCTTGCTGACATTCCAGAGCTGCAGCCATCCTGCTCAGTAGATGTTTCCTTAGCAGCCTCCAAGACGTTACTGATGGTTCAACGCAGGGCTTAGGCTTATATCTAGTCTAAATCAAGCCCTTTTCCTGGGTCAGATGACTCCACAATCACCTCTGGCCACACCTGCAGCCTGCTTCTCCAGCATGGCCCGTCTGCCTTCCTGCCAACTCCAGCCTGTTTTAGCCACAGCCAGCCTGCATTTAAAGTGGCAGAAGGTTCAAGCCTCCTGCTCACCCATACACACACACATACACATACATACATGTATGTATATACACACAGATATAAACACACACACACACACTAGGGCTGTGCGAAGCTTTGGTCACTGATTTGGTTCGGTAGAGATTCAACTCAATTCAGTGGCCAAATCTCTGAATCCCAATTGAATCTGGAGACACTTTAATTTCTCTGAATTGATTCACAGATATTCAGAAAGATTCAATGATTTGGACAGAGACACAACTTTAAATGTTTTTTCTATATACCTCAAGGTACCAGGTGGCTCGTGAATGCTGAGATGCTGAGGTGGATGGAGCATCTCACAGGAGCATGGGTGGGTCCCCAGAGTGTTCAGCAGCAGACCTGGAAGAGGACCAGAAGCACTTCTGGTCTACTTCCGGGTCTGCCGGGAAGTACACTGGGAGGCCCTCCCGTATCCTCCTGGCTCAGTGACTGGTGCCTCCTGGGTCTGGGGGGGGGCACCCGGGGTTCCCCCCGGCATGCTCGGCGGTGGACCCAGAAGTGGACTTCCGAGGGCCAAAAGTACTTCCGGTCCACTTCCAGGTTTGCTGCTGAGCATGTAGGTGGCTCCCCCACGCTCCTGTGGGATGCTCCATCCACTCCACAATTGCAGCATTCACGAGCCACACCTGGAACCTCGAGGTATATAGAAAAAACATTTAAAGCTGTGTCTATAGCCCAATTACTGATTCTCTGAATCAGCATTGAATCTTCAGATTTGGATTTGGCCGAATCAAATCAGGACAGTGACCTGAATCAACAAATTAAATCACTGTCCCTGAATCCAAATCAAATACAGCCCATTTCACACACCCCTAATACATGCACACATATACATACATATATCTATACACACATACATACATAGACACATTCATACACACACACACATATACACGCATATAAATATATATTACAAGGTATATACACACACACACACACACACACATATATACATATAGATAGATAGATACACACACATAAAGATATAAGATAAGGAGGTAAGGAAGGGAAAGATTAATGTCATTGCTAAGTACTTGCTACCATTGTACCTCAGAGTGCTCATTTCCTGTACCTACAGAATGACGTGTCTTCTTGACATGATTTTGAAACATAATGGCATAAGATACCTTGTAATATTAAGGGATGGTGGTATCAGAAATAGCCGACTCACAAGTGCTGTGACTGACACTAGACAAGAAGCAGAACTAAACAGCTCTGCTTAAGTGCTTTGGCTTCTTGGCATATTGCCTAGCAATGCAAGTGAGAACTCTGAAGTGAGAAAAGGAAGCAAACAAGAGCCAAGGAACACAAAGGAAGAGATTGGCAAGCAATAATTTTCAAAGCATAATTCCTTCAACATTGCTTTTAACAAATTAAGCAAATTACAGACTTCTATCTAGGTTTCTTGACTACCTCTAGGTTTGCTGATAACCCAGGGAGAGTTGTCTGTCTGGGACTGGGGAAGTCAGAAGGCTAAAAATAGCCCAGTCAGGTTGAGGGGAGGGGTGTGTAGAAGGACAGGCCCAGGGCTGGAGCGAGCGGCTGGGCTTTCCCAGCCCTGAGGCTGCAGTCCAAACCTGTGCAGCCATTTGGTACCTCAGGCCAATCTGTTCCCCATCTAACTTAGTTCACCTCCTTATGTGAACTAATTCATTTTTCACCAGCCATTTTTTCCTCCAGTCTAATCTTCATAATTATCTGTACAGATTGCCATTTAAGACTGACCTAACCCTAGCCATGTTAGGTCATGGCTAAGTTTAACATTTGCACATACCCTTAGGGTGTTATCTCATACAGTTCATAATAAATGGATCTGGACTAATATATACATTAAAGTAATATTAGGAAGAACACTCTAAATAAACTGATCCAGAAAGGGACAGGGATTCAAAAAGCCTGAGTCTGAAAGGATTCAATCTTTGCAGGCTAGTCTAAACTGCAGAGACTGAACCAGTTTGCAAGTGAATAGACATCCACTTTTTATTCCAGAAATGTAGGTACATGCCTGCAATGGCTCAGGCCAGAAGCCCAGAGGCGTTACAGCAGCCCTCCCTTCCTTTCCACAGGGAAGCTGAGCTTGGGGGGGCTCTTACCTTGCACCACCGCAGGGCAGGGAGGGGGCCTCTGTATGGTGCTGGAGGGGGACTCTTCCTCCTCCTCCCTTTCCCCTGCCACCACAGGGTGGAGAGAGGGGCTCTGTGTGGTGCTGCCTGGCCCCAGAAGGGGACTCTTCCCTCTCCTTCTCCTCCCTGCTTAGTCAGCAGCCTGGCCTGCTGCACATGGGCAGCGGGCTACCTAAGTGAGCTTGGAGCCAGTCTGGGTTGCCTGCTGCCCAGCCAAGCGCCACCTGTGCATGCTAGGCCAGGCTGCTTTCACTGATAGAGCTCAGCTTTGCTGTCACTGAGCTGCAACCACTGGAGCCTGGGCTGGCCCCACCATACGGCTGCCTCAGCCAGGACTGAGCAGGGTTGGCCTGTGCTGTGGGGGCAGAGCCCTCCCCAGCAGTTGCATGTCAGTGACAGCTGCTCCCCATGCCTAGGCTAGGTTGGGCTGGGCAGTGCCACAGAGATCCCCACCCCCACCCTGTGGCAGGAGTGGGGAAGAAGGAAGGGGAAGAGTCCCCCTTCAGCATTACACAGAGCCCCCATCTCCACCCTGTGGGGAGGGAAGAGGAGGGGGAAGAGTCCTCCTCTGGGGCTAGGCAGCACTGCACAGAGCCCCCTCCTTGTCCAATGGCAGCAGGGGGAGAAAAAAGAGTGGGGAGAATCCCCTCAAGCCCCATGGCAGCGAGAGGGGGGAGGAGGGCTGTTCCACCCTGGCTGTGGTCCCCCAGTGGGAGGGGGTGAATTAACCTCCTCCCTGCCCCCTCAGCCTGAATGGGGCCATGCTGGAGCAGCTACAGTCCCTACCAGTGGGACAGGGAAGGGAGGGGAGAAATAAAACCCCTCCATGCTTGTGTTCCCTAGGGCACCCTCACAGGCTCTTGCCCCTCCCCCTGCCCTTGCTGCTCCAGTGGCAGGGGGGAGGGCATAGCCAGATGCCATCCCGACATGGCCCTATTAAGTGGAAGGCAGCAGGGAGGAAGAGCATTAAATCTTCCCTCTGTCCCTTCTGCTCCCAGGGACTGAAGCTGGGGTCTGCCAGTCCTGGCCCACCATCTCCACCTCCACTGCTCACCCACAGACAGATAGACCCCTGCTATGGTGGTGGGGAGGGGAAGGAAGGAAGAATTAATCCCCTCCCTGCCTACTTTGCCTTAAGTGGGCCATGCTGGGATGTATCTGACCACGTCTTCGCTCCAGCTCTGGCTAGAGATCAGAGGGGCAAGGCCAGCCCTGCTCTCCGGAGCCCAGGGATGCAGAGCATGTTGGGTTGCTGGAGGACTCAGGTTTAACTTAAACCAAGAAGGGGTGTGGGACAGGAGTTGCATAAACTGGTTTGACCCAAATCAGTTAAGTATGATAGTACATTCAACCAGGTTTGTCTTAAACCAGTTTGGGCCATTTTGAAACTGAATTATGTGAACTAAACTTCTGTTCTGTTACAGGTTTAAACCAGTTTCTGATCACTTAAACCAGTTCATATGTAACTTCTGTCCCTAGCCTAAAATAACTCTATAAAATCCTATTCCACCTATATTAAAAGACCAGTAATGTGCAACTACTCATTATTTGTTAGTCCCTGGAGTGGACACTTTTAAATGCACTGAAACATTATCTAAACCCTGTAAATTCTTGAATTATTTGAACAAGTAATAGGAAAAACATATCTACTGCTTATGAGCTAATAAATTATATTAATATTAATAATGATAAGAATAATGACAGATAGGTTTTCATGGTTCTGAAAATGGATAGACCAACAATTTTAAAAGTCAAAACATTTCTCCAATACTTTGTTCCACATTCTTTCATTTTACAATCACTTACTCTCAGCCATATATCTCTTATGGTCTATTTGTAGCAAGGACATATTAGAGTACTATTTACTAATGCTACCTGCAAGTTTAATCAACACCAAGCAAATAAGTATAACTTTGTTTAAATTGATATTATGGTTGTATGTCTGTTATGTTGTTTTTGGGAGCATGGCTTTTAGCCAGAATCCTTAATAAATTGACATAACTTTAAGGCATCCATTAAGCACATCATTAATAATGATACTGAGAACAGCTTACTCTTGCCAGCAGTGGGAAGTGCCACTTGTGCTGTGCTACCCTTTTGAATATTGTAGAAGATATTCTCTCAAGGGGAGGGCAGATTAAGAATGCATCACTGTTTTCGCTGGGGCTCCTGATCCCTATCTCTGATAAAAGCCAATTATGTTGACCAGCTCCAAGTTATTCAAGATGTGGGAAGCATCTCCTGTTATCTTAAAGAAATGAAAATGAAGTACAATATTCACTAGCATACCACACACAACTTCCCTTAAAAAAAATCAGCCCTCAAAAACTGGGGTGCATGTCTTAAGCTGATTTTTCTTCACTAGAATAGAAAAGGGAAAGAAAAAAGCAAGCAGACATGATGCTAAAGCGGCTGCCAAGATAGCTGTCACTTCTCCCCAGCATAGCAAGCAGCATGGGTTAACTCTTTCACAGATGCTGGTAAGGCAGCATCTTTTGGCTGAAGAGCCACTGAGCTGGCTGGGGGTTAGCGAGCTGTTAAATGCAGCCTGCATTATCTTTGTGAGACTTGTGGTGTGGAAACAACACTTCAGGATTTACAGAAATTTATATAAAGAGCTACTTATAGTGAAGAAGTAACAGTTTTGCTACTGTCCTTGCAAGGATTTGGGAACTAGCTTTGTTGCTGTCCCAGTACATTTATGGATTTACATATGAAAGCATCCTAGCTAGGCAACCCTGTATAAATTGTTTGCCCCCAAACCAGCAATAGAAACCAGTCATAAAATGGTTCATAAAGTTGGCTTGCAAATAGGCTATGAAGGCATACCTATTGGTTAGGCCTGTGTGAAACAGCTAATATTCGCTTTGGATTTGGCCAATTCAGGGGACAGTGATTCAATTCAGTGATTCAAATCACTGTCCCGAATTGTTTCAGCTGAATCAGCCAGTCCCATGCCCCCCAGCCCAGCAATGGGAAAAAAAGCCCCAGGTGCTGCCCAGCGGGGGGGACAATCCCCGATGACCCCCACTGCCCCATGCTGCATGGGGGGGGCTCTACACAAGCTCCCTGACACCCCTTCTAACTCCCCTAGCTCTCACATGGGTGCCCGGCCCGGGCCAGCTCCAGCCCTTTAAGAAAAAAAAAAAAAAGGAGAAAAGCCCCACACACTGCTGCTGCCCCTAGTACTGACCAGCTTGAAGTCCAGCTGCAGCTCCCTGCTGCAGCCACCGGGAACTGCCTGAATCATCAAAGTTCTCCAAATCTTTTCTGAAGATTCGGAGAGCTTTGAATTGATTCGGACCTTTAAATTCATTCCAATTTGATTCAGATTTGGAGATTCAGCCACCAAATTGAGCCGGATCTCCTCTGAATCAAATCACCACCTGAAGCTTCACATAGCCCTACTATTTGTCATGCTATCTAATGATGTTGTACAAGAAATTAAATATTATCACAGTGATACCTGTTGTAAAACTTGATTAGGTTTCAAATCATATCAAAGTCTTTTTCTTCATAAATATACGTTCAAATGTAAGGCAGGGAAAACATTTTAAAACCAACTCATATGAATGAAATTAACCCTTTCAGTCTTCTGTTTGGTAATTTATATAAAGTTTAATCAATACAAATCTTTAACATACAGCACTCTGCTGTCTGTGCATGAAAATCTCATCAGGTTAAAGAATGTGATGAGGTGGGCTGGTTTGGATTATTGTTTTTAGTCTAACCTCAGTGGTTAAAAAGGAAGACTGTGAGATTATCACTTGTGCCTCCAAATTGAGTAAAATACCTCAAGAGGCTCTATTCCTCTTTTCTGGCAAATCCTTCTCTGTTAATTGTGCTCGTTTATGGTGGAAGTACTCCCCCATTCTAGAATGTAGAGAGGTACAGTGTATATATATGCTGGATGGAGGGGGAGGTCCAAAGGAAAAGAAACCATTCCCCCTTTTGTGTGGCCTTCATAGTTTTCACACTCTACACTCTGAGGCTCATGGAAGAGGAAGGGGGTGGGTGGAAAAGTACTGGACACTAGAGTGGGTATTAAGCATAGGCCAGGGACAAGGCAGGTGTGGACTACACCATAATTCTCACATACCTGGCATTTACCTGGGTCCACTCAGTTACAGGACTCCCACCATACAACCAATAAGTTGGGTAGATCTTCCCAACCTACTGCCTAGGACTTGATTTATATCTGTATTCCTTCAGCTTGTCTGCTGCAAGGGGCTCTGGTTTGGAGAGCATGATATGGAGCTTAGTCTGCAAAGATTTCAAGTCACCGTTTTCAGACAAAAGTTACACCAGCCGAGATCCCAGGTCTCACTTCTCACTGGGACCTGGCTCTCTTGGCCTTTATCTGCAGTAGACCCTGGCTAAAAGCTACAACAACTAGACCTTTCTACATTTTTCTACACCTGTGTTTTCCTTATCCTACCCATGCCTTGGAAATGCTGCAAGGATGGTGATGCCAATCACTTTGGTCCAGCTAAAAAACTCCTTTGTTATGCCACAAAAATATGTGATTGATGAAAACCACAGCACATTGGAAACACAACTCAGTTTTATACTGCTGTAAGAATACTGAAGTCAGTGCAATTCCACTAGCTAAGTGAACATTCAGGCCCAGAATCCTCAAATAGAAACAAAATCTGTACATTTTTAGGATTATAGACGCTATATCAGGTAGCCAGAGGTATTTCAGGGGTGGCAGGAGCAATATCTTGTGGGGAAGGCACAACTGCATGGCACTTGATTTGACTTATGCTATAATTATTTAGGAATACAGGATGGGGGATGGAGAAAGAGCAATAAAGGAAGGAATGCTCCTCCTTTGCAAAGACAGATAGCAAATCAGACAGAATAGGAACATGATTCCTAGCCTTGAGCACTACAAAACAGGGTTGATTTATAGGCAGGGTTTGGAATTTTGGGGAAAATAATTTGGCAAGAATAGAAAAAGCAAAAGAGAAAGAAGAAAAAAAGGACAGTGGGCTCTTCCCCTGTGCTAAAATAGGGCACCAAGTGTATAGACATACAAAATGGGAAGATTTTGCAGTTTCTATAAGATGTGATCCATGCATATTGCAGGGTTACCATTTTAAATTCTAAGGCTAAACAAAAGGGAGGAACTCTTATCTTTTCTGTAGTCCTCTGCTAGGAAGCAGGACTTGCAAAATCCAGAAGGATTCTCTTAGTACAGGACTTATGTTAATAAAATACATAGAAACCATATATATGACATGCTGCAAGATGAAATGGTCAGTCTATACAGAACACAAAATAACTAAAGGATAATCTTCACAGAGAGCTCTGAATTAGAAGAGGAAGCAGGGCACACTATCTAGACTGCATGCTGCTTTAAAAATATGAAACCAAACCTTTACTACATATATATTCTGGGTCACTGACTAACGAGGACCTTTCATGGACTACTGTTCTTATTGTATTAGATAAGGATTTGGGTGGGGCTTTGGTTTGTTTTGTTTTTGACCTTATTCTCACAGCGATTACATAGATGAGCTCCAAGATTATTATAAAGAACTTACCTGACCGCATATTGAGCTTGTCTTCTCATACTTTACATAGTATAATGGAATTATATTTCTGCCCATAATATCTGTAATGGAACCTTTTTATTTTATAAAGGGCTTTTCACTACAATGTGTAGATACTGTATTTGAGATTGCTATTTTGGCTTTTTACTGCACCAGTACAGTACACTTCACATTAGGTACTTGTCTCTTAATATTTACTATGTTCAGAAATGAAATAAGGGGCTACTCTATCCATGGGGCCCTTCACTCCACTTAAATTCCACATTCCTGGATTTTAATATTGGATTTTTTAAAATATGGGATCTTTATCATACTGTTCCATACTATAAAAGAGTTGTAGAGAAATAAGTGATTCTGGACCACGAATTTGCCACTGATCTTACTGACATAATTAACCTCCGGTGGGAGGTAACTCTGTTTTACTCCCCCATGCAAGGTGTGCATGTGGAGGTGTAGAGGTGACATTCATCAGCCCGTCACAGATCATGGAACATATCATCCAAAAGACATAAGAATCATGGGCCTATGGAAAATGGATGCTTAGTCCTCTAGGAAGGGCTAGAATATGTAGCTTCCATTTTCCTTCCCCTTTGACAGTGGTTGGTTAAAGGAAGACCAGATACTAGGATAGAGTGAAATCTATTGGAATAGAGTTCTTGTGATATTCCCATCTTTTCCAGCCCCTCACTCTTCATACCTCGCAACACTCTTACCTCAGAGTCTAAAACTGAACCACAGTTTATACTGTGCAAGAAGAGGTTTGGGTCTGGGTACTTTAAAGCCATGTGCTTCAAAACTCAGGGAAGATTTAGAATTTCATGTTTCATTTTTGTTTCACTTCTGATAAATATAGAACTTCGCATTCAGATGTGCAGTATATAAATACAATCTCTCTCAAGATTATAAATGTTCTCAAAGATCCCAGAAATAATTTTGGTAATGCATTAAAATCCAAGAGGACATAATTTGTTACACAACTCACTGTTCCTTTTATAATATCATCTACTGAAAATTTTCCAGCTCTCTGAAGTATGATACAATGTAATTTGTCAGATTATCCTTGTATTTTACTAGCAATCCTGCAAAAGTTAAAATAGGTTCCTGTATTTCCTGTGATATTTGAAATACAAATTAATTTCCCCTATATAATGCTAATTGCTGTAGCCCTGTGAAGCTGCAATTCATTATTTATTTTATTAGTATTTTATTTAAAAGAGCTGAATGGAAAGTTAGCACTTAATTCAAAGTGAGGTGAAGCAAGTTTGAGTTTATTACCACTCTCAGATTTATTATCACTCTCAGATAACCACCTGATGGTGGTTAGAAATAGAGCAAGTAACTTAAGCACTATGATATATCATCCATTACGTGATAATACTACACAACAATTAGAGTGGAAAGCCAAGAGAAGCACTAAGACTCTACTATATGCTCTACTAACTTCTCATAAAATGAGCAGCCTGACATGCAGGGAAAACACTTTTCCAATTCTGTAGGTTTCTTTAATCTGGGTTATGCATCTACATTTTCTGGAAATAAAGCAGCTGCTTTATATAAAAGGCAACAGAACCATGTGGCCCATTTTTGTTCCATATTCAAATCTTCTGTGCATCATCATCTTTTAGCTATGATGATAAGGGTTGGGGGAGAAAGCAGTTTATTTTCTAATGCAGTTTGGAAAGTGCTAAGACTACTTCAGTTCCATATTGTTAATCAGTCTCAGCACTGGCTAATGAAGTTTATTATAGCAAAGTAGCATACAAAGTGGTTGGGACCAACAAAAAAATACTTTGAATTTTAAAATACTAATGCTGCAAAACCTTCCCTATTCAACCACCCAAGGACCTTGTAAAATAGAATAGGCATCTTTTAACCAAATAGTGATACAGATTGTGATACTGAAAAGTGGAGAATATTTTTCTATCTTCTTATTTGCATCACAGTGGGTGCATCTACATGACATGCTAACTGTGCAGTAGCCTAATAATACTGTGCAGTAGCGCAACACAGCACAAACAGTGCTAATATGCTACTGTGCAGTATTATTAGGCTACTGCACAGTCGCATCACTAAAAAGACATTTGCCTGGCACTACCATGCAGTGACTCTGGTTACTGCACATTTATTTAGTACTTGATTATACAAGTACTAAATTAAATGCACAGTAACTACTGTACATTAATGAATGTGTAGACATGCCCAGTAGCATATAGATAGACTGACCATATGGGGCAATGTGAAATCCAAGACACTGCCCCCTTCCCCTCTCCCCTGCTCCTCACCTGTCAAGTCAGCAGCTCTGCTGCAGAGGCAGGGACAGGGCAATGCAATGAGCACAATATTCAGGCAACCAAGGGAGTCAATAGACTGTGCATGAACCATTGTTCTTTATTTTACAGATATTAATCATCTCCCCTTTTTAACAGTCATTTCACTAATCAAGCTAACCTATTTTAAGCAACTTTGATGTCTGCTAGGGCTTCCTATTTCACAACTAGTGCTACTCTTCCTCCCTGCGCTGTGCCTGGGATGCTCATTTTTATTTTCACCAGCCAGCCAGGAGTGACCTCCAAAATCCAGAAGTGTTCCAGCCAAACAGGGATCTATGGTCACCCTACACATAGAGAACTAGTTAATTTCAGAGCCCCATTGTATGGGGGACTCTTGCAACAGCTAGCCAGGGACAGTCCCTGCCCTGCAGAGTAGGCATTTTAAGACATGACAAAATAAACATATATAACAAATATTCAGAAGAGACAGCTACTTCACTGATGGGTTGTTTGTCTCCTGGAAATAGTGCTAGTTTAACTGTTGATAAATAGTGCATAGCAAAAGCAGAAATTCTATAGCCAACATTATTATATTTTAAACATTATAGTACCATTTTTCACCATGAACTTTCTTGATTACAACATAATGGGCATGTCTATGTGAGACATTACTTGGGCAGTAGACTAATTAGCTGAACAGCAAACATCTCGGCATCTATACATACACCCCTATTAGGCTAGAGTAAACTAATTTACTCCTGAGCAGGACAATACTTGTAAATAACATTGCTCTAGAATAAAAAATTCCATAGCAGCACATGCGTAGATGCTGACCTGGCTGACTGGGGCACAAGGGTGCTTCAGCGTGGTGACTGCCTGCTGGCTAGCTCCACGCTGAAGTACCCTCATGCTCCAGCCAGGCCCTCCACAGCATGATGAGCCAGGGGGAGCAGCCCCAGGTTGATAGGTTGACCCTCAGGCTCCGTGTCAGCCAGGGCTGCTCCAACCTGGCTCAACATGCTGTAGTCCCAGGCACATGTTCTAACAGCAATAAATTCAAGTTTTTATTGCTCCCAGGCACATGTTCAAGCAGTGTACCCAGGAGCATTGAACTCCGGAGCAATAAACCCCAGAGATTATCACTTCATATTAAATGTAAGTGTAGATGTGCCCAATGTGAAGGAAGACCATTCTCTCCATGCAGCCTTATTGGTATTAAATTAATCTGAGGAAAGTTAGCTCATTCAACAGTTAGACACATTCAACAGTCTTCATTAGCACATGAGAATAATGGGAAAAGCACTGCATTAGATACTTCTCTTGCCAAATGACTATTAGCTCAGAATGATCATGTCTCAAAAGTTTTCAAATTGTGTTGTAACCCCTTGCCATATAGATAGGTGAAGAGGGGATTAGAGAGTAGTCATGTAAGTTTATTTTTTCTTGAAAATCAACTCGTCTATGCAGAACAGATCCAGGTAACATGCTTCAAAGAAAACTAGGGAGAATGCACTATGAGGAGAAGGATCCACTACCCAAAGACACCTATTCTAAAAGGATGCATTGCCTCAGGGACCACTGCAGTCCTGAGGCAGTAGTTGCAGACATGGAGCTGTCTAACTGCTCATTTTTCACTCTGTTAGGGAGAGGTCCTTTCCAAGCTAATCCCTATTGAGGTAATGTGCAGCTTGTTTGCTTGGACTGTGTATAGGGTCTGGAGAGAAGAGAAGCCTTTAAAAGCAAGGTATGAAAAAAGACTTCATTTTTATTTCTCCTTTCATTTGTATTTGGCTATGTCTAAGTAAAAATGCCAGAGCTTGTGCACAAGTGTATGCTCAAAAAGAATTCTCTTCAATAAAGTTTCAATATAGTATCTTTTCTTTAGACTTAGAATAGGCACTATTTCAAATGTTTTCCATGAATTTTGAGCTCTTTCCATAAATGTTGGTTGAAAATAGCTATCCTTTGTACTGTTAAATCCAGCTACCTTCAGACTCAAAATACAGGCAATTTTTTAATATTTTCAAGATATTATAAATTAATTTGGGGTGTTTTCTTTTTTGATAGTTATTTTTCTAATGGAAGTTAATTAAAATGAAAACATTGAGAACCTTGTGTATTTGCAATGACAAATAATTTTTACCCAAAAGAAGATTGAACCATTTCTGGGGAAAAGAAAAAAAAAACAGTAAAGCAAAAGAAAACAATGGATCAAGTTTCAATGAAATGATGTGAAAAAAATGCCATTAACTAGATTTACGATTAAAGAGGTTCTTTGTTTGAAGGTCATTCTAATACATGAGCAGTTTAAGGCCTTGTACAGACATTCAGTTTGTCCTGGGAGAGTTTCTACTCTCCCAAGGGAAACCACAAGTGTATAGATATTGAGATTTTCTCCTAGAGCAAAAATGATCATTCCAGGAGAAAAATAACCTGGGAACAACCAGGGTTAAATCACTCCCAGGAGTATTTCTCCTGGAACAATGAATGTCTATGCATTCTGTGGCTTCTTTCAGAAAAGAACATAGTTGCCCTGCCCCTCTGCCACCCCAAGGGAAACAGTATGTCACTCGCTGGACTCTGTTGCTTTAGCAGAAAGAGAACACACCCTCTTCACAATCCCCTCATTGTGCTACATGGAAACACAGACTAACCACAGACAATCTAGGTCAGCCAGTCAAGGCTGCCCTATGCACTGCTGCCATGTAGTGCCAAGGGAGCCTACAGAGCATGCTGAGATGTGTGCATAGGGCTCCCACTCCACACTCCAGTTACACAGTGTCAGCAGAGCAAGATCTCTTCAGGACCACAGAACAAGGAACAATGGTCTCAAGTTACAGCAAAGGGAGTTTAGGTTAGATATTAGAAAGAATTTTCTCACAAGGAAGGTAGTGAAACACTGGAACAGGTTACCCAGAGAGGTGGTGGAAGCTCCATCCTTGGAGGTTTTCAAAACCCAGCAAAACAAAGCTTTGGCTGGGATGATCCTGCTTTGGGGATGATCCTGCTTTGAGCAGGGGGTTGGACTGGATGACATCCTGAGGTCCCTTCCAACCTTAACTTTCTATGATTCTATAAATTAAATGTCTGTACATGTGGTTATTATTTAGGTTCTCTACCAGAAGAACAAACTTGTGAAAATTCTCCTAGAGTATCTAAAAGTGTGTATGCAACTTAATTATAGCCCAACTTAGTGTATTCTGGTTAAGTACGCCGTTCAAGCACCTTTGGACAGCAGAATGCTGAAGGCTAGGTAAGTATAGTGAATAGCTGCAAACATAAATCTCAGCAGCAGCATCTATAAATGTAAAACCCTGGGTTGACTTGTTTCTCCAAAAATCCAGCTGTCCTAAAATGTAACAGGATAAATGAACAGGAGATAAATGTGAATGAGTAGATAAAGAAATCCATCCAAGTGTTTAAAAAAAATGTCAGGCACTAAAGTGAGCACAATAAAATGTGCAGATAAGGTAAATAAGAGAAGTTAGAAAGAAAGTAATAAGGTCACTGATTTTAGACGTGTGAAACAAACTTGATGAAATCTTCTGAAAATCCTAAAGAGTGGAAATAACCAGAAGTAATGGAAAGACAATATTTAAAACAAAGTTAAAAACCTTACTGCATTTCAAAGCTGGAACAGAAAACTTTGGACCCAATGTTCACCATCCTCTATTTGAAGAAGGCAGCATATAAATATTGTGATGATGCTGTAGGTTGAAAAAACTGTACAATAGCCTCCTTCTCCTCAATTATGCTATCACTACTAGCTACATCTACCCACACGCAGAGTTGGACACACTTTACATCTTTCAGTTTGGGCTTATATGAAGAATGGAAAGTTATGCTTGAACTGCTACAGGGCAATGTAGGAGAAAGGGACTTTCCACCTCCTCACGGAAAATAAAAACATATATTCTACTTGGTCACTTGCTGTTTGGTTTTACTACCAAGAATTTAAGAAATGATTGACCCTGAGGGCTGTTATTTAGGCTAATAGCTCCTGTGATCATTTCTGTAATGATCATTCCTGACACCAAAATAAAGTGTGAACTTACTTGGATGGTAGATTCATCTAAGTATTGTATTTTTTACCAACAGGACAACAAGGCAATGATATCAGTCTGGATGTGTTTTTATACCAATAGATATTGCCTGTTCAAGGGTGTGTTTTTGTACAAATGATTTGTTTCTGGAAGAAAAAAGATATCTCATTGTTCCCTTTTACAATAGACTCCCCCTACATTTGTCTAGCATAGATTAAAGAGAGAGAGATCATCCTACACATTTCAGAACCCATCTTTAGTGGGTAAATTCAGTACTTGGACTTATTATACCTTACTAAGCTGTTAGCACTGTCGGGATCTTGTGCTGTCACAGTGCCAACAACAGTCCCGATCTTTGCATTTTCATAAACTTCCATAGTGTAGGAAGGCATGGTGAAAAGTGGAGGTTCATCCACATCTCCAACAATGATCTTCAGCATAGTTACATCCTTAAATGGTCCCAAATGTGAGAAGCGAAAGTCAAGGTGGGTATTTGCACCTTCTATATTAAGTGTATAGGATTTCTTCTTTTCATAGTTCAGTGGCTGTTGAAAGAAAAGAGACATGACATTACCATAGTATGCTTTGACTTAACTGGCTCACAATAAAATTTTCTTTTCAACTTGTTGGAAAGACTGTAACCTATGGGTCAACTGTCCTAACATGGTAGATACTTCTGCATATAGTAATGTGTAGATACACATAGTAGAAAGCAAAGATATCTCAGGAAACACAGACCAGACTGTAACAGAATGTGGTTGTCACAGATTCACACCAAAACCAAGCTGCCTCTGGGATTCACCATGTGAAATCAAATCCTGAATAGAAAAGGTATTGGAGAAAAATGGCCCACCAGCCAACAGAATTCCAGGTACCCCAGGGTGACCAGAATTTTTTAGAGGATTCTGGTGACTCATGAGAATGCTGACTGGGGGTCAGGTGATGGTAGTTAGAAGTGATTTAGGAAGTTATCTAGGTAATATATTTTGTCTTTGGATGATCCTAGGTTTGGGGAATCTAAGGTTCCTAGCTGTCATG
>NW_005842069.1:2473337-2494765 GCF_000455745.1 Alligator sinensis | reverse complement strand
AGCAGGAAGGCTGATCTCTAAAAATATTGACAGCAGTCTTAGGAGAGGTAGGGTATAGCCACATGAGAAGGTAAGAAATTTTTCTTGTCTTTTTATTTCTCTCTCCAAACCCATGGTCAGTTTTGCTTGTGTAATTGTTTTCTCTTATATAATCACTCCATTTGCTGTTTTGTCTCCTTACTGTGGCAAAAGTGATTGCTGAGTGAGAGATTCCAGTCTAACCCTTTCTATGGAAAGGGGAACCTACAATTTCTTTCACAACCCAACAGGATGGCCATCCAGGGCTGGGAGAGATTCCCTTATAGCAGCTGCAGAGTCCAGTATAAGGGCAGTGGAGTTGAGGCATGCTGGGATAAGGAGATCTTAAGGCAATCTTGGTCTGTGGGGCAAGTGGCAGCACAGTGGAGAGAAATTCTGGGGGTGCCCTGTGGATGGGTTTGTGACAGTTGCCATTTGTGAACAGTTGATTCTCGTTCTGGGATAATGTGAAATTTTTTTATTTACATATTTTTTCAGCTTTTCCCTCGCTATTGTCCAATATTAAAAGCAGTTAGAGAAAGACTGTGAATATGCAAATCAAATTCCTTCACCACTAATTAATTTGTGTGTTTAAGTGAGAACCCATTTCAACCCATTTCCTAAGTACCTGATTCATAAAGTGTGTCTGTCTAGGAAAGCATTCATCCATATTGTTAAATAGGGAGATTTTAGCAGGTGCTTAAATTTAAGCATGTACTTGAATACTTCTCAGAATAGGTATAAGTGTATGATCATATGCTTCTGCGCCTAATGCCTGGGAGTAATAGAACTCATAGGAAATTACCAGGATGTAAATAAGAAATTGGCCCTCTTTACTAAAGGCAAGACAATCAGACAGACCACTCTTATCTCTCATTCTGAGTGGACAATTTCTTCTGTAGAAGACCAGTTTCTGACCTTCTGTACATTTTCTAATTTAAAGTCTGCTTCTTTTTCTCAATCTGAGCATCTCCTTGAGTATTACATGGAAATTAAACTATAGTAAGATAGTAATAACTTTGCAGTTACATACTTAACATTAGGACATATAAAATTGAAAGCTGCATGTACAAATTGAATTTTAGCCACTTGTGCATGTGGCATGTAGCATGTATGCTACAACTTCAGTAACATTTCTGATTATTGGAGTAATATCATTGAAATAAGAAAGAAAGAAATTGCAGAATGTGGTCTACTGTGTTTAGTTCTCTCATCAGATGAAAGGTTTTACTCATAATAGTTGAATAAGACAGAACTTTCTTTAGACAGCTTTTTGGTTATCAATTTTAATCATTTGTATAATTTACATAAGATAAATAGGCAAGATGCTCATATATTTTTGTCCTCAATCTTTCATAATATCAAAGAATTTTGCAATGTAGGGGAGTCACAGTTGCTCCATTCTGGTCTCAATTCAGCAAAGAATGTAAATATTGTAGTTCTATTGACTTAAAGCCTGGCAAATACCTATGGAACCATCATTAGTTTAGACCCATTCTTGCTCCCATCTGCTGAAAGCTTATCATTGATTTCAATGGATTTAGAGTCAAGGATTTGGTTAGAAGGGTCACTGATCACTGCTAAATTTATTCTGATGGACAGCAAATGGCTGACATACTTTGTACTGACTCAAGACAGAAGCTACTGATTTTCTCAAAAAACTTACCAATGCCCTCATTTCTACATTCTCTGAAGCTTCCAACCATTAGTTACCTGGACATTCACAATCAATGATAAAATATTATTATTTACTTTGGTACTTCAGTCAAAGAGTAAGACTCTAGTCAACCTAATTTACAACCTTAATGAATGGTAATTTTTGAAATTTGCAGAGTACAAATAAAAGTTTCAAGTGGGAATTGCCTGTTTCTGAAGAATGTGCATACTTTTCAGCTAGAGCCAAAGGCTATACCTTTCTTAGACTAGGATTGCACTTGACTGATTGTGGGAACTGATTGCAAGGATCTGGATAAACTTAATGAGACATGTATTAACTGGAGTTATCCTAAGAAAAAAACCCACTAAAACTAAGGCTAAATTAAAGAAATAGGTGTTAAGTGCAATGCCTTTCTAATTTCTGGAATTTTTACTCACTATGTTTCTAACAAAAGATATAGAAGGTCCTGGAAAATCTCATATATTTTTACTTAAGAGGCTGAGACTGTAATTATTTTGTCAATTACCATGGTCTTAATCCAAAAAAGAAAGAGGGACTCTACAAGGATGTCTATAGTAATAGAAACTATAGCCCCCCCTACCGAATGAGGAAAGCAATCTAGTTATAGATGACGCAGAAAAAGCTGAAGTATTTAATGCCTTTTTTATTTCCATCTGCACAAATGAGGGCAGCTACCAGAGGATCAGAGCAATCAGCAACAAATATAGGGAAGGAGTCAAGCATCCCATAGTAATGGCAAAAAGTACAGAGATTACTTAGGTAAAATGGATGCTTTCAAATGGGCAGGGCTGGATAGAATGCACTTTAGGATACTGAAGGAATTGGCTGAAGTAATTTCAGAGACATTGGCTATCCTTTTTGGTAATTATGCGAAGGTCAGATAAGGTCTCAGATAATTGGTTAAAAGGGCAAATACAGAGCTCATCTTTAAGAAAGAGAAGAAAGAGGTTCTGAAAAATTACAGAACAGTTGACCTTGACACCGGGAAAGATCATGAAGTAGATCCTTAAGGAATATATTGTGAAGCATCTAGAGGAGAAGAAGGTGATCAGTGTCGTGAATCAGAGCAGCTGCCGGCAGCCGCCTGACTCACACATCGGAGTGTTTAGATTTAGAACTCGGCAGGCGGGTAGTGATGGATGGAGTGGAATTAACCAGGCACAGACACGTGTAGGTTACAGGAGTTTGTTTACTTACGTTGCCTAGATAGTGATGGATGACGCAGGCGAGCCTTTGTTCCGTTACAGCTTCGGTTACAGAGTTGAATATATGCATATAACTTCGGTTACAGAGTCGAATACATGCACGCAGTTAGGTTACGACAAGATAATGATGGACGTGGCGCCGGGAACGGACGGTCGCGCTTGCAAGACTTTCTACGTCAATATTTTACGCTGACAGGGCGATTGATTGAGAATTGATCAATTTCCCAATTCTCTGGTGACAAGCACAGGTGTTTCCTGTGAGATCCCCAGAGCTCTCCACCTTGGGCGGAAAGCGTTAAACTATTTATAGG
Source organism: Alligator sinensis (assembly GCF_000455745.1). Taxonomy (NCBI): domain Eukaryota; kingdom Metazoa; phylum Chordata; order Crocodylia; family Alligatoridae; genus Alligator; species Alligator sinensis. The sequence continues at coordinate 2,491,553 of NW_005842069.1, read as the reverse complement.
CAGAGGTGTTTTACAGGAATATCCAATGGTGAACCGTTATATGGAATCTTTAATTTTTGGCAGGTGGCAGCTCTTTGTCTCCTCAAGTTACAAGGTAGTGGGTTAGGTTTCTCTACCTGTTACGTGTGTGCTACGTGTGAGGAGCTTACGCTTATTTTTGGACCAATTATATATAGTTTCCCCTAGCATTTTATTTCAGCTGTCCAATTATCTGTAGTACACCACCAGTGTTTTGTTTCAAGGAATTTCTTGGCAGGGAAGTCTTTTAACCCTTAATATTCAAATGAAGATGATTTGAATGGTATCTCTTGCTCAGTGGCATGGGCACAAGTTAATTGGGTTGTGACAATCAGAACAACCAAGAGGAAGTCATTCCTGCCTTACCTAATTTCCTTCTATGATGAAGTGATAGACTTTGTGGATTGCAAGGCACCATCTTTGACTATCTCCCACAACATTGTCACAAGCTGTGATGCTGGGTTTTGAGTTGCCAGGACTGGCGGCACTTGAACATTGAGGTGTTGACCAGAGACAGGAGGAATGATCAGAATTCAGGTACAATCCAGGTCAGAAAGCCAAGAAGTCAGTCTGAGACTGGGGTCTAAGAACAAGCTAAGCGGGAAAACCAGGAAATCAAGCAGAGAGCAGAATCAGAGAAAAAGTTAGGTCAAGAAGCCAGGAGACTAAGCAGAGAACAGAGCTAGAAAGTAAATCAGGATGAGAAGTCATGGGATCAAGCAGAGAACAGTCACAGCACAAGCCAGACGGAACAAGGAAGCAATCTGAGATGAGGTTGCTTTCTGTTGCCCAGACACTTCCTGTTTCAAGTCGGGTTTATATGGTGGAAATAGATGGTCAGCTGACCCTGGCCATCCACTCCAGTGCCAGTGAGTGGGGCAGAGACATCGGCCCTGTTGGGGGCTTCAGAATAGCCTTGACTTACCTGGGTGACCAGCTGTAGGGCAGCAGACTGAGATGAGTGGTCACACAGACCAGGCCAAGACCCCAGGTTTGAGGCTGTGGCCTGAAACAAGCTAAGGATATACAGAGTAGATGAAAACAATGTAAGGTGGGTACACAACTGGTTGAATCATCATGCTCAATGAGCAGTCATCAATGACTAGCTGGAAAAAGTTACCAAATACAATTTCCCCGGGGTCCATCCTGGAGCTGGTATTGTTCAACATCTTCCTAAATGATTTAGACAATAGGATTGAGTGCATGCTTAGCAAATTTGTACATGACCCTAAGTAGGGTAGTTTCAGATATAATAAGAGTACAGAGCTACGATCCAGAATGACCTGGGCAGACTGGAAAAAATGGTCTGTAATTAATCAGATGAAATTCAACAAGGACAAGTGCAAAGTCCTGCAGTTAGGACAGAACACTTGCATGCACAAATGTAGACTGGGGAATGACTGGCTTGCCTGCAATACTGAAGTGAAGGACCTGGGGATTACAGGGGAGGCAAAGATGAATATAAGCCAGTGGTGTGTTGCTATTGCAAAAAAGTCAACAGTATCCTGGGTTGTATTAACAGAAATGTCACTTGTAAATCAAAGAAAATAATTCTTATGCTCTATTTAGCATTCGTGAGGCTTCACCTGGAGTACCGTGCCCAATTTGGACTCCACACTTCATGAAGAATGTGGACAGATTGGAGAGAGTTCAGAATTCATAAAAATGATGAGAGGCACAGGAAGAGGATTTATGAGGAAAGTTGGAAAGAGCTAGCATTATTTTTCTAGAGACAGGAATACTGAGGGTGGATTTGATAATAGTCTTCAAATACCTGAATGGAAATTATAAAGTGGAGGGAGATGGACCTTTTCTGTGGCTGTTGGAAATTGGACTAGGAGCAATGGCCTCATGCTGCAGCAGAGGAAATGTAGGCTAGAGATTAGGAGGAACTTTAACCCTGAGGGTGGTCAAAAAGCACTGGAACAGGCTACCTAGAAAAGTTGTGGAATCTCTAACCCTGGAAATTTTCAAGAGCAGATTGGACAGACACTTGCCTGAGATAGCTTATGCAGGGACCTTGACCAGAAAGCTGGACCATGTGACATCTCTTCCAGCCCTACTTTCCTATGATCAGACAGGAACAATATTCAGAGAGGTTTATGCAATCTTTTCACTCAGGTTGACAACACAAGCCTCTAAGCAAGCATGAAGTCCTGAAAAGTTTTATTCTTGCATCCAAACTTCACACTAATTTCAGTTAGATTGTACATTTTGAACAGACCCCGCCCCCCACCCCCGAAGTCAATATATTTACTTTTGATATTCAGATGTACTTCATGATATTTTATAGTATATTTTTTCAGGGAAGTGTGAAAGAAGTAGGAGTTTCATGCCCTGGTATTACAGAAACAATTTCTAGTTGACTTACTGAAAGAAACTGATTCTGAACTTAGAGTTTAGCTATTCCATATGAGTTGTTACAGCAATTAAAAATGGGACAAAATTATCAAAGATTATCTTGAATAATTTCCCAGCTCTTGAGTTAGTAACACAGAAGACAAATAATTTATTTGGGTTCTTATTCAAATGATTGATTAAAATGTAGATTTAAAAAAGCGTCCAGCTCTTCCATTAATACAACAGATCACATATAAAAATATTGTAGAAATCTTGTATATGTATGTGTGAGTGTGTGGGCTCATACAACCAATAGGGATGTTATGTTTTTCTAAAGCAGGGGTGGGCAATTATTTTGGGTGGAGGGCCGCTTGATGAGTTTTGGCGAGCTGTTGAGGGCCACATGGGTAGCCCCACCACCTGCTCACTCTCTTGGGACCAGAAGTTCTGCCCCCTAACTCCTGACCTTTGGCACTGGAAGCCCCTCCCTGGAAGTACTTCTTTTGGAGAGGTGGCCTTGGAACCTGACCCCTCCCACAGGCAAGGACCCAGCCCACCCCACCAGGTCCCAGACATTAAAAGCTTCCTAACCCCACCACCCATCACTGGTGCCAGCATGACCTGGTCCTGACCCATCCCAGCCCATCTCCCCCTCCCCCTCTCCCTGTGGTGCAGCAGAAGCCAGCCCAGGCCCAGGTCCCCTCACCAGCACGGCACCCTCCAGTGCTGTGGAACCCCTCCCATACTTAGCTGCAGGGGGCTCAGCCACAGCTTTCCCTCCCCAGTGTGGCCCGGCCAGCCCATCCCGTCCCCTGTCAAGTGGTGGCTTCCCCACGTGCTGCTGCACTTTCCCCCTACCTGCGTCAGCTGGTCCCAAAAAGGCAGGAGGCTCCACCACAGCTTCTGCTGGCCAGTGCTGACCCAGCCGGGCATCACTAGCAGCACGTGGGAAGTCAGCTTCAGCCACATGCTGCTCTGAATGGGATGGGCCCAGCTGGGTTGGCACCGGCCAGGAAAAGCGGCATGCAGCTCAAGCATGCTGCTGGGGACAGGAAGAGCCCAACCAGGTTGGCACCGGCCAGCAGAAGTGGAAGTGGAGCTGTGTGCTGCTCAGGACTGACAGGCACAGGTAGGGGGGAAATGCAGCTTGAGCCCCTGCTGCTCTGGCCAGGCTCGCCCCATCCCAAGTGGCACATGGCTCCACCACTGCTTCTGCTGGCCGGTGCAAACCTGACCGGGCTCCTCCTGTCCCCAGCAGAAAGTGGAAAGCCAACTTCAGCTGCATGCTGCTTTTCCTGGCCGGTGCTGACCTGGCTGGGTCCGTCCCATCCGGAGCAGCATGTGGGCAGCAGAAGTGGCAGCAGAGCCACGTGCTGCTTGGGACAGGACGGGACGAGCCCGGCCGGAGTGGCAGGGGCTCAGCTTCATTTTCCCCCTACCTGCACTGGTCAGTCCCAAGCGGCACACGGCTCTACCACTGCTTCTGCTGGCTGGTGCCAACCAGGCTGGGCTTGTCCCATCGCCAGCAGCACATGGGAAGCTGGCTTCAGCTGCATGCTGTTCTGGATTGGACGGACCCGGCCGGGTCAGCACCCGCCAGCAGAAGCAGCGGTGGAGCCATGTGTCACTCGGGACTGACCAATGCAGGTAGGGAGAAAGTGCAGCTGAGCCCCTGCTGCTCTGGCTGGGCTTGTCCTGTCCCAAGTGGCACGTGGCTCTGCTGCCACCTCTCTTTCCTGGTGCTGACTGGGCTGGAGCTGCAGCCCAGCTGCTGCTTCCCCTCCCCAATGCGGGCCCAGCCCGACCCCCCACAGCCGGAGAAGCATGGCACAGGACAGGGAAAGCCTGCTCAGCAGCCACTTTTCTGGGCTTACCTGCAAGGCAGGGCCCTTTCCAGTCCCGTGCAGCAAAGCAGAAGCTGGCCCAGACAGTTTTTCCCCTCACCAGTGCCACAGGTTCTGGTCCAGCCCCCCCTGCCCCTCTCAAGCTGCAAACCTGGCCTAAGCCAGGGCCAGAGCGAGGCTAGCTGGGTCAGGCTGAGGTCAGGGTCGGTTGCCTTGCAATCAGAACCCAAGTAAACAGCCTGAGGTGCTGCAGCCGGCAGCTGGTGCTGCTGGAGGCTTTTAGAGAGGCAGCCACCATTACCTGGGTTTCAAAGGGGTTGCGTGGGCCGGAGGGAAGTGCATGGTGGACCAGATCTGGCCCGTGGGCCATATTTTGCCCACCCCTGTCCTAAAGGATATAAGGACATGTGGTGCCAAGTCAAGATTTGCTGCAGCATTGAATTTCAGCTTACTCAAAGCACATTATCTCAGCAAAACATATCCTTTCTTGTCTAAATACACAAGTGACTCATACCACTTATTATTTTGTAGGTTGATGTAAGAACAGGTTGTATGTACTCTTGTCATGTCATGAGTAATGTGCAAAAATAACCCATTCCCAAATATTACTTTGCCAAACAGAATGTATTCACTCATGCTATTTACTTGTTTGAAGTGAGGACTGCTTTTATCTCAATACAAATTCTCCAGTTTGCTTTCATGTCTGTAAAATGCACATACATTATTTTTATTAGGAACAGTCATAGTGCATGTGCTGTTATCTGGTTTTGTCATAGAATCATAAAAACATAGCCCTGGAAGGTCCACAGGATGTCATCTATTCCAATCCTTGCTTGTCCCTCTCTCAAGTGTTTGTTTAACCTGCCCTAAAAATCTTCTAAGGATAGAGACTCAACAGTCTATCAAAGTGCTCTGTTTCAGTGCTTAACTACCTTTATATTTGGAAGCTCTTTCTAATATCTAATCTAAATTTCTGTTAATGTACTTTCAGACCTCTGTTTCTTGTCCTGGCCCCAGTGAACACAGAGAAGAGTCAATCACCCTCCTCTTTATAAGAACCTTTATGCACCTGAAGACTGTAAACACATCCCACTTCAGTCTTCTCTTCTCCACACTAAATAATTATGGGGGTTAAAACCTTTCCTTCTAAATCACATTTCCTAGACCTGTAATAATTTTTGTTGCTCTCAGCTTGTGGTTCACTATAATGTCCAGGCCTTTTTTCACAGTAGTCAGGCCTTGCCACTTATTTCCCAAGTTCTTGTGCATTTTATTGTTTCATCCTGAGTGCAGGACTTTGCACTTGCACTTGTCCTCAGTGAATTTCATCTGACAAATGGAAAGCATAGTCTGAAAATAATCAAGTGTAGCAGGCTCACCTTTCAGAGCTTGGGTTGAGTCCCAGGCTTGAGATCCTGCCACCAATCAGGAGGCAGCAGGAGAAATAAAGTCACGCCCCTTTCCTGAGAGGTGGGGGAAAAGAACTCCCCCAGGCCTGATTGAAGACTGTAAACTGTCAGGTCTGGAAGACTTCAGGGGCGGAGCCCTGGAGTGTATAAAAGGATCTGCATGCCAGCACGAGGGGCAGATGCAGCGAGGGACTCAAGAAGAGTGGAGCCAAGAAAAGCTGGGGAGCTCTCCTTCAGCAGGCAATAGGCCCAAGGCTCCTGAAGCTGCCACTGGAGGAGCAGCCTTGGGAGTGGTGCGAGATCGCTCCGGCTGTTGACGGTGCATAGGGATGGTGCACAGACACCCGGCCCTGGGAGCGGTGTGAGACTGCTCAGGCCCATCAAGGTGTGCAGTTTGGTGCATGGAGCCCAGGCTTTGGGAGCCACAAGCAGCAGCTCGAGCATACAACCCCGGCAGGGCCAGCAGGCCATACAGTGTGCAATGTGACATTTTTAAAAGCCCGTACATAATTACACTTTCTTAGTTATAAAATTTCATTTTAACTTACATCTTCTTTCCACCCCAATACTTTCTTTCAAGAAGTTTTATTTAAATCTTCTCACCTACTGCCTTCATATGTTTTAAATATTCTTATTTCATTCCTTCTGCCTTTATTCAGGTTGTGCATACACACTAAAAAATACTGATTTTGAATTCACTCTTCATTTTTAGTTTGTGCAGTATAATCTATACCCACAAGATTTAATACTAAACAAACCCACATGAGAACTACTAGTTGATGTGTGTTAATCCATGTGAAGACTTAAATCTAGCAATATTTTCATATTGTTGGTTAGGTTTTGAAAAATTAATACATTAGACTAGCCGCAGAGTTATTTTCATTTTTTAATAATAATAAAAAAAAATACTAATCCTGTGATATATTATAAGTAAGGGGTTCTGGACATCTTGTGAGATATTTCCTTAGAATTCATTTCAGGGGATCTACTGAATATGGGCTTGAGATGAACTCTGTGACATAAGATCATTTACATAAAACATGGTTATGAATCACCCTAAAATCAATTTTGCATTGTGACTGTTAAATTTTCTGGGTAATACTGGAACAACTGTGCTGCTTCCTGCTGTATTTAGTGTTTTATATGACGTATAATATAAATAAGAAAAAAGAATTATACCTGGTTTTATCTAAATTTGATGTACTTGGATATTAATTAACATTGAATGATAAACATTTTAGAAACACAGAAGATTTAAGTAATTATTGTTTTTGGATAGTTTGTTCTCTGACTCCTTTTCCTGTTGCAATACTTACAAACATTTAAAGGTTCTAGTGGGGAAGGTCATGATCCTGCAGTTTTTGCTCCATTAGGTTTACAGATTACAACACACATTTCCATTGTGGCATCTGCTTGTTCTACAGCTTTCATTAAAAAAAACCATGTTAATTATATCCACTGGGACACTTTCAAAGACTTTTGCTTACCTTCTTCAGGGAAAGAATTCCTTCTCGTGTCTCTCTGTCAGTGGATATGGAGAACACGCCAGAGCCATCACTGTTTATGATGGTGTACTTCATGTCTGCATTCGATCCAGTGTCTGCATCATTTGCTTTGATTTTGCCTACTGCTGATCCAACTTGAGCTGATTCAGGAACATACAGCTGGTAATGTTCTGGGGGAAAAAAAGAAAAAAAAAGATTGGTGGATATTTGTACTCAATCTAAAGAGTAGAATTTCAAAGTACTCAGCAGAAACCCATCATATCTACTAAACAAAGAACACAGTTTGCTAGAGAAACTGACAGTTTCTAATTGCAGAACTCAAACCTATTTGTTATATTTACATGCGAATAGATCTATACATCATCTGAATTCAAGCTGCTAGGAGAAATAAATTTCTTACTTAGATTCCTGAATACATTTAGACTAAAATTTGGATCTCAGGGAGTTATTTGTTCAAAACACCAATTACTTTACGAAACATTCAAAAACTGAAGAATCTTTTGTTGTTGTTTGTTGAACATGAAATCTTGATGTTTCACTGGAAGATTATTTCAAATTTTGGTGCAATAATTTATTATATTTAGTCAGTGACAAAAATTATAAACCATAATTTTTACCTTCAATAATTTACCATCAATAACAACCATATTATTATTAATAATTTTATTATTTTATTACAGAGTCTACAGATCTCTATATGCCATGGCAAAGATTACGCTTTCCATTTAAATCATTTGTTACTGCTGAACCTGCAAATTTTTCTTCCCACAGAGAATCTTAATAAGCTCTTGATATTTTGCCACTGTTACTGGGTATTGTACATGTTGCACAGAAAATGGAAGATTCCCTCAAGGTAGGCTCTGTGAAAGAAAACTCTAAATTTGCCATCAGCAGAATCATACCTCTCCATCAATCCTGGTACAGGGAATGCATTAAAAGCATGATATGGTTGGGTGGGGCTGCAGCATATAGTATTGTGGAAATTCCAGGCAACAGTGCAGTCAATTCGGAGTCATGAGAGACTGCTGTAACTTGGACAAAGTATCTAAGCTTCACTGGAGAAGAAAAGGGCCATGAATGAGGGCAGTTCAGCCCAAGGCAGCCTAGCATCAGAAATGCACACAGATGTCTTATGAGGCATCAAAGGCTCTATTTCTATTTCACAGAATATTTTAAAAGCATTTTTGAAGATCAACTTAGTAATAGGCCATAGGGCTTTCATCTCTAGGACACCAGGTCAAATCTTTTCTGAGTTGACAGTGGCACAGTCATTACCATCTGAAGACATATTGCTAGTATATGAGATGGTGTGGTGGTCCTTGCTACGTTCCCAGTAAAAAAAAAAAATGTTCACCTCATCAAACACATTGGGACAGTTAGGTTCTACTCAATATGCTTGCTGCCAGCCTAAGCAGAAGGGCTGAATCACAAAGGAAATTTCACTGCCTTCACACACATTTCAAACAGGACTGAGGACAAGTGAAAAAAGACAGTATTGCTTCCTGCCAGTATCACAGGATGTCATGGAAACCATGTTTCAAAACTGACTGCATTTTTGTGTAGATGGTAGGAACATACGGTAAGGACTGTATGAAATTACTTAAGAGATACAATAAGCCCTTATACTTCACTGTATGAAGCAACCTCCAACTCATAGTGGAAGGAATCTCAATGAGAAAGCTATTTCACAGCTACCTACAACTGCTTCTCAAATTTTCTTGAAATGCTTGTGGAGCTACCAGCTGCCATACCCACCAGTACATATCTACAATGGATCTAACACAGCACAAGATATGATTATACAGCAGAAGTTGTGTTAACCGGCACCTTACAAGCTGGCATGCTCTGTTAACCAGCATCCCAATTAGTAAGGGCTTGTAAGGGAAAAGTGAAACTGAAAGTACCCACTGTGGCACTTCCGGTTTTGCGGAGCCCCCATGGCCCAGGGAAAAGCAGCCTGTGCTGCCAAGCCCCCACGGTCCAGGGGCATAGCAGGCTGCATGGGGCTCCCCCCTCCCTGTCCCGCATTGCCCACGGGGCCCACAGGAGGGGCCTCAATGTGGTGGGAGGGGCGGCATCATCGGGACAGGTGGTGGCCAGAGCAGGCAAAGATGCCTGTTCGGGCCGCTCAGTTATCCGGCATATTTTGTTATCCAGCACCCTTCATTCCCGTGGGTGCCAGATAACAAAGCTTTTACTGTAACAAGTATTATCATAGCCAGACCAGCTGTAATCTAGCTATCCAGGACAACAGAAACAGTGTCAATATAGCAGGGTCTGGCATGTTCAACAAACCAGTGTGAGCATGCAAGATCCCCAGAAGTTTAGACATCTTCACAGTCATTTGTTACACTAGGTACATCAACCTAACATGTATCTGCTAGCACGCACAAAAATCACACCGTCATTTTTCTGTGTAAACATAAACCTAGGTGTACCAACAATCTGATGAGGCATGACAATGATTATGCTTCTACAGGAGTACCTGCTTTGTGTTTTCATTTTGCAGAATTGTCAAGCTGATTATTTCTATCCTTGCCCTTGTTTTACTATCATATAAATGTCCCTATGGACTCACCAAACTTTTTACATATTAGTCTGAAAAAGGTGCAGTATAAACATAAACAGAAGCTGAATTCATAGCCTCTCTCTCTCTCTCTCTCTCTCTCTCTCGCTCTCTCTCTCTCTCTCACACACACACACACACACACACACACACACACACACACACACACGTATGTATATGGAAATGTGGATGATATAAATTAAAGTACATGATAATAATTGCAATAGTAACAATAATAACAATAATAATGGTAAATGCAGTGACAAAGGCTCAGTCTGTTTTTTGAATGAACAGATGTCTCCCAGTTAAAAAAAAGAAGATATTTATGAACTGGTGTCTTGGAGTCTTATCTGCAAAGCTGAAGAATCCACTTTAATGACATGGGAGGCATATACACTAAGAAAAGATTTAAAGTGATAGAGAAAGACCAGGCACCTTGAAATAGTGCCTAGAAGGTAAGAGTATAATGAGATGGTAGAATTTACAGTAGAGGGAGTTTAAGGATTATGGTAACTACTTTATAGAAAAGAAACAGAGAAATAAAAAAAATGTAAAATGGAGGGTGCAAACTGAAGAATGAGACTGACTTCATTTGCCCTGATAAGAAGGCATCATAGTATTACGAGAGTAACCTAAGGTTGTAGGTTGTGTGAAGCTTCAGTTGCTGATTCAATTCAGCGGAGATTCAGCCTGATTTGGCAGCTGAATCTCTGAATCCAAATTGAATCAGGAGACCTTTTAACCTCTCTGAATTGAATCGAAACCCTCTGAATTGATTCAGAGAGCTTTGATGATTTGGACATAGACACAGCTTTAAATGTTTTTTCTATATACCTCAAGGTAGCAGGGGCTCATGAATACTGAGATGCTGGGGCAGATCAAGCATCCCACGGGAGAACGTGGGGGTCCCCAGTGTGCTCAGCAGGGTACCTGGAAGTGGACCAGAAGCACTTCCAGTCCACTTCCAGGTCCACCAGGGATCACGTGGGGACCATCCCCCTGGCTCAGTGACTGGTGCCTCCTGGGTCTGGGAGGGAACCTTGAGTCCCCCTGTGGTTGACCGTAGAGCTGGGAGGGTGTGTGGGGGGGTCCCCCTTGCGCTCGGTGGCAGACCCACAAGTGGACCAGAACTATTTCTGGTCCACTTCTGGCCCCCCCCCCCCCCCCCCCCGTGCTCCTATGGGACACTTCATTCACCCCACCACCACAGCGTTCACAATCCACATCTGGTACCTCGAGGTATGTAGAAAAAACATTTAAAGCTGTGTCTATGGCCAAATCACTGATCCTTTGAATCAGCATCGAATCTTCAGATTCAGATTCGGCCAAATTGAATTGGGACAGTGATCCAAATCAATTAATTGAATCACTATCCCCAGTTCGGGCTTCTGCAGCTCCTGCCTGTGTTTCAAGGTAATATGCATCATCACAGATCCTCACAGGAAGTGAAAGGCTCCATACTAGCTAGGAACTGACTGTCCAGAGGAGTTTTCCATCTATTGAGTCCTCTGTGAAATCCTAAGAACCATGAACTTTCATTTCTACCCAGGAGAACATTTACAATCTTTTCTCCAATGCCTGATGAAGGGTGTTTGTGCCTGAAAGCTTGCAATTAAAGATTTTTTTTTGCAAAAATCTTGTTGGTCTAATAAAAGATATCATCTCTACTACGAGTCCTGATTTTGGTTTTTATACGTCACTTTAACATACAGTAAAATAGGCCACTATGCATTAAAGCACATGGGTACGTGCACCCAAAATGAAGGATTTCTAATACAAATAGGTGCTACTGTTATACAGGCTTGTGAAAATAATAAAAGGATAGGAATGTGGGAAGGATAGTTTTGTGTGATGAACCATGTGGATAAGGAGGCAAGTTGACCCGGAAGAAGTGACGCCGAGTGCTTGTCATAGGCAACTCCATCCTGAGAGGTACAGAAGATCCCATCTGTTGCCAGAATCCCTTGACACGTGAGGTCTCCTGTCTGCCTGGAGCAAGGATTAAGGATGTGATGGAGATGATCCTGGCCATTATCCAGGCCACTGATTACTACCTCATGGTCCTAATCCATCTGGGCACTAACAATGTGGCCAGGAGCAGCCCAGATCACCTGATGAAGGACTACCAAGTTCTGGGGGGGCAAGCTAAAGGAGACAGGGGCACAGGTGGTCTTCTCATCTGTCCTTCCAGTGAGCAGATGTGGACGATGCCATGAGACCTGCATCAGAGAGGTCAACTTGCAGCTTCAGAAATGGTGTCTTGAGGTGGGCTTCGGCTTTTTGGACCACGACCCATACTTCAGGACAAGAGACATGTTTGGGTGGGACGGACTTCACCTATCCCCCAAAGGAAAGCATGTGTTCTCTTTCAGGTTGGTTGATCTCCTCTGGTGAGCCTTTAAATGAGGCTCATTGGGGGAAGGGGAGGATGAGGACAGAGGGAGATGGAACACTGAACAAAGAGTCACCCATAAGAACAGCCCAGCCAAGACAGGGAATAAGCACAAAAAAATACCCAGGTAAGAGACAGGCACAGATAGTCCTAGGAATAGGGGGGCAGTGCATGCATCTTCAGGAGGCCTTAAATGCTTCTACACCAATGCTCGTAGTATGGGGAACAAGCAGGAGGAACTTGCCCTCCTGATAGCTAACACAAACCCAGAAAAAGTGGGGCTCATAGCCCCATTGAAACTTGGTGGGATCCAATACACAACTGGGCAGTGAACATCAAGAGCTATACGATGTACAGGAGGGATAGAACAGGGAGGAAAGGTGGGGGTGTGGCGCTCTGTCAAAGAACAATTCACATCCTCAACGAGCAGCACTGGGTCAGAGGAGGGGCAGACTGAAGTGCTCTGGGTCAGAATACAAGGGGGTTGGGGGAAAAGGGACTTAACAGTGGGGGTCTACTACAGGCCACCCAACCAGGGAGAAGAGCTAGACCGGGAATTCTCAGGTCAGCTTGCGGAGGCAGTTAAGTCAAAGGATGTGGTGATCATGGGTGACCTAAACTATCCAGACATCTGCTGGGAAGAGCAGTCAGCCAGGTCTGACCGCTCACGTAGGTTCCTAGCCAAGTTACAGGACCTCCGTCTAACCCAGGAGGTGCACAGTCCCACCAGGGGAAATGCCTTGGTGGATCTGGTCCTGGCCACAGGCGATGACCTGGTGAGGGGACTGCAGGTGCTCAACCACCTGAGTGATAGCAATCATTGCCTATTGGAATTCACCATCCAGCTCAGGGCGTCAAAGGCCTGCAGCAAGACAGCAGACCTGGACTTCAGGAGGGCGGATTTCAATGAGGTAAGGAGACTAGTTGGGGAGGCTCTAAGGTCCCAGAAGGGAGGGGAGTTGGGAGTCCAAGAAGAGTGGTCGTTCCTTAAGGAGACAATCCTCCAAGCTCAAAGGGTGACAATCCCAACACAGATCAAAGGGGGCAAGAGTGCTCAAAACCGCAATCCAAAAGCTCACCAAAAGCATCCAAAAACATCTCAAAGCTAAAAAGGAGGTATACACCCAATGGAAGGAGGGGCCATCACCACGGAGGATTATACCTCCTTGGCTCAAGATTTTAGGGGGGCTGTTAGGAAGGCTAAGGCAGAGATGGAACTGGGACTAGCAACCCAGATCAAGGATAACAGGAAGTCGTTTTTTAAATACATAGGGGGTAAAAAGGAGGTACCGGGTAATGTGAGGCACCTGCAGGACACGCTAGGAAATCTGGTGGCTGCACCAGACGACAAAGCTAATCTCTTTAACAATTTCTTTGCCCCCATTTTTCTGAACAGGGACCAGGTCATTCCCCACCACCGGAATCCCTGATGGTCTCAGGGGAGGCGCAGCCAGGCCCAGGTTCAGTGAGGACCTAGTCAATGAGGAATTTCTGGTGGGACTAGACATGTTCAAATCAGAAGGTCCTGACAATCTCCACCCGAGTGCTGAAGGAATAAGCAGAGGTCATTGCGGGACCCCTGACATGGCTTTACGAGCACTCATGGTGGTCTAGTGAGGTGCCAGGGGATTGGAAAAGGGACAATGTGGGTCCCATTTTCAAAAAAGGGAGGAAGGAGGACCCAGGAAACTATAGGCCCATTAGTCTTACCTCAGTCCTGGGAAACCTCTTTGAGAAAATTATCCAGGTGCATATCTGCGAGGGACCAGCAGGGGAGATTATGCTTAGGGGTAACCAACATAGGTTCATTAGAGGCAGGTCCTGGCAGACCAACCTGGTGGCCTTCTACAACCAGGTCACAAAACGGGTCATTTTTGACCTGGAGGGATGTGGGCAGTGGGGTTCCCCAGAGCTTAGTCCTTGGGCCCGCACTTTTCAACCTCTTCATCAGCGACTTGGATGAGGGGGTGAAAAGCACCTTGTTCAAGTTTGTGGATGACACTAAGATGTGGGGAGAAGTGGGCACACTAGAGGAGAGGGACAGGCTGCACTCAGATCTGAACAGGTTACAGGGGTGGGCGGATGAGAACAGGATGGATTTCACTACTGACAAGTGAAAGGTATTGCACCTGGGGAAGAAGAACCAGCAGCATACCTACAGGCTGGGGAACTCCCTTCTCATCAGCACAGAGGCAGAAAATGATCTTGAAGTCATTATTGATTCCAAGATGAATATGTGCTGACAATGTGGGGATGCAGTCAGGAAGGCTAACCGCACCTTGTCATGCATCCATAGATGAATCATGAGCAGGTCGAAGGAGGTGATCCTCCCCCTCTATGTGACATTGGTCAGGCTGCAGTTGGAGTACTGCATCCAGTTCTGGGTGCCACACTTCAGGAGGGATGCAGACAGCATCAAGAGGGTCCAAAGGAGGGCCACTCACATGATCAGGGGGGCAGCAATGCACGCCCTATGAGGGTAGGCTACGGGACCTGAATCTGTTCAGTCTCTACAAGAGAAGGTTGAGAGGGGAGCTGGTGGCCATCTACAAACTGATCAAGGGGGACCAGCAGGCAATGGGAGAGTCTCTGTTCCCCTGAGCACTACCGGGAGTAATGAGGAATTATGGCCATAAGTTGATGGAGAGTAGATTCAGGCTAGATATCAGGAGGAACTACTTCACAGTCAAGGTGGCTAGGATCTGGAACCAACTTCCAAGGGAAGTGATACTCGCTCCTACCCTGGGGGTATTCAAAAGGAGACTAGACAGACACCTATCCAGGGTCATTTGACCCCAGCATTCTTTCCTGCCCATGGCAGGGGGTCGGACTTGATCTGCTCAGGTCCCTTCCTACCCTACCAACTATGAAACTATGAAGAATCACTGGGGAATATGGAAAGTAAGGGCAAGATCTAAAAAAGAAACTATCTGCTTAGTGTGCAGTCTTGATGGATTTGGGCACTTAAAACAAAGATAAAAAGCCACAAATCCAGTTTAAGAGTCTCTCATATATCTCTCAGTAAAGCTTTGCTATTGTGAAGGAAGGATGACCAGATTCATGGGCCAGAAAGAGCAAGCATTATTCAATAGACCAGCATTGAGGTCACTTCCATGAGAGGGGCAGTTCTTCAATTTTGTCCCGACTTCCAGTGCTGTTTTTGTATTTTATGCAATGTGCATAAATGGTTTCCCATACTTCCAGGGCTGAAGTTCCTCTTTCCAGGAAAGTACTTTCTTCACTGTGCTACAGTCATTTTTCCCCTTGCATAGAACAGAATACTCTTCCCAATACTTAAACAACTTGGACCTTCATATTAGCCCTATCAATAGGCACCAAATATGCATCAAATATCTCAAATGTGCATTATCACCTGGTAAGCAATTAAAAAAAAAAATGCTTACATCTGGAGCCAAAACATGTTGCATCTAAAATTCTTCATCTGTTTTTAGGGGTTCTCTATACTAGTCCTCAACTGTAGGTGCCCTCAACTCCTTCACTTCTCTAAACATCTATATTGTATAGGTACTTTTCCCTTAAAACCTTCTTGGCGGTATCTCTCTGGCTACAGAAGACCCCAAATCCAAGTCTCTCTCATCCTGAGCAAATACGCTTACAGAAGGAAGAAATAAATACTAGCACTATTAGCTGTGGAATTTCAGACAAAAATTTCCTCTTAGCACCCCCTACTGGTGACTTCCTCTATACTGGATATAAATCCCATCTAGGCATCTAACTCTCTACAGTCACTGTAGGTACATCTACATGAGACATTTATTGCACAATTGACTAATTAGCTGCACAGTACACACTGCACATCTACACATGTGCCCTTATTAGGCCAAAGTAAGCTACTTTACTCCACAGCAGGATAGTACTACAGGACAAGTCCTAGCCTGCTATGGAGTAAAGAACTCTACAGCAGCACATGTGTAGATGCTTCCTTGAGTGCCCGGGGCATGATTAACCCAACACTGAAGCACCCTTGTGCCCCAGCCATCACCCTCAATGGCATGTTGACCTGGGGGAAGCAGCCCTGGGCTGGCAGCCTGACCCCCAGGCCCTCTGCCAGCCAGAGCTGCTCTGACCAGGCACAAATGCAGAGGTGCCCAGGAGCAATAAACTCTGGAGCAATAATCTCATGCACACTAACAGCACATGTAGACACACCGTGTATAAAGAACTCCTGCTTAGGCAAGTGAATTCCACTCCCTGAGCCAGGGGCAGAAATGCTAAGCATTAGCATACGTATGAGCTTTATTTATTAGGGCTCAATTTATCATTATTCAGGAGATTATTATGAAAAATTGCCCAGTGGGATAAAAAAACCCCATAAAATGTGTAAAAGTGAAATTGTCAACACTGAAAAAGCATGTTTACTTAGTCATAAAATACTAATTCATTTACAATTTTTATTATAAGGATTGTTCCCATGAATGACGCATGCCCCCGGAGGTTGGGGGGGCATGGAGACCACCCGCAGGTGGTGGTGGTGGCGTGGCAGTGACAAGTGAGGAGCTCCTGCAGGCAGCCACAGCAGTCTTGGTGGCAGGGGTGGTGATGGTGAGTGTCAACCAGAGGTTGGCGACCACCTGCAGATCCTGCCAGCAGCAGCAGCGGCCAGCGGCGACCAACGACTGCCCACAAACATTGCCTGCGGTGTCACCAGTGAGAGGTAGGGTGGTGAGCAGCGACCACCCTCAGGTGCTGCCAGCTGCATCAGTGGTGCACCACCAATCTCATGTGCACCCCCTACACGTCGCCAATGATTGTTCCTACAATGTCCACATAGAATCTCACCAGCATGAGCTTCAGATGGAAAAAACCCCGCCATTCAGGGTTTTACTGTACTCTAAGCTCCTTCAAACAGCCCAGGTTTTAAGGTGTGTACAGCTGTTCACCAGTGCCAGGGCTGTGTGGTGTAAACAACTTCAAGTGGGGGGGGAGGGACATGCAGGATCAGGGTGGGGTCTAGTGGATCCATGGGAGTGTTTGGCAGGTCTAGGGAGGGACTTGGTGAGATTGTGTGGGATGTGGGGGTGGTCTGTCTGGGTATGGAGGAAAACAGCCCATTCAGGATCAGGGGGGTAGGAAGAGCACAGCTATGGGGCTGCAGTGAGTGACTAGGTTTTCCCAGCCCCAGGGCTGTACTCCAAACACATACAGGCATTTGATGGATTGACCTAACCTATTCCCAATCTAAATTATTTACCTCCTCACATGAATTAACTTAGATTGAACCCACCATTTTTTGCCCAATGTAACCTACCCAAATATCTGTATGATTAAGCATTTAGATCAGCCTAAACAGAATTATGTCAATCAATACGTAACTACTGTCCATACCCTTAGACAGTTTTGAGAGCGCTCTGTGTTGCTCTATAGGACCAAATTCATATGGAATTAGGATCAAGATTCTGAAAAAGTAGATCTGGCTTTCAGATTTTAAAATTAGTGCTCATTGAATACTCATCCAGCCAGTTCACTAGATGACTGAATTAATGGCCTTCCACTTAAATGAATTTCACAGGGCAGTAAGAACACCTCTGTAACTGCTTTAATTAATCTATGATAAAACAGAGTTCAAGTGTGTTAAACAAACTTTTCTTAAACTATCAATAAACTGCCTGGATTATCTGTGATAATTAAAACAGTATCAGCCTATTGATTGGAGAATAATTAACTTTTTTTTCCCACTTTGCCTAGAGGTACGCCTCCCTTCTGTGGCTGAGTTTCAATCATAAAGGCATTATCATCTCTACTGGAAATTGCCAAGAAAAAGGCACCACAAAAGATATTCAGCTAAATTAATATTATTCATTCATTTACACGATCAAATAAAATATGTTTTGTAATAATTCTGAGGCCTTCTGTTTCCTAGGTCAGAACTCTGAGGTATGAACTGACTGCTAATAATTCGGCCTATCTAGAATTTCAGTAAATTGGCAACCAATATATTTGCTGATTATCCCAATAACTCACGTAAAAAACTGCATTAATAGTTACATACACATAGATTCATAGATGTTAGGGTCGGAAGGGACCTCAATAGATCATCAAGTCCGACCTCCTGCATAGGCAGGAAAGAGAGCTGGGTCTAGATGACCCCAGCTAGATGCATATCCAACCTCCTCTTGAAGAC
>NW_005842069.1:2466862-2473152 GCF_000455745.1 Alligator sinensis | reverse complement strand
CCTCTCTAGGTTATCCGCATCCCTCTTGAAGTGCAGTGCTGAGAATTGCACGCAGTACTCCAACTGCGGTCTGACCAGTGCCCGATAGAGGGGAAGTATCACCTCCTTGGACCTATTCGTCATGCATCTGCTGATGCACGATAAAGTGCCATTGGCTTTTCTGATGGCTTCGTTACACTGCCGACTCATGTTCATCTTGGAGTCCACTAGGACTCCCAGATCCCTTTCCATTTCTGTGCCACCCAGCAGGTCATTCCCTAGGCTGTAGGTGTGCTGGACATTTTTCCTCCCTAGGTGCAGCACTTTGCATTTCTCCTTGTTGAACTGCATTCTGTTGTTTTCTGCCCACTTGTCCAACCTGTCCAGGTCTGCTTGCAGCTGTTCCCTGCCCTCTGGCGTGTCCACTTCTCCCCATAGCTTTGTCATCTGCAAACTTGGACAGAGTACATTTCACTCCCTCATCCAAGTCGCTGATGAAGACATTAAAGAGTATCGGTCCAAGGACCGAGCCCTACAGGACCCCACTGCCCACACCCTTCCAGGTCGAAGCTGACCCATCCACCACGACTCTCTGGGTGCGACCCTCCAGCCAATTAGCCACCCACCGGACTGTGTAGTCATCCAAGTCACAGCCTCTTAACTTGTTCACCAGTATGGGGTGGGATACTGTATCGAAGGCCTTCCTGAAGTCTAAGTATACAACATCCACCCCTCTTTCTGTGTCCAGGCGTTTCATAACCTGGTCATAAAAAGAGACTAGATTAGTCAGGCACAATCTGCCTGCCACGAACCCGTGCTGGTTTCCCCTCAGCATAATTTGTCCTGCCGGGCTCTCGCATATGTGAGCCTTGATAATTTTTTCAAAGACATATTTCACACACAATATTTTTGTTATTTACTAGTCACATTTTCCATTGTTAATTCCACTGAACAAAATTGCAAAATGATGTTATGTTGCCTTCCAGATTGAAACAGCTGCTTCCATACTGCAAGCCTATAAATGCCAAACTTTAACTTCAATCCCTTTTGTAATAGTTATCATTATAAAAAAGTAAACCTTTGATATGCTTAAAAAGAGTGACAACATAAAATAAAAGAAAGAGCATTCCAAAAATGTCTGTCTCATTACAAACTAATGATAAACAGAATACTCTACTGATTCTATCACCTATTTTTATATATACTTCGTTTTTAAATGTATTTGACAATAAACTATTGACTATTTCAATGTACCACAGAATTGAATAACCAATTTGCTGCAGAATTTAGGTCCAGTTGTCCACAGAGTTCACAGGGTCTTTAGTATGTCATTGAAACACAGTTGTGGATTTTAGCTGTGGATTCTATGGCTGCCACAATTTCCCAGGGCACCTATACACAAGCAGCAAGGTGTGTCGGAGATGGAGCATGGTAATTACTGCACTCAGCAGACTCCAGTATCTCATGTATCAGCATCCCCATGCTTAAAAATAGAGGTGGGTGTGCTTAAACTAAAGCTCTTTGAATGAGCTTTAGTTAAAGCAACCCTGCCACCATTTTTAAGCGTGGGGATACTGATACACAAGATGCTCCAGGTACTTTAATCAGAGTGGCTCTGAGAGCCGCTCTGATTAAAGTGCCTCCTCCCTGCTCCAGGAGCACATGTATAAATGCCCCCAGTCTCAGGTGCATGGCAGCTGCAATCCCCCAGCCTCAGGGGTCCATGTGCAGCAAAGTAGAAGGTGTATTTGTGTAGATCATACAGTAGATCCCATTGCACCCTTACCAGCACATGTAGATAGAAAAACTCTGTATTGGGGCCTGTTTAAGGTAAGAGTAAGCAAGCCACCTGAAAACAATCAGTGACTGTTTTATTACTACCAAGTTGTTCCTTGCAACTTTGCTCCTAGGGAAAAAAACCAACACATGATAACTGCCTGGAATACTCCTTGGCATCTAAAAGTATTATACCAATTACTGAGCTTCAGCCTGCCTTTTCATCTTTTACTTGGAGTTCAAAAGAACAAGATAATTTTACATCTAGTCTAGATTTAGACAGCAAATATAATTAAGTATGCTATTCATCTCTCATTTCATTTTTATAAAAAAGATACAGCCCTTATTGGTATTGTACAACTGTTATACTAGAATTGCATTGTTAAAAAAGGAAAAGATAGGGAAGACCTACTAGTAGGTGATGTAGAGATCGGTCATATGGAAAATCTTTCACCTCTGCCAGTGTACTATTGCTCCCCATAGCATATAAAGTAGTACTGTGCTAAATGTAAATGGTGGGACTTCCACCATTTCCCTTAGGAGAATACTAGCTAGTTGATCAGTCCTTACTGCAAAGTGTTTTAGGGTTTTTTTTGGTATTTTTTATTATAAACAAGTCCATTTTTTCTCAATGCTCCTTTGTATGTGATTACAATATAGTACACTTCGAATCATCTTAATCCTTCCCTAATATACATTATACTTTTACTATTCTTTGCCAAGTAAAATGGGCTGTTTAACATAATGAATGAATCTTTAACAAGGGTTCTTTATTGGATTAATTTTCTTGGATAAAGTAAATAAAGCATCCAAATGCTTATACAGTTCCCAAAATGTGGCTCATAGACAAAGCCATTTGGAAAGCTTTGTCTAGTGGTCCACAGAGAAAAGGCAAGTTATATAGCAATAGTTGTCCTTATTTGGAGCTACTAAATTATACTGAAAAGCAGTTAAAATTAAACATTCATATTCTCATACAAAAACTACAGTAAAATTAAAAGTATTTATTATTATATTAGGGCAAGACTAATTATGGGGATAGTTTAATTATCACTGAAACAAATATTATAAGACCAAACAATGTTAAATAAAGAAGTGAAAATAAGTAGATTTAAATCATCCAAACAATTCAACTCTGCCAGGAAATGTTATTTTTTTAATTGAAGAACTACATATTTTGTGGTTTTTCAGCTCAATTGATATGAATGACATACTAGATATTTCATTTTTCAATTTTTCCTTATTAGGGTCAACAGAGGTCAATAGAGACTATGACCACAGGCCAACCACCTTAGCTGTGGATTGCTTGTAATTAAACCCACTGATCACAAGAGAAGGTGATCAGTGGGTTTAATAAACATAAGCATACAAGGATGAGAAGAACATGACAGGCTTTATTCTGGAACAGTGTGCAATTTCTTATGGTCCCTATCTGACTCTAAGGCCCCTGACACATGTTACGCTTATGATGTGATTAACTGCTTAATCACATCTTAACTAGTGACCTGGCTACACGTTCATTCAATTCATGGCGTAACAAAACCAGGAATAATATAAGTAATAACTGTGGCTGGTTCCTATCATGCCTTTAAATGTGTGGCTCTGGAGCACTGGTCAGCTGATTGGAGGTACCAGTTGGGGGAGCACAGTAAGTTCCTCCAGCTGGGAGCCTGGATCAAATGATGGAGTTCCTAGCCATGGGAGCATGGTGCCTGCCTGTGGCTGAGAGCTATAAGCGCTTACAAGGCTCCCAGCAACAGTAGTACCTGCCCCATCAGTGTTTAGAGCTCCCAACTACAGGGGCCGTGTGGTCCTGTGGCCAGGAGACCCATCAGTACTTGGAGCTTCCAGCCACTGGGAGGTACCCTGTGGCAACACAGTTGCTCGGCCCCATCAGCTGATGAGGTTCCCAGCCACAGAAGCAAAGATTGCCAGTGCAAGGGAGCCCAGAATCACGATCCCAGGTTCCCCTGTACCAGCCATATGGCATGATGGGATCTGATGCTCAGTCCTACAACTACACCTCTTCCCATGCACATATGACATGACAGGAGGTATGTTTGCTGGAATCATGCATCCTATAGCACCTTCTTTTTAACATCTGTCTGTGGCCTAATTGCCTTACTAGCTGCTTTATCAGTTAGTCAGGACCATCTCCCAGTTCCCAACTCCTTTAGCCACCTGTGAAGGAGATTCTATAAATTATAACTTGTATCACCTTCTCTCTTAATGAAAGCACAAAAATAAATTACCAAAATTACATTAATGCCAATCTATAAAGGAGAGTGTATTAGCATATCACTCTGGAGTGAGTGTTTACCATTCATTTTCCTATTTCCTCTTTTCTGCAGCCCTTTCAACAAGTTTCTGCACGTCATTCAAGAGGTTTGACTTATTTCCAAGATCAACAGTATCAGATCCAGTTTCTGTTTTGTTTTCAGTGTTAAGCAGGGATCCAACTGACTTACATTTTTGGCAGCTCTGCACAGTATTTATTAGCTCCAGACTGTAGGCCTGTGCAAAGCGGCTAGTATTCACTTTGGATTCAGATTTGGGGGACAGCGATTTGATTTGGTGATTTGAATCACTGCCCCGAATCGATTTGGCCAAAATTCAGAGATTCAGCTGCTGCTGCCCGAGCAATGGCTGCCCTGCCAGCCCCAGCTCCTGGCACTTTGAAAAAAAAAAAAGCCCCAACTCACTGGCTGCTGCCTGGTGTGGGGTGGGGCAATCTCTGCTGCCTCCCACTGCCCCAGCTTCTTAAAGGGCTGGAGCTGGGGCAGGCAGGGCAGCTATGGGGGACCTACGGAAGTGGGGGAGGGGGAGGGAGGCTCATGGCAGAGCTCCCCACATGGTGTGGGGCAGTGGGGATCCCCCCCCTCCCAGGCAGCACCTGGTGAGTGAGGGCTTTTTTTTTTTTTACCATGGTCCTGCGCCCCCCCCTGCAGCCTTCCCTCCCCCCGCCCCTTACTTACCAGCTCTGAGTCTGGCTCCAGCTGCCTGCTGCAGCAACCGGGCACTGCCCGAATCATCAAAACTCTCCGAATATTTTCTGAATCAATTTGGAAAGCTTTGAATTGCTTTGGACCTTTTTATTCATCCCAATTTGATTCAAATTTGAAGATTTGGTTGTCAAATCGGACTGAATCTCCTCCGAATTGAATCAGCATCCAAAGCTTCACACAGCCCTAACAGGCTGCTAAGGATGATTTTCTGTTTCTGCATGATGGCATTTGCAGTTGTGTCCATTAATTTCCATAAGTTCTATAGTCATGCTCTGGTAGAACATAAACCTGAACTCCAAAAATGGAACCATTGTTCCCTGCACTTTCACTGACAAAATCTAGTTTCTCTCATAAATTTTGCTTGATTCAACCCTAACTATAATCCATTTCTTAAAAAAACAACTTTTTCTCCACTTTATGCTCTATTATGTACACTTGTGGATTTTGTGTTTGGAATTTGCTGTACTTGCCAAACGATTCCTCTTATTACAGGTAAAGCACAGTGTCACGGCGGGATCCTGCAGGAGGGCCGTGATCTCCTCAAGGCCCCCTTCCCGTGCCAAGTTAGCCCAAAGGGCACCCTCACTTCTCGCCCGCCATGTCTTTGATGGAGATAAACTGTATGGGAGGCTGCCTTACGTCCTCTTGGACATGGGTTGCTGTAATATCTGCCCTGTGGACTCCCAGACCCCTTGTGGGTCCCACTCTGCAATGGGTGCTTCAGGGGCCCCCCAGCCTTATGGGATATGCGTGGCTCCAACCACTCCTTTACCACGCGCCAAGCCTCCCAGATGGAATAGACGTTGTTCTGTCCTGGCCTTATTATAATCTGGCCCCTTGTCCTCTCTGGGCCCTACCACTTTTGATCTGCACCCTCTCCGGCGCTAGGGCTCTCCATGGCCTTGTCTCACTCTGTGCCCTCCTGTGGGGCTTCTCCATGAGCTGCCCCCTCTCTCTAGGCCTTCTGAATAATGCTGCCCTCTCTCTGGGCCGTCTCAAGCACTGTCCCCCTCCTCGGGGCTCTCCATACCCACACTGGGGCTTCTCATTCATGCTCCTCTCTCTGGGGCCTCTCAACTGCCCCCTTTCTGAGGCTGGGGTCAGTGCAACCCAACTGCTGCGCCCTCACTGGCCCTGGGGTCCCCACACTGCTGTGGGTCCCCTATGAGGCCTCCTCCAACCCCTAGTAGCCTCACCCAAACCACCGGTGACAAACAGCAACACAAACGCAAGCCCCTTGGCTATAACATAAACTGAAGCCACCCAGCTACAACCACGTTCAAGCCTACCGGGGATACTTCATCCCTCTGCAGTGTCAGATGCTGCTCCTGCATTCAGGCTGCTTCTCCCTTCCATGACAGAGCTCCTTCCTCCTTGGCTGTTGGCAGGGAACTGCCTCTGGTCTCAGCCCCTAGGGTTCATAGGGGAGCCAGGCCCTGCCCCTTTCAGTCAGCCAACTGCCAGCAGGTGCGATCTCTTGCTAGCTCCAGTTGCCCTGGCAACCAACAGCTGGGCTCCTTATTCACTGCT
>NW_005842069.1:2384485-2466831 GCF_000455745.1 Alligator sinensis | reverse complement strand
CTCAGTACCTCAGTGCTCTGCGACACAGCTTTCCAAATGCAGCACAATACTGGGGGACATGTTTCTTTTCCACATGTTCTGCATGGCTTAAAAACTCTTTCTTCCTTGCCAATGAAAAATGTCACTCTGTGAAGTAGCTTCTTTGGCTGCATGCTTTTTGGCCTGCTGCATGGAAGCCCCCTGTTGTTGTTTTCAGCTCTGCAGCCTCAGCAGTCACAGTTTCTATGACCCTGCACATTTGGATAGTCTTTTCTAGCAACAAGTTTCTCATATGCAGTATTATTTCTTGTAATGCAGTGTCTGCAATGCTACAAATTACCCTTTATCTAATCACATATTCCGTCAAGTTCCCAAAAGCACACTAGTTAATTAGCCTTTTTAGCTCAGTAACATACTGTCTATACTTTCTCATGCTATTTGTTTCCAAATAAACATCTGTATCTTTCAAGATCTCATTCTTTGTTGGCATGCAGTACTCCTGCAATGTACATAATATTTTACTTAATATCACACATTGACCTTTCTCAAAGCTAAAGGTGTCCTAAACAGCCAAGGCTTCCCCCACTACAATATTTAAGACAAGAGATAATTTGACTCTATTTGTTTTTTGTTTGTTTTTTGTTTTTTATTCCTCTGTGGCTGCTAGGTGCACTCAAACCTTTGTCTGTATATCTTCCAGTTCTCCACTATATTGCTCAGCATCAGAAGGCTAGATGGAGGTGACAAAATGTCTATGACTAACTGTAATTTACTTAACTGTGCAGGCAAATCACTTACAGGTTTTTTTTCTTCCACATGGCTATTCTTCCACTTACTCTCAGGTTACAACTTTTCAATTAGCAATTCTAATTCTTTCAAGTTATTTCTCATTTGCCACTTCTGACACACAAGAATGAGGAACTAGACAACAGATTTTATTCTAGAGAATGGTGTAACCTCTGTAGTCCCTGTCTGGCTCTTAAATAACTGACTTCCTGTTATATCACTAAGGGACCATCTCCCAGATCCCAACTCCATCAGCCTCTTGTTAGCGAGCATCTATAAATTATAACATTTATCACTACAGTGCACACATTCTGAAGGAGGTCAACTCTTCTGGTGTTTTTTTGAAAGTTTATAATCTCTTTTCAGCTTCTCCTGAAGGAGAAACTTTCATCTATGGAGATTTTTGGAACTATTTTTGATTTGTAACAGTTTTGCTGAAAAACACAATTTAAGATTAATTTTAATTCAGAGTAATCATTTACTTGTAAACTAGTTTTAGTGATTACTTAAAACGTTTGTTGATTTGGAGCCTTTGGGTGTGTCTACACGTGCATTAAGGCATTTTTTTCTGATGTGCATTAAATTTGGTACCTCCAGTATGAGGTACTGAAGAAAGGTGCAGTAAAATAGGCTACTGTACATTAAAGCACATGTGTAGATGTGCCCTCTGAGAGTAAGTTCCATAGTCTTGAGAAGGATAATATGAAGTCTTAAATAAAAACTAAGCTGACTTCCTGACTAGCTATGAAGCCAAAATTGGCACTTTTATGATCCCTTTTCCACATAAACTGCAGGAAAATGAATGTTACTTGACTGCAAATAGTAAGCGATGCGATCTGTGTACTGCATGAAGAAAGCTAAGAAGTAAATTAGCATACTTATGTATAGAGGTCTAGTCCACAATATGTTTTTTCTCATAATCAAGGGAAGAATATTTATACTTCACCATTGTTTTAAATCTGAATTTGTTTCTCAGCTTACCTTATTTTTACATTTTTTTTCTTGAAAAGGGAAGATTTACTTTTAGTTGCTTCCTAGCAGATATACAGTATTTTTAAATGTGTGACTATTTCAACTCTTTGCTGTCAATTCCACTGTCAGCTCTTTTCTTAGTTTAAATCCAGCAATGAACTAATGACCTCTCTAGTACAGAAATGAGGATAATACAGTATTCACTGAATACTTCCTGTGTTACATAGATTGCTAAAATATATGAATTTGTGACAACTTTGGTCATCACTTGTAATGTTTGAATAGCTCATTCTAAATCTTACTGATAAACCACATCTAAGATCTGAAAACTAATACAATGTTCTTCCTAGACTTCACTTGCTGCATGCTTGCAGTTCACTGCATTCACATGGAACCCATTGGCTAAAATGAGGGACTTGTGCAGGAGAAAGAATTTGTAACAGTGGTGATGGATTAGAAAGCATATTTATAAATTTTTGTTCCCTGGAAAAAACACACAAGCTATCTCCTCTACCTAGAACAGTATTTCCTCTTTCATCCAAATTTGTCAGTCATGAATGTTTAGTTTGTGGTGAAATAAAAATTTAATTTATTTTCACTAAAGCTTCCTTTGAAATGTTCTTGTTTGATTGGGACATATAATTAATATGTGACGCTTATCTATGCCACATGTAAAAAACCACAAGGATGAGGTTCTGTCAAAGGAAATAAAAATAAAACAAAATTCCCCAAGCCTCTAACTTCCATACAGAAACAAACAGATACTATATATGGGTAAATAAAGCAAGCATTTTTCCCCAAGTATTAATTCTAATTTAAATATATATTCTTTTGGTCATCTGACTCCCCTTTTATGCTTAATTTCCACCACTATTTGTGTGATAAAATGTTATTAATATTAATATTTATTTAAAGGGAATTTTAGAATTTAAGTGCAATTAAGTATTCATAGTGAAATCCTGATTACCTGAATTACATTTTTTCGACTATGCACAGAAACCATATTATGAGATTCTTGTGACCAAATACAGTTAACCATATCCTATTGGATTTCTGAATAATATTTAAACAGTAGTGTAACTTAAATTCAAAACCAACTTGCTTGGCCAATTTAATACACACAAGAAAATCCAGATCTCCTTAACATAATCTGCAGAGAAGACAAATTCATCACATAAATTGTTGCCAATTAGTTGCTTAGACACAGAGCTCCCATTGGCTCTCAACTTTTAGCTACTTTATATTTTTGTGTGTTATATATGCTTCTACTTCTCCAACTCTCATATTATCAATTGGTTTTAGCATATTAAGAATGCAAAACACAGTGGAAATGGTAAAATTCCATCAGACAATTGAGGTTTGTCCCTTTTAATATGCTATTCCCCCAGGGTGGTATTGATTATAATTGATTTCTAAATAACCTAAAGTCTTTGCTTCAGCAACTTGGTTAGGCAGGTCATTCAAAATAGTTCTTACAAGGATGTAAAATGAACTAACTGTCTCATGTTTAGACAGCAAGTTGTTGCTCTTTAGCCTGACAGATTTCATTCAGGTAAATTTTAACAGACTGTATAATAAAATAGTCTAATAGGGACTTATTTCGTTTTTCTTTCTGACTATCTCCCAATCTCTTTACTTTCCACACACTAAAAATACTGGAGAAAAACTGTCCTGAACATTCATAAAAAATGAACCTAGATAGTTCAACTGCCATCTGGCTTACCTTTAAGTTGCATTATATTTGCTACTTTAAAGAAAGACTAATTAAAGTTAAGTATCTTGGAGATCTATTGCATCTGATGATTTCTAATACAAATTAGAAAATAGGTAAATTGAACATGAAATATTCAAGTGATCTACTTTTGGAACTAAAATACAAACAACATATAGGTTAGCTGAAATAAGGTTATAATTTTATGCACAAAAGAAACACAACACCAGTTTGTACCAAAAATATTCAGTGTGACTATCATACAAATTACATGTATGTATCTATAAATTAATATTTAATAACAGTAAAACCATACAATCAAAACAGGCTACTTATAATAGACCTAATACTCCCTAGTGACTTGGACTGTTTGGTTTCCTAAAAACATTGCATGGTCATACAAGTGTTTTTGAGTTTTGAGTGTTTTCCAGAAGAATTCTAGCTACCTCTCCTCCTCATAGAACAAGTTAAAAAAAAAAAAAGAAAAAAAAAAAAAAAGAGGGAACTTTGAAGCTAATTTTGCATAAAAGTGTATACATGTGATTGATTTTTTTAAAAGTCATAAGATAAGTAAATATTGAAATCACATATAAATGTAAGTTTAGTAGCAACTGCATGTATGGCCTAGTGGCCTTTGACATTTTTTTGAAACAGAAAAAAAAGACACATTTTTTAAATAGTATCTGCTTCTAAAGCTACCTTAAATTCATGGTGGCTGTTATAATTCTCCATCACCTGTGATGTTCTTTTCCTACTAATAAGCCTGTCTTTGTGTGGGGAAAGGACATCAATTCTGTGTTTTAATTCTGTGGTTTCCAACCTTTTTTTGATTGAGGACACCCCTTGGAACATGCTAGCTCTTAGCTTTCACTTGTTTTTTTGACTATGGAAGAAGAATAGAGTAATTCTAGGATGTGGTCCTAAAATTTAAAAATAGTAATATATTCACTTCAAACAAGAGAGACATAAGTAATAAAAGCTCCAAGCAGGCACCCTTCCCACATACGCTGAAGTATAGCACATGTGATATAGTCAGGCTCAGAACTTAACAGGGCATTCACTGACTGTCACAAAAAAGAAAAGGCAACAATAAAGGAATATGAAGTCCTGCCTATGAATTCACTTTAAGCTTGGCTGATCACACAGGTACTGCAGTAAAGTTATTCATCCCATAACCCTGGCTGAAGGGCAACTTCCATCTCTGATATGCGCCATGAGTATTCACTTAGCATCACCTGAAAGGAGCAACACTGCCTGCTAACAGGTAGTCCAAAATAATAGCCTGCATGGTAAGGAGACAGATGCCAGAAGCATAAAGAAACATGAAGCACAGAACAGAATAAAAATATAAGATGAAATTAGTTTTGTCCTAATGATGTGCGTGTCTAACATGATATTTCATGTTACAAAGGCCACACCTCAGAGTACTGTCCAGGTGTTGGCAATACACAATTATATTTCAAACATGGATTTGCAAAGATTTTTAGTTCCAAGATTGTGGGATGCAATTCAATTGGTTGAGAAGGTGTAAATAAGCTCTTACAGCCAATTATACAGTGTGGAAATTCTGCTTCAGAGAAGCTACAGTGGGTGTTTGCCTTTTTACAATACACATTTCAGGAAAAATATTTTCCAAAAAAGGGAAGACTTATGTCTCATGAAAGCAGCTGTTTCCTAGTCTTGCACTGGTACCTAATGAGTGTCTAATGTGTTAGATGAGAGAGATGTTTTTTAAAATGCTATGTCTTTGCCGCCATAAAAATATTGAAATACACATAAATAGATTTAAATTTCTCTACAGAATCTCCTCCAACATGCAAATAAATGGAAATATATACATGCACACATAAACATGTGCGCACACATCTCCATTCATGTCTGTTTAGTGTCACACTTCCTCCTCCAATGAAACAAAACAATCCAGCAAGCTCTCCAAAGCTGCTATGTTTTGATTAAATTTTTGCCTTCCCTTGTCCCTGAATTTATACACATCATGACAAGCTGAGACTTTTTTTCTTCTAATTAAGATGTCTAAATGTAACAATTGCTCAGATATATGCCTTACCATTTACCTTTCCAATTGAGTGTTAAATATGGTGATTATTTTCCTAGTTTTATGGGACAGAAAACTAAATTCACCATTTTCTTGGCTAGATTTCAAAAGCTCTATATTCTATGTCTGAAAAACACAGGAAAAATATTTGTTATTACAACACCTTTGATGAGTTTTCATATTGATGGCCAGATTTTAGACTATCCGCTGCCAGGGAGCTTTGTGGGTTTTTTTTTTTTTTTTTGGATCTTGATAATCTTATAAACCTTTTTCTTTAAATAGCTTAACATTATTCCCATTGGTAAAGCTGTTCTCCAGTGGCTGAAACAATATTTAAATCTAACTTATGATATTCATAATCCTGAGCCATTTTACCCTGCCAAACCCCTAAATTAATCATTGGCCAAAATGAGAATTCCTGGAATCTGTTGCTCAGGTCTGTTAAGTCTATACTTATAGACATGCAATATGGTGGATGTGAATTAATTTTCTATAAATAATCACATTAATATATTCTTATAACAAGATCATTCATCAGATACACAAAATGCCAGTGTTCCGTTTCTGAAAATCTTGTATCCATACTTCATTTAAGTAGGAAAATAAAAGCAGGATTTATTGTAGGTTATTATAGGTGGGCCCTTGAACCTGCTGCCCTTCACAAGTCAGTTAGCTTTACTATTAGTCCCACCAAATAAACTTTAGTCTTTAGCAACGCAAACAGAAAAAAACAAAATCCTCTGTCCTCGCTGGACATTATGAGAGAAGTACTTCCCACTCGGCTTCTCCCCAACACAGCAGAATAGCTTCTCCTTGCAAGCTGTTCCCTCAAAGGCTGTCCCTTCTCTTCTCTCCTTTGGATTTTAAGCTCCCAGTGGGACAGTTTTTCATTAGCAAAATGTCCCACAGCTGAATGTCCTTAAGGAGGGGCTAGTCACCCCTCCTTAAGGGGAACAGACCACCCTATAACAGTTACCAACAGCCATACTAGTATTGTGTTTTAACTTACAAGCAATTTATACATTTTGCATAGACATGTTAAAGATGGAGAAAGAAATGGAATCTCAAGGGTGGGGATAGGCATGTGAATGTGCATGCTGATTTAAATCTTATATATTAAGGAAGGAAGCTTTCCTTTTCCTGTTCTGTTTCATAGGAACAACATGCTTGGTGAATTAACACCATGCTATCATGGAAGTTCTGAACAATGCATTTTGAAATGGATGGAACAGAACACACACGCTACAGTGTTCTTTCGTTCCCTCCCTCCATCCCATTCTTTTTTATTTATTCATTTATTAAATAGTTTAAAGGACTCTTAATTGATTTTAGTGCTTGATCTGTATCATATTCTTACACAACACCCCATATGAAAGCATACAAGAAAATGAAAATCAGAACAAAGTTAGAGCATCCCATCATTTTCCAATGTCTCATTGCCAACTTGATTTATGATCAGTTTTCTTTAATAACCTCATCCTTCACTGAAAGTTAATGTGGTTTTTCAAATCAAACATGTCCTGAACTTGTACATACTCTGAGGAAACCTTGGTGGATTGTCGTTGACATCAGTGAGTGTGATATTTACAGTCGTTGACCCTGATAGCCCTCCGACCTGCCCAGCCATATCTTTGGCTTGAATGACAACAGAATAATGCTCTCTGGCTTCCCTGTCCATATTATGCAAGGCAGTCCTGATAACTCCTGTGAAGTAAAGAAAAACAAGAGAAAGATCAGGATTAGATTTTCCTAACAGCAACAAAGGATAGACACCTGCAAGACTTCCCCTGTCAAAAAGGTAGGATACAACAAATGTTCTACTAATGAAAAATCTACATACATCCAAGATAAACCATTTTTAATTTAATTTCTGATTTATAATCAACACACTGCCAGTCTCTTGTGAGCAGACAACTGATAAAAAATGAGTTATATATTACACTATGAAAAATGTCAAAGAGTATTTCATTGTTTTGTAATATAATTATGGTAGCAATTGCTAGATAGTCAGTTTGCTTGAGGATATGTAGAAATTAAAATCACACATAGTACAAGAAAATTTATTAATATATTAATAAATGATTAATCTATTTCATGTAATGTAAAAAGACCTCAAGGTACATCATCAGAAAAGACAATGTATTCTCATATATGATAATTACTTAAGTAGTAGTTTAACTGAAATTTTAATGAATGTGAATTATGCCCCATCAAAGAAGCTCAAATTATGTATGGTATTTGAACAAAAATATTTTTTTTTCTTTTTCCCAGAAGTTTTGATGGGTAGTAGCTGAAACACTATTTAAAAACATGCACCTTCACATTAAAAAAAAAAAATATGTGCATTCATAGTTTTAGATGCGACTTAGCATTAGTATGAAAAACAAATTTTTACTTTAGTGATACTCTACCAGTCAACAAACTTGAAAGTGAAGGAGCTGAAAATTTTATTTAATTTTAAGCAAAATAATTAGAAATGTTCCCCATATGCAAACACATACTGATGAAAACAGAGTTATACAAAAATCACTGACAGAATAATCTGACCCATGGAACTATTGTCACTGGTGTTGGTATATGAGATAGAGAGAATCCAATTACTTTCTCTAATCCCAGTGTGTTGGGAAGTTTGGAGGTCAGATAAACCCCACACAATATTACTTGTAAAGTGGGCCCATCTGATATAGAAGATAATAAAGCATGAAAAAAATCCCCTAAGCTTCTTTCTAGAGCAGACTTCTTCCTCAAGTTTTAGAATTAAAAGTGATCTGTAAAGGCATTGGAAGCATGCTGTTAAATGAAGAAAACGGAAGTTACAGCTATGAAGACATTCTTAAAAATGCATAAAGGGATACCCTTGTTAAAATAAAACTGTATGAAATGTTGGGAATAACTCAACTATGATCTTTTAAACTTAATGACTGTTACAATGACTGGAGGAAAAAAAAAAAACCTCAACAGGTGTAACTGTTGTTCCCTTGCAAGTTTAAATCATTTGATAGCCATGTATAAGGAATAAGCATCCTCCCCCTCAAAGCAATTTTCAGAACAGTATGGTTCCTGAAGCTTGTTTCCACAATTGTTTAAAGTGAAAAAATATTTCCAGAAGTACCATTTTCTTTTTATTATATTTTAAACTTTGCCAAATTGTTTTTCAATAGTAAAAACAGGGAAACAATCCTGAAAGTATATACCTGAAATATACATTTCAGTGTATTCTGTCTAATTCTTACTATCCTACTGAAAAACCAAAGAGCAGCTGCTTTAAACTCAGGGAACTAAACTGCATACTTGTTGTGAAGGCTGAACTGGTGCATGCCCACACATGCAGTGGGTTTCTATAAGGAAAATTCATCAGGATAGCATGGGAGAGAACTGCAATAAGTATTTTAGAAAATAAATTAGCATTTGATATAACTAATGTATATATAATTGTGGAGGAGTGTTCTTAAGAAAAACAAAAATTAAAATCTTGTGATTTTTTAAATCAAGTTTGATTTGCATTTAAGTTTGTTCTTACGAGAAACATTAACATCCTGGCCACTGAAACCAAAGGGAAAGATGACTAATATTAAGCTGTGCAATTCTACTTTGTTTGTTCATCAATTAAAGATATGCTTCTTAACTTGGATCATCACAAAATACCCAGAATACACTATCAAGCCACAATTTACATGTAAATATTAGAATTAGACTGAGAAATTTTAAAGGAAAAACATATTCCATTTCATATGCAGTTCCTTAGAAAGCAAAATGCTTGAAGAAATATAGTCAATGTTACTGGAATGTAACTCTGAAAGAAGGCTGGAAAAAAAGTTTCTACGATGTGAAAAAGCCTTTTTTAACACTTACCAATAAAAATGTTTGGGTTTTTCATATTGGATTATTTTTCATTTTACTTTATAATTAGATTAGATTAGATATAATAACCCCCGCAAAAACTCAGTCAAGAGAGACTTTGTCATGAATAAAGCATATTTTTTGCTGTTCCTTCACCGAGAATTTAAAAAAAAAAAAAAGTTTTTTGTTCGAAGTAAAAACAAAGCAAATTTTGAAAACTTGAAACCCATGACCAGCTGAAATTTCTGTCCTCTACAGAACCCTACTAATAATATAGAGTATATTAATATACTAAATGTTAAGTAATTTTTTTCCATTCAGAAAATGGTTTATATCTTGAAGAGTGGAAACAGAAGACGTGTAAATAGAAGTACGTGAAGAACATAGCTCAGCTCTAACCATTCCCACACGTTTCTACTTTCACTCTGTTTTCTGTAAAATAAATAAATGGGCAAGTAGTGGTAATCAAAACCAACTGGAAACCAATTGCTTACAACAAAAATTTGCTTTGTTTACCCCAGATCATCTGGATCAGGTCAGAACTGGCCCAATGGCTGCATCCACACAAGCATGCATGTGTGTTCTGCAGCACATCAAAGGCATTCAAGGCACCACAAAACATACCTTGTATATGTGATTTGGTTCTCCACACTGCATATTAGATACCAGGAAATCCTGGTATAATTAAAAAAACCCCAAAAAACCCTCAGAAAAAAGTGGGACTGGGCATGTGGTGACAGCATGTGCTACTGGAACCTGGAGCCTGGCCAGCACTTGAAGTATGGCTATGGCACACCCAGATTGCCACTGCTGGAGACCTGGGAGTCCCCCAGGACTCTAGGTAAGGCTGCTGGGGCAGTGCAGGTGCTTGCCTCAGCATCCCCCACCGCACCTGGAGCATTTTTCTCCACATTAACCGCATGTGCAAGGGTGTGCACCAGGGCAAAAAGCAGCAGTACAAATTTATGCCACTTTTTTTTACTTAAAGCAATCACATGAGCCTGCTCATGAGGCTGCGGCCAATGAGTGTTATTAGCCACACAGCAAAGCTGTAAACTCCTTTTCCTAGAGTATGCCATCAGCAAAGTTCACAATCAAAAGCTCAGTATGTTATGTAGCTCAAGAATATTCTTTCAACTGTTTTGAGAGTTTGGTTGCAAAATCATATGTATAGTCAAAATTACCTGAATTAATTAAAAACAAAACAAAACAAAGAGGGCTTTCCTGCTTGCTGTTTTCTAGAATACATTTCAAGCTACTCTGACAGTCATTCACTTTTGGACTGGGAATGGTCCCTGAGGATTCATCTGTATAGCTTTGGAAGTGTCCCTGACAGCACCATCAACAAGTACATCCCACCCAACTGCTCCTGTTCTGCATACTCCAAACCTAGAAATGGAGCAGGGAGCCCTCATTTCCCCAAAGTCACTCTGACATTGTATTATACTGCCTCTCATACCAGAGAGAGATCTCAAAAGCAACATCAGTAATTCCCTTTGAAACTTTACTGCCTAGGATTGATACCTAAAACAACCCCTAGGCAAGATTCCAGTAAACCTCATTCCCAAGAAGATATGTAAGGTAGAAAATGACATAAACCAAGCCAAGTTTACACATTCTTAACAAAAAGGACTTATACCTGGGAATTGAATAAGGCTATTTATTTCTCCTTTACAGCTACTCAGTTTGGCACATGAAAGTAAAATATTCACAAGTGAAATGTTTCATTTTGTTATTAGAACATGAACACTGATCAGTAGATGATTTCTCATAAAGTATCATTAGGTCATACCACCCCAGTGTAATCATCATCTACATTTTATCTAAACCTGCAGTACTTTCTAGTGGTTTCTAATGTTGTTAGTCTGGTAACAGCAATAATTACTACACTCATTAAAATATATTTTAAATGTCCATTTAATGAACTGATTACATGAGAACTTTGACTAATTAGGGATGAAAAACAAGTGGTATAGGAAGCAGAGAAATATGATAATTTCATTAGTATTATTTTCAGATTGTGGTTGACAGTTCTATTTCTGTCACTGTGTTGATTTAGGAGTATGTGGATAGGTTATTATTAGAATCACTTTGTTATAACATTATTTTTCTTGAATGTCTTGAGTACATTAAAATAAATTTCTAACTGAAAATACAAAAACTTGGAAGGATATAACCATGTGGCTTTCCTGCCCATTCCTTCCCTCCTCTACCCTGCAATTCAGGTAATTGCTAAAGAATTACAATAGGGCTCTAGATGTCTAAACATGACACACGCTTTAAACAAAAGCCACAAAATTAACCCCAAATCCATAGCTCCCTAAAATTTAAGTATATTTAAAATAAAGGGGTTTTGTTATGTTTTATTTTGTTCAGCCTAGATCAGGGGTCTCCAATCTTTTTATGGTAAAGATCAGTTTTTGGAAGTAAAGGGCAGCCCAGAAACTATGATCCCCCCCTGCGCTGCTCCCTATGTCCCCCTCCCCCGCCCCGCTGGGACATGTGTCCCACTGCTGGGCTGGCAAGGGGGCGAGGCTCAGCCGAAAGAAAATATAGAAATAACAGTATATAACACGATATAACAGTATATAACAGTAGGCGGCAGGGGGAGCAGGTAGAGCCACAGGGAAGCTGGGCTGGGGACTTTGGGTGGCTGCAGCAGGGGCACACACTCAGCCAAGATCATAACCTAGAGCCCACGTGTGCCCAAAGGACTGCTCAAATTGTCTGCACCCCTGGTAGTCCCAAAGGTGCAGGGGGGAACTCCTGCCGCTGGGTGCAGCCTGGTGGAGGCCCCAGGGGCCCCTGTCCCCGCAGCCTGTACTCAGGGTACAGCAGGCAGCCTCAAGCACCAGCTGTCTCCATCCCGAGCACAGGTGGGGGTGGGGGGAACAGGCCTCCCAAGGCCTCTGCCAGGTTGCATCCAGTGGCGAGAGCTCCCCCTCACATGCCCCTGGATGACCAGATCTTCCTAGACCCAGTTAGGCTGGGACCTAACCCCACTTGTGTCCTGCTGCTGCCCTGAGCCACACCCACCCTGCAGCTGGATGCAAGTGGCCTCAGGCCCAGACATGGCTGGGTCCGCAAGTCTCTGTGGTCCAGTGGTGTGTGGGGGGGAGGGAGGTTCTCCACTGCCGGGCACGCTGCAGCAGAGGCCCTGGGGAGCCTGCGCTCCCCCAAACTGTGCTTTGGGTGGAGGTGCCTGCTGCTGCCTGCCTGCTGCACCTGGAGCACAGATGGGGAGGCACAGACCCCTCAGGCCTTCAGAGCACAGGTGCGGGGTGGGCCCCTGAACCTCCCACTGGGCTTCCCCCCAGTGGCGGGAGCCCCTGCTTATGTGCCCCTGGCCGGTGGAGAGTCCCAGATAGGGCCAGTGTGGTGTATGGCACTGTAGATGTGTTTGCGGCACCACATAGTGCATGGCTGCAGTCATCTGGACGTGGGTAATGTGAGCATGAGAGAGAGAGAGAGAGAGAATTTTTCTCCTCAGCTGGAGAAATTGATAAGACTTCTTGAATAAGTAGGCAACAACAGTGAAAACTAAATTAGAATATAATATTCTGTTTGTTTAATCAAGTGGGGTTAGCTAGAGTAATGATGCTATAATAGAAAAGGAAGGGGGAAAAAAAAAAAATCAATCAACATTTGCCATCAATAACAAAAGCTTTGTCAGGAATCTTTGAGACTGGAAGCCTGAAAGTATAAAAAAAATTGAAAAAGCACAGGTAGAAACCTCCCAAATTGATAATATTTATTAGCTTGAAGGAAGACTTTACTGATGGACTGAAAAGACATAGCAGAAATAACTTCTTCTCATATTTGTGTGGATGCCAAATGGAATCACAATATCATTCAACATTTTCCTAAAGCAGAGCAGAACCAAGTGAAATAAATATAGTACATAATGCCATGCTACCTGCAGGTGATGAGACAGGAAAACCTAATCTGCCATACACAGTCACTGTAAATTGTGAAACTGTCTATTACAGAACTACCATAGCAACAGACCACCCAAGCTGGGCAGGATACTGTCATTCTTTCTACTGCCCATAGTTAAAGCAGCTACATAACGGATGCTAGCTTTGTCAGTTCTGCTTCAGTTGTTTTTTACTCCCAGGTTTTAAAAAAATATTCCTTTTTCCTCTCAGACCTCTGTAGGCTGGCTGAATCAACAGGATCCTATTGCCTGTGGTGTTTTACTATTGAAGCATTGTAGCCTTCCCAATGCCTGCAAATTGCTGTCTGACTGCAGCTTCCCAATCACTCTGATATGGAGGGGTTTTCATCTGGGTCTAGTGGTTGTAGATTACAGGTTTACAGTACTGTGACTGTACTCACTCCTGTAAATATTACACTTTAACTTTGGCTCACTGACCTGTGTTGAACTCATCAACTAATTTAGCAACCAAACAACACATATACTTTTGTGCCAACCAGTTCATCTGGTGGGACTCTCTCTACATCAATTGTTAAATAAGCTGCAAAGCTCTAACACTTTAAAAATACTTTTTTAAAGGTGACAGATTGCACAAGGAACTAATGTCTAGATCTTTAGCTTTGTAAGCAGAAGTCAAGGAATCTGTACTGGTTTACTCTCTGAGGGGCAAAATAATATGTTTGGGCACACTGGGCATGTCTACATGTGCATTTAATGTTCACAAATAAACAGTTTATTACTCCAGAGTTTGGGGCTTCTAGGGATGCTGTTTGAATGTGCGCCCAGGAGCAAATAATTCCAAAGCAATTAGCTCCAGAGTTTATTCATGTTCAACACACTGAGCCCAGTCAGAGCAGCCTGCAGGCAGCCCCCACACTGAAGGACCCTTGTGCCCCAGCAAGCTGGGTCAGCACCTACATATGCACTGGTGTGCATGAAAAAACTTCAGAGGAGGGTAGTACTTGTAAATACCTACTCCAGGTATATTAGTTTTGTGTGCCCCAATAGTCAACTCTGCAGTAAATGTCTTGTGTAGATGTGCCCACCATAGATAAAAATGAGGGAAAAGCTGTTCATTTAAATATTTTACCCTATCTTTATAAATAACAAGGAGATTTGAATTGGGTCAGATAAAATATACTCTTTTGGGGTATGAGGAACAGCAAGGAATATAAACTGACTTTCAGGAATGCAAGAGGGTTAAGTGCTTCCATGGTGCTAATCTCAAAGTGACACAGGAAGAGTCAACACTCTGTGGGTGCAGTGAGATCTACACAATAACTATTAAAGTGCTTTCCAGCACAAAAGACCCCACCACCTTCATAACTATTTAACCTAGAAAAGTTAGCATTAAATTGGAAGTTAAGAAACATGATCTCTAACAAGTAAATACTGTACCAGAGTTTCTTAGAGTTCTCATAGTGTCTGAATGCACTTTGACAGATAGTGTCCATCTAAAGTCAGGCAACAGTATCACTGGTGGCCAGTAGTAAGTACTGGTGGCCAGTAGTGGTGGCTAATTTTTTCAGAGAGATCGAAGGATTAATGTCCTCTTCATAAACACAACATTGTCAGAGGTACCATTTTTGGTTTCTATTTAAAACATTTCTTCATTTACTCTAAAACACAGGAAATCTATCTTGGGAGAGGAAGTAAATTTGAACTCATGGGGTATTTGTAGATGACACGGGGTGGGGGGGTTAAATTGAAGCAGTGTTTTTTTAAAAACATCACTTCAATTTAGAGTGAAGTAAACCCCCGTGTCATGTACACCCATGTCCTTACCTGCCTCTCTGATGGTGGGGAGGGGAGAGCAAGCTTCTGGTGGTCCAAGCAGTCCCTAAGCTGCAGCGGGTGTTGGGACAGGGAGGGGGAAGTCTGGTGCAGGGGGGAGGGCTGGGGCTTCCCTCTGCGGCAGTGGTGCCACCCCCTGCCCCAGGAAACCCTCCTGCAGGCACCCAGCTTTGGCAATCCCAGGGGGTATCACAGCTGTGGAGGGAAGCACTGGGCCCCCATGCAGCTCAGGCAGGCTCCAGGGGAAAAAATAAAATAAAGATTAAGCTTGCCACTTTTTTTTTTTTCCTTCAGTGCAGCCTGCCTTCCTGGGCTGCTGCTGGGCTTCCTGCATAGCTCCTGAGCCACATGGAGCCCCGTGCTTCCCTCTGCAGCTGTAAGGTAGCAAAACTAAAACTCTTTGGAGGTGTTTTTGTTTGCTGCACCCCAAACTCATTTGCTGTACCCCAAAGTCATTTAAAGTGCATTACACCACCAAATTTGCTACAGTGGCTGGAATTAACGTGTAATACACTGCCAAATTTGCAAACTCATGCAAACAGCAACACCATTATAGCGGTGCAAAAGGGCATTTAACCGCTTTAATGTGTTGCGTACAAATGCCCATGTTTACCAATGGTCCTTACCTTCAGCAGATGTATTGAGGCCCTCGAGTGTAACTTTAGATCTTAAACTAATGTATCTGCAATTAAATTATATTTTCCTAAAAAGATTAAGTTCTTCAAATCCTCAAATCCTGAAATGGTGAATTCTTCATCTCATAGATTCACAGTTTGTTAAAGCCCAAATGGAGCTATCAGATCATCAAAGACCACTTCATTTCACCAGGGATTGAGCCCAGGGTGTCTGCCTAAAGCAGGTCTTGGAGAAAGGCATCTTGTCTTCTAGGAGATCAAGAGGTAGATAACTCATCTCTTCCCCCAGTACTTTGTCCCAGTGGTTGATCAGCCTATTAAAAATCAATGCCATGTTTCCAGTTTCCATTAGCATAGCTTTGGCTTCTAGGTGTTAGTTCTTCACTAAACTGATGAGCTCCTTATACCCTTACCATTTTTTCACCATGAAGGAATCTATACATTGTGAAAGTCACCTCTCAGCCTTTTTTTTCAATAACATAAGTAGACTGAACTTTTAAAGTTTATGACTATAAGGTAATTCTTATTTCTTACATTACTTAAATAATTTTGATGGTGCTATCTTGAACCGGTTCCAGTTTTTCAACATCCTTTAAAAAATGAGGACAGATTCTTATCCATGTATTAGGCATTTAAGTGGACCAAATGGCGATGCGAAAGGGAATCCTATTCCACCCAGCTCAAATCCTGGAGAAACAAGTTAATAAGGCAGGTGGGTGGGTTCTTCTCCTTGCTGTTTTTCTGTGCCTCAGTCCTAAGGGTCAGATGATGATTTGTTACAAAAGTATATGCATTAATGGATTTTCAAGTATAAGAATAGGGTAAAATAGAACTGTGCCTAAGTCCACATAGACAACCAATAGGTAGAATGGAATCTGGCCCCAGAACTTCATGTAGCATTCCTATATCAGCTTCATCAGTGATATATAAAGGGATAAAATCCCCTGCACTACTCTCCTGTTTATATACATCTAAGGATCAAATCAGCCCTTTTTGCACTGGAAGCTCATATTAAGTTGATTGACCTCTATGCCTCAGATGCATCTTTTCCTTCTGGGGTAATACTTTCAATTCCTTGTTCACAGTTATGTGACTTTGCCTGTGGCTGTATTAAAACACATTTTGGTTTTTTAGGCCCACATTTTCAAAAAATCTAGATCACTCTACATACCTTTCTTTAAATTTTTTGTGTCATCCAAAAATTTTAATCAGGAACAGTTTTATATTTACTTCCAAATCTTTAATGAAAAAACTGAATATCATTTGGCTTCATAATGATCCCTGTGGAACCCAATTACAAACATTCCCATTTAAGCATGACTCTCCACTGATGACTGTGTTTTGAGATCTGTCCATTAGTTAGTTCTTAATCCTTTCAACATGTGACTTGTTGCTATTGCTTAGTGATTTTTATCAGTCCAAATG
Organism: Alligator sinensis; assembly: GCF_000455745.1. Lineage (NCBI taxonomy): Eukaryota > Metazoa > Chordata > Crocodylia > Alligatoridae > Alligator > Alligator sinensis. Next base: position 2,449,699 of record NW_005842069.1, on the reverse strand, counting down.
GCAAGTAGAAATGCCTTACAGAAGTCTAAGTTTATTACATCCATGCAGTTACCTCAATCAACTTAATTTGTAATCTCATCAAAAAATGAAATCAGATGTGTTTGACAAGACCTATTTTTCATACAACTGGGTTGACTGGCATTAATTATATTCCTGTCCTATAATTCTTTATCTACTGAATTCCTATCAGCTTTTCCATTACTTTGCCTCAGATTGACGTCAGTCTGACTAGCCTATACTTAACTGGGTCATTCAGCTCTTTTGAATATTGGTACAACATTGGCACACTTTCAGTCTTGTAATATAAAACGAATATTAGTAGGCTAGAGATCATCTTAGACAGTCCTCTAAAGATACTTTATTCCAAGTTAGACCAGCTGGCTTATTTAAAAATCTTCATATCAAGAATAAGTAATTTATTATTGCTCTTGGTTACTAATGAACCTGAAAGCTATTCACCATCCTCATGTGATAGAAGCACATCATATGCTTCCTTTCAAATATGAAATAGAAATATTTTTGATCATTTTGACCTTTTCTATATTGTTATTAAATTATTACTATCACCATTAAATAATGAGCCTATATTACTGCCAGGATTCCTTCTGTTCCTACAGTACTGAAAACAAATCTTCATATTTTCCTTAGCTCTGACAGCCGTAACATTTTGCCTGATGTATTTAGATTCCCTTACCTATTTTCTTCCTCTTGACTTCTAACTTTTATTGATTTTATTTCCCTTTTTATTCTTTATTATGTATTATTTTTTGTAATCTAATTGCTGATGTTATTTCTCCACTTCGTTATTTTATAATACCCTTAAAAGCTCCAAATTGCACACAGATACAAAACTATGACTTCTCCAATAACTAAACATTCCTTTCCAGAACATTCCAAACAACTTTTTCAAATTGGTTATGGGCCTAAACAATTACATAAATGCTTCACTGATATTTTTCCTTTTTGTCTATGCAATTGATCTGGGATCAGTTTACTTGCAAGTAAACTACTTGCTAGTAAACACTCCTGGGCACGCGTCTACACACGCATAGATGTGGGAACAGATTTGCTGCTCCCAGCAGCAAACTGCTCCCATTTTCTATGGCCCTGCAATGGGCCCCTGCTGCCACCAGGGGGACCATACAGCTCCCCCTGGGTGCTAGCCCAGGGTCTTGCAGGGACCACAAGGCCAAGAGACAGCTGTCTCCTGGCCAGTATGGTAACACTGCTCCCTGCCCCCATGGGGTGCCTGCTGCCAGGGCTGGGACAATGTCCCCCTTCTGCAGCAGCAGGGAGCTTCCAGCCCCAGCTCCCTGATCGGGGCAGGGGACTCAGAAAGAGCTGTAAGGGACAGGCAGGTCCCAGGTCCCAGTCCCAATCTGCCTTACCCTTACAGCTCTTTCCAAACCCTATGCCTTGATCACCTGATCAGGGTGCAGGGCTGGTTTCTGGTCCTGATCAGGACAGTTCCTAGCCCTCACTCTGCAATTGCCTGGCAGAGGCTGGAGAGCCTATTCCCTGCTCAGCTCTGTGAGCATGGAGCTGGGTGGGGAACAGGTTGGGGAGCTTGTTCCCTGCTCAGCTCTACAGGCACAGAGCTGGGTGTGGAACAGGCTCCCAGGCCCCCACAAGAAGGAAGCTCCAAGCACCAGCTTCATGACCATGGGGCCAGCACTGGGAGATCCTAATTTCCCAGCCCAAGCTCCACAGTTGTAGGATCTCCCAGCTCCCTGCTCATGATGGTGAAGTGGGTCTGGGAGATAATAATCATGTTCTCAGAGTGGGGGGCTTGGAGCTTCCTGCTGCTGGGGCAGGGGGACATAGTCCCTGCCTGTGCTCCAATGCCAGAACCCACCCCAGTAGCAGGCTTCTCCAAGGGGCAGGGAGTAATCCTGGGCAATCATCTACATATGCATTACTGTGCAGTAACTACTCACAAATAAATCTGCTACTTGCATTAGCAAGGTTTACTGAGCAGTAAGCATATGCATGTGTAGATGCACATGCTTACTGTGCAGTGAACTACACTACTTAGCAGTAAAGTGTCTAGTGTAGATGCATCCACTGGGTCTTTTTATTGATTACTCTTCTTTTCAGAATTTCTATATCGAATTGTTCTGTCCTTATGAAAAAAATACAATAATTTCCCAGGGATTTGGTAGCAAAATGTAGCTAAACAATCTCTATGACAAATCCCCTATTTAAACTGCTTTTAAGACCTCCTAATCTTGCTTTTCCATTATCTTTGTCTACATTTATTTCCTGAGATGGAGGAGAATCCTTCCAAATTGACTGGATAAATGTAATATTGTTTCTATCATTGGTATGCTATATAATGTTCAGCTTTGTGAATACATGAGAATGATTAGTGCCTGACTCCATCTAGAACTGAGGCAACTTCAGTACTCCTGACAGCTCTTGCTAGGTTTGTCTGTACTGTAACATGGTATGCTCAAGGCTATCACCAAAGAGCGTGGCGCAACCCATGCATCATCTTTTGCTCATTCATGCCTGTCCTAAAAATGTGGCACTCCACTTTTAAACAAGTCAGAGATCTTTAGAGTGAAATGGAGGACCATTCTAGAGTGCATTCACCACTTCATTTCCAGATTGCCACACCTTCCAAAGAAAGTGGGCAGGACTGTCAGAGAACACCAAGGATACACGCATGTAGATATATCCACTGTCCTGATATGGTTGGACTATATTAATTTTCTTCCCAGTCTCTCCCTAAGAAATCTCATTCAATCAATGTATTAAATGACATAGAAACTGACCAAGAAGCAGTTGAAATCAGGCCATAGCTGATATTTTTTGACTTTATTAATTTCCTTACAGTGGTAGAAGATGAGGATAGAATTTCAGGCTTACCTTCACATTTCCTGTCTATTTATTATATTAGACTTTTATACCTATAAAAATGTAACTTTTTGCCTTTAGTAAGTATGTGGTTATATATCTAAATAACTGAAGATAATTAATGTGGATGGCTGCTCTGTAGTATAAAATTGCAGTTTGACTGCTAAGTGATGCCTTGATAACAGGGGCAAGATAAGAGACAATGATTATATGCATCCAAAAGGAGCAATCATACCAGGTCACGTTAGGGAAAAACACATTGAAAACTCCCTTTCAATGAAATTTCATTTACTGACCTGCTAATATTTCAGCTGATACACAAGCTTCAGACATATAGTTTCAGATATCTGCCAGGGAAAAATTGAGCTTTAGCAAAAGAGTTCAGATGATTAGGTTCCCTTTCCACTTAAGCACTGACTCAAATGAGCTCAGTCATGTAACAATCTCAGTGCCTCATATGCATGTCTCTAAAAAGCTTTAATAATACTAAGCAACCTCATGATAGTAGTGCCAAATTTGAAATAAGGTTTGTAAATAATTTAGGAAACTATGTTGCAAAGCCTGTAAATGTGAGTGTAACTTTAAAGTACAAGTAATGCAAATTAAGTTGATCTGAAGATGTAAAACTTTCTGTTAATAGAGCTGCTTATGTATGTGAAGTTACAAAAAATCGTAAGCATTTTGTTTAATCAGGGCTTTAGAAATCTTTGGGTGAAAAACCTCAGGGATTTGTAAACCATTATCACTGTTACTTTCATGTATTATAAAAAGGAGGAATGTGCCCTGCAACAAATTCACTCATTTTGAATGTTTAATATTTTTGAACGAACAATGATCTGCCTCCACTATAACAAAAAGTATTCTGCAACATCCACTGTACTTCAAAGGAAGACGAGAGAACAAATGCATTACTCTGGGGTGGCCAACCAATAACATGCAAGCCACAAGTGGTACAAGAAGTCCGGGTGTGTGTGGCATGTGGCAGATGGGGGAGGTGACAGGGAGCAGAAATCAGAGTAGCAGAACTGATTTATGACACTAAAAAGGTTCGTCCCCACTCTATTTGATGACTGCATTCTTGCCAAATGAAAGACTGAACAGGCAACCAATATAATGCAATAAACAAAGCTGTTTTAGCGTTAGAGTTAAATGTACACAATGCGCAGACAGAAGATGTTGATACTATATATATAAAATTCATGTATATACATAAAATGAATTTAATGAAATAACTCCATCAAGAAGCTTGTGATAATTGCGTTTACAAATGCTACTCTGTTTCCTGGATCCCAAATCCCACAAAATCTTTGTCCTTTAGGTGACATAATAAGTATCTATTGACTTCTGTTGAATTTCAATCAGAATGTATAGACTGGGAGTTAAATATTGATTGGGTTGAAGATTAAATAAATCTGAACCTGAAGGTACAATAAATCTGTCAACTGAAAACAGATATCTATTGTTTCATTGTTATATGTGCAATATTACTGTAAAACAGTATCACATCAACATGTTTAAAAACAATACCCAATATTTTGGTACATAAGTTCCATAATAAGCCCTGTCCCTTTGACTAAAAAAAACATAAAGAAAAAAAATTGAACATATATTGACACATGCATAAATCCATTTTTCTTTTGAATTGAATAGATATGTTATATTGTACGATGGTCTGCTCCTGCCTGAAAACATGAGGCATAAACCTTATCTCTGCTGAAATCATGGCTTGTATGCAATTGAAAATTATTTTGGATTGAAGTAAACTAGGTGTATTTATGATCTGTGCTGCCCAGCTTCTATTAGACTAACATGACCACTCTAGGCTCTGGTACATGTTAGGGTAACACCCCTCCCTTCCACCCACCCCACATCTGGATCAGGTTTACCATCCCCCACTAACCTGGGTTAATCAGTTTACTCCCTGCCCCCAGCCCTGGATAGGTTCACTGTCTCCCCCTACCCTTCCACTCCCAAATCAGGCCTACCAACTAGGGCTGTGTGAAATTTCTCTGAGTATTTCATTTAGAAGCTGTTTCGATGCGTTTTGAGCTTGAAACAGTGAAATCGAAAAAACCCAAAAAGCTCTGAAACATCTTTGAAATAAAATGAGGACACTTGAAACATTTTGAAAGTTTTGAAATGTTTCGAGTTTTGAAGCAGCGGGAGTCAGGGGAGAACCAGGGCTGCACTCTGAGTGGCTCCACAGCCCCAAGGAGCTCAGCCCGGTGGCAGGAGGTGGGCAGAGCCACGGCTGCACTCCACCTCCCACTGCCAGGCTGAGCTCCATGGGGCTGAAGAGCTGCTCGGAGTTCAGCCCAGCAGGGGTGAGCAGGGAAAGCCATGGCTGTGCTCTAAGCAGCTCCACAGCCCCATGGAGCTCAGCCCAGTGGTGGCAGACAGGAAGAGCCAGGGCTGTGCTCTGCCTCCTGCTTCTGGGCTGAGCTCCACGGGGCTGTGGAGCTGCGCAGAGTGCAGCCCTGTCTCTCCCCTGCCACCCGCCACTCGGCTGGATGACAGGAAGCTTCTGCTGCTGCCTGGGGCCAGCGGCAGCATCAGTCTTCTTTGGCACTGGCCGCTGGCTGTGCCCAGCGCCGATCCCAGGTGGCAGTGGCAGCCTCCTGTCATCCCGCACAGATCTGGGGGCTCGCAACCCTGGGAGGAGTCCGGCACAGCCCCACAGCCTTCCTGGGGAAGGATTTGAAGTTTGAGGTGGAGTTTCCAAGAAACCTCTCTCTTTAACACTTGGCAGGCTATATTCCCTCAGAAGGGGCTACCATCCCTGCAATTTTCATCTAAATCAGCCATAAAATGACAAAGTTTCAGGCATTTTCATGATTCTCCAGTATAGCCTATGAGCAAAAAGTTGAAACACATTGAACAGCAAAACAGTTTTGACAAAACAAAATGGGACAGTGCTCTGAAATGAAACAAAACATTGAAATGAAACTGTCCCTTTGAAATGGTGAAACAGGCATTGAAATGAAATGATGGTGTTTTGCACAGTCCTACTGCCAACCCTGACCCCCTGAAACATCCCAGATCCTGCTCACCACCTCCATGCCCTCTTCTCTCCCCATATCCCCTGGCTTATTTGTCGCTGCAAGTGCTTTTCTGGGGGAGCAGATAGGGAATGGGAAACTGCCTGCTCAGCTACTGCCACCTCTGCTTCTGCCATCGCTGCTGTTGCTGTCTGGGCTGGGCTTAGCCCAGAGAGCAGTTGGAGCTCAACAGCAGCAGAGGCGGTGGTTGGGTGGGTGGGTTTCCCTTCCCTGCCTGCTCCTCCAGGACATCACCAACAGCAGCAAGTAAGCTAGGGAACCCAGGATGGTTGGAGATGGTGGCAGTTCCCTCCAGCTCTTGGGGTTTCCCCCCTGCCCTCCCAAGCCCTCATGGTTCACCCATGCTCCAGGGCTGCAAAAGTAGGGAGGCAGACTTTGAGTCATGGGGGAAGCCCTAGGGATGGTGGTGGGAACAGAAGGGAACCAGAGGGGCAGGGGGAAGTCTTGAATGGGAGGAGAGGAGGAGGTGGATTCTTACATTTCAGTCCTTAAGGCCACTGCTTGCCTGAACATGTGACTGATCCAAACTCGAGATGACACTAATTACTACTTTGAGGAGCCTAAGTGCATTGTGTGTAACAAGGCCCTAACTCAAGGATGTAAAAATCATCCCACCCATGGGCCAGATCCAGACTGTAGTGCTCCACATAGGCTGGATCTAGGCATGGCAGTAGGGTGAGCAGCAGGGCTGGATATTAATGCAGCCATTTTTCACCACCCCTCCCCCACTGCCGATACATGGGATTTGTGCCCCAGATTTAGCTGGGAAGCCCCACAGCCACTTGCCCCATCCACATATTCCCAGGCCACTTGACATGTCTCCATGGGTTGGATCCAGTCCACAAGACAAGAGTCTGACACCTCCGTCTAACTCATTTGTAAAGTAACTCTCTGGCCTAGACTTTAAATGAACCTTACTAGGTGCATCTACATGTGCACTTTACTATGGAGCTGACTAATTAGCTCTACAGTAAAGCATCACCATCTATATGTGCACCTATATTAGGGCAAAGTACATTAATTAACCTTGCTGTAGGATAGTTCTGTCCAGAACAAGTACTATACTACAGTGGAATAGTTACATGTCCCAAAATGCTTGTGTAGATGGTGACTGGCTCTGGCTGGGGCACGAGGGTCCTATAGGGTGGGAGCTGCCTCCCAGCTAGCCCTGCACTGTAGCACCTCATACCCCAGCCAGCCTCCATACAGCACATTGAGCTGGGGCAGAGCAGCCCTAGGCTGGCAGGCTGACTCCCTGGGCCACCTCCAGCCCAGGGCTGCTCTGCCCTGCTCAACATGCTGCAGTACCAGGCATGTGTGTGAATGTTGCACCTGTGAGAAACAAACTCGGGTGTAAATTTGCACCAGAGTTTATTGCTACATGCTAATTGGACATGTAGATGCACCCACTTAATGGAATTGTATTATTTCCATCGGTTTCCTCTCTGTATCACTTTCGGGTACAGCTTTGAAGCACTTGTTCACAAAGGCAAATAGTTGCCTTGAACTTTGGGCAAATACTACGAGCACTTAAATAACCTAAATCCAAAATCTTCCAGTGCTCCTGGTAATTGTAGTTTGGACGCCTTATACCTCCAGTCTTTGTGTCTTGATACATCTCCCATCTTGCACCATAGTAATGAGCCTTTTATACTGCACCATGAACAAACAGAAAAAGAAATTAGACTGGGTGCATCATGAGAGATATAGTCCAGGCAGGCACACCATACAACAAAGAAAAGCAAAGCTTGTGGGACTCAGAATTTATCATTGATTAGGCATTGCAAGTAGACTTGTAGTTAATGTACGACAAACCCCAGATAAAAGGTTTCACTTCCATTTGACAAATTAAATTGCTTAGATTCAGGATTTTGTATACATCAAGGATATTTAAGTTAAAATATTTTGTTTTGCGGTTACTAAAGGGAAATATGGAAAAATACGTAAAAGGACAATAGTGAAATTTACCTACAGGACATGTCATCACAGAAACCATTTTCCTTAAAAAATACATACATTTCCATGGAAAATTCTTAATGAAGTCTAATGAAGCTTTCCATTGGTTCATGCGATCTTTGACAAAATTTCTCTTGACTTTTTCATGTCAAAACAAGTTAGCAACAAAGGCAAGTTGGAATTTATATTGCCTGGTTTTCAATAATATCCTAATCAATTCAAGCGTACTTTGTCTAATAAGAAACAATTTTATTTGAGAAATATTTCTTTCCTGACTAAAATATTATATCAAGGAATAAAATGCTACCAATGGGAGGGTGTTTCTATATCATTAAGCCATGTGATCTAGTAGATTTGTGCCTGGCTATATTTTTAACATGACATATACTTGCATGTCAGCATTGGCTACATAGGTCTTTTCAATCCTTATAAAAATTCTATGTGAACTTAGTCACATCTTTCTAATTTGAGAAACACTGAAGTGGTATTTTCCTAATATTATTTAGTATGTGCAATGCAAAGTATCATTGGTATTTTATAAATATCTTTATCTACATATATAACAATACAAACAAAACAACAACCAGACAATTTGTTTATAATCAACCCAAGTGAGAACTGTATATTTAGAATTAAATACAAAGTCCACAAATGTGACTGCTGCAATTCTATTGACATATTACTAAAATGATTTTGGACCTTTACTATAAATAGGACAACTGCCAGGAGAAAATATTATTTGTTAAGTAAATGTGAACAGAAAAAACGGGAGGGTATATAAAGCAGTTTTAAAACAAAGCAGAATAACCAATCTTAAGACACTGCCCAAACTAGCATGCAAGACAGTTTACAATAACAGAAGACAGTTTTAGGGACAGATCCACAGTTGGTGTAAATCAAAGTCACTCAACAGATAATGTATAAAACAATTCACTATGTTAAATGAATACAGAGGGCAAAACTGCTATCTTGGCAACCACATTATGTGTTATCACTTTACTTAAAGTAAACTGCATATAAATCGGTCTTTAGAAATCTAGCCAATATATCACTTTGGATGGCTTTGGCCATTCAGTAAAGATAGCGAAATATTCATTTTTTTATGATTACATTCCCTAATCTTGGAAGAAATAATTAATTTCTGTGGTAAATAGAACATTTTCTGTTCAGATGAACTGGAGAGATTGAATTCCTAATAGAAGTAATAACAAAAAATAATACACTCCATGAAGCAGTTCCATCTCTCTCTCTCTCAAACATACATCTAAACTCCAAGGGTTATAGACAACAGAAATATCTTCCATATTACAAAATGATAGAAGACACACCTTGGTTAAGGTTAGCCAAGTCTGTATTATAAAGAACAGTATCTATTCTGTTCCACTCCCTAAAATTCACCATTATGTAAAAAAACTAGCCTCAGCTATGGTAGAGCGTGGGGCCCGAAGAACAATTAGTCTGTCAAGTTTGAAATGAACCTTGTTTTATGACATCCTTGTTTTATGACATCTCAAACAGACATTTCCCCAGATGACAATTTTTTTTCATTGCTACTTCACAGCAAGAATAGAAAGGAGAACAATGAAACACTCCTGGACTAATTCATCTGCGATGTAGTGTAAAGAACCAAAGGCTGTTTACCTGGAATTTAATTTGTAATTCCAAATAGTGAAATTGGTTGATTCCAATAAACTTATAATTGGCTGACACACAATTGCTGGAGCTCTACACTTCCTTTAAGCATGAACAAAACAAAAGATGCCAGTACATAATACACAGTAGAATGGTGAACCACTAAGCTAATTGGGACTGACCTCTGCACAGTCACGAAAACATGCAGTTGTTTGGTAACCGCATAATATAACTAACGTATTTATTTGCACACCACATGCACCTTTCCTGTAAAAGATAGCCATCCCAAATTAGGGTGTGTATTTAAAGCAAAGAAGCTGATTTCTGTCCTGGGAAGGAGGTATAGAAACATTGGAAAGATGCCTGGGGGCTATGTTCTCTTTCCATTCACATGCAGGAGGGAGGAAATTCTTCTCTCCACCATCACTTGTATTACTCCCTTGCTGCTCAGTCAAAAGCTAGAGGTTTAACCCTGCTACAACTGCTGCTGAATTGGCAGCAGCTTTTTGCCAAAGAAAGAAAGAAACTGCACTGCAGAAATAACATGCACAATAGATGTATGATTGAATTTATTGCAGTGTGGTTCTTCAGCATCCTGCTCTCTCTTCCTTACCAGAATTGACCTTAAACTCTAAACAGACTGCTACTGGGCATGTCTACATGTGCCGCTATGGTGCTATTGTTACTGCACTCTCATTTAGTACTTTCTTTGGGAAGCACTAAATGACAATGCAATAACTCATTTAGTACTTTCTTTGGGAAGCACTAAAGGTCAATGCAATACCAGCCATTACTGCACCATGTCGGTGGCGCATAGTTATTTTTAGCCACTATGTCATCATAGCACTGCATTGCTATGGCAATGCAGCGTCTGCTGTAGACATGCCCACTATGGAAGAGTGAGAGAAGAATTTTCTACCAGATTTGAATGTAATAACTCAAACTGTCTGTAACTTAAGAAACTCTTGTAAAAAATTATATTCTAACAAAGTTCTTCTGAAATATTTTGCCATATCTTATATTTCAGATCTGAGAGATCAGAAACACATAACATGAACTTCAGTTAATTCATCTAGCCAAGAGGGCCAATCCCTTTCTTCTACGAAGCCCCTCAAAAACAAACCCAAAGCAAAAACCAGACATTGCCAAGCCCTTCCCCTCTCAGAAAGAAAGAAATGTTAATCAAGGAGTATAGAGAAAATAAGATCTAAAATAAAGTGTGCATCTTAATTAAAATCCACCCTGGCTACCTCAAGCGGGCCTAGGCAGCAGCCCTGAAGGCTCAATTAACATCTTTAACCTTGTTGTGTCTGCATCTTTCAGATTATATGAAATCACCTAATTGCTGCAATATTATGATGAAATACAGCAGGGTTAAGATGTAAGTTCCAGTTCTAACCTAAATTCTTTATTGTTCCAGTTTAACAAAAAATGTAGATTATTTTCCTATTTTTTCTCTGTATTTCAGCAAAAGTAAGCCTTGACTCTGTATAGGTTATACAAGCACTGATACATATCTGTAGTTAATTCCCTAAGAGTAGAGCCATATGCAACTTTTGAAGTATTTCAAAGTGCAGCTGCCCTTTAATAGACTTAAAACATGGAGTGTTTCAGGTACAGACATCCCCTGGCATGGCCCCCAGATGGAGTGCTTTTATTGTTGGGAGGGGCAAGGGCAAGGAGGAGGGAAGTGGACTGTCAATATGGTTTTGCAGACCCTAGTGCAAAAAGAGAGCACATTTCATAAAGTCCCCACTTGTGCTTTGTAGAGTCTGCACATGTAACCTGAAGAGCTCCATTTCAAAAGCTTGTTTCCTTCAGGGTCAGTTTTGTAGTGCCTCTGCCATTACTGGATCACTTCAAAGGGCATGTATGGCTCACTCTTCAAAGTGCTGCAAATGTTACGCATGTGCACCTAAATCTCCTCATTACCCTGGAGGTTGCTTTTGAGGACATCTGTAGAGTAATCCACAATTCAATATCTTGTAGTTGGTCTGTAACTAAAAGAAGCTTTCCACTGTCTTACTAGACAAGCCTCTCTATAGTATATTAGTACAAATGTAAGAATCCTGTTTAGTTCTGGGTATATGAGCCAAACATTGCTCCACCTTTCTCATATAGGTGGTACAGTGGATTTAGGTTCCAAGGTGTAACATCTACAGCACTTTGAAAAGTAAGCTATACATGCCCTTTGAAGTGCTCCAGAAATGGCAAAGGCACTTCAAAACTGACCCTGAAGGAAACAGGCTTTCAAAATGGAGTACTTTAGGTCAGGTCAGGTCAGGTGAGGGTTGAAAACCTGCTACCGCTATGATGATAAGCATTACAACCTGTACTGGTCAATGCCAAGTGCTGGGTGGTGGTAAATTAACCTGGCAACCTCAGGAAGCGCCAACGGCTTTGGGCGGATGAGCGCCTGAGGAGGGTAGTAGAACCCTTGATGGAGGAAATGCCATCAAAAGGCAGATGAGCATAACCACTTAGTGATTTTGTCAATGGCATCCACACAGGGCAGATCGGGCTCTTCAGCCATGGCTGGCAACCAATCTATGAATGGATCCCTGAAAGGTAGGCAGATAGAAGACCTCCTTCGCATTGGTAACTCCTGCAGTATAGCTGGTTCCAAACATATCATCTCCCACCCTGGACAGTTAGGTGCTGACCTGCCACAGTCTGCCTGCCTCATTGGGTGCATGGGGCTAGGGCAAGAGCCAAAAAGCAGACAGAAACCTTGCATCTGGCAAAAAGAGAAACCAAGAATCTTCCAGCTTGGAAGCTGGAACCTTAGGACCATGTGTCCTGGCCTGGCAGACGATGAAGACCTCGTACACAAGCAGCATACGGAAGTCAGTTTTGATTGACTGAGGGCTGTACAAACTTAACATTGACATTACAGTGCTACAGGAAACAAGACTTGCAGATGCTGGTTTGAGCCAAAAGGCCAATTATACCTTCTTCTGGCAAGGTAAAATCACTGAAGAAAATTGTCTGCACAAAATTGGTTTTGCTGTGAGCAACAAGGTGGCAAAGGTTATAGAAATACCCAGTGCATCATCTTACTTAGACTTTACACAACCATCCACTTTACAAACATCATCATCACTTATACACCAACACTCAGCTCTAGCCCTGAGGAGAAGGATGAATTTCATGACACTTGCACCAAGTTATCAAAGGGATACCATCATTTGAGTTACAATACCTCCTCAAAGATTTCAATGCAAGAATCGGCACAGACAACAACTCTTGGCCAGATTGCCTAGGAGGTTTTGGCATCAGCAAGTTGGATGAAAACAGCCAATGACTTCTTGAATTCTGAATCCAAAACGAATTGTGCATTACCACTTCATATTTTGCTGAAAAAGATCACCACAAAGTGTCATGGTGACATCCACGATCAGGCCACTGGCACCAACTAGATCTTGCTATTGTTAGGAGAAAAGTTCTAACTTCCATGCAGAAGACCCTCATGTTCCCGAAAGAGGATTGTGACACTGACCACTCCCTGATCACTAGCAAAGTGAAAATTACAGCCAAGAAACTACATGGAACAAAATCAATACCACTAACACAAGGTGTGGCAGGAGCAACGTCAGGGTTGCTGTGCTCTCCCCTGTCGCCTCCTTTACTGTGCCAAGCATCTGACTTGCCTCTTCCTATTCTCCCCCGCCACGACTTTGATTGTATATGAGTTTTTTTTAGGGAGGCTACCTTTCTTTTGCTTGGCCAGTTCTCCTGCTTCAGGTGTTCTGTGTACCCAAGCCTTGTGGGCTATGCATGTACAACACTGTCTTGGCCTACACCCCTCTGGCGCTCGGGCCCTCCGTGGCCCTGTCTGTCTCTGGGGCCTTCTCTGCAATGCGGCCCTCTCTCTGGGGCTCTTCTCTGCAATGCAGCCCTCTCTGGGGCTCACCGCACCGCTACCCCCTCTTCTGGGGTTTCTCAGCCGCCCCTCTCTGGAGCTGGGGTCTGTACACCCCAAACACTGTGCCCTCACTGGGGCTGGGATCCTCACACTACCATGAGTCCCCTATGAGGCCTCCTCCATCCCCTTATAGCCTCACCCAAACCACCGGTTAATATAAACACCAGCCTCTTGGCGGCAACTTAAACATAAGCCACTAGCTATAACTATGCTCAGGCCTACCGGGTTTTCTCTCCTACCGCGGTGACCAATGGTGCTCTGGCATTCAGGTTTTTCTCTCTTCTGGCAGGGAGCTCCTTCATCCTTAGCTGCTGGTAGGGAACCACCTCTGGCCTCCTGCCTGTGCTTTATATAGGGGCCAGGCCCTGCCCCTTTCTTCAGCTGGCTAGGCAGGTGTAAGCCATTAGCTCCCTTTGGTTGCCTCAGCAACCGGCACCTGAAGGGTTATCCCAGCACTTCTAGTAACAGGCACCCTAGTGCCCTGCTACACAAGGAACCAGAGGAAGTGCCAGGAGAGATTATGAAAGCTTTTGAACTCTGCATGTTTGGGAAGTCACTACAAAGAAGGCAAGGAAATTTGGGAAGGTTTAAGAACTGCAATCCATGAAACAGTTAAAGCTACATTTGGGGGAAAATAGACTGCCCAGTAAGGACTGATTCAAAGAAAATGCAGAAGAACTATTACCTCTCATCAACATCTCAGCCTATCTGGAACACAACAAGAAGCCAACAGAGAGCATCAAAACGAGACTCTCACAGACAAAAAACAAAGTACAGAGAGCAACCAGACACTGTGCAAATCAGTACTGGATTAAGTTGTGATGAGATACAGACAGCTTCAGACACAGGAAACCTAAAAGGCATGTACAATGGTCTGAAGAAATCTCTAGGCCCTGCTGTCAATAATACCCAGCTCAACCTGCTGTGTTAAAGTAATTTTGAACCTCCCCACGGCATATCAATAGTTTCTCTTTCTTCCCTTTTGTTTTTGCAAGGATAAGAACTGCATCTTACTATCTTACATGTTTGTGGAGCAATTAGCAGAATGGGGCACTGGTACTAGTTTCAGAGATGAGGTCCTGCTATAAATAAAAATAATAACAGCAGAAACTAGTAGGAGATTCTCTAAAAATGTATTCCTCATTGAGAGGATTTTTTGTACAGTTGAGTTGCAAGAATATGGAACTATATCTTCTAACAAAAACTGTAAGAAACAATCATTTTGGTATAAACAGCAGTAGAACCACTGAGTCACTGAATTTTGAAACTAATTCAAATATTTACAATGAAAACAGGTTTAAGAATGTTTCATTTGCTGGTACAGGTACAGGAGTAGGCTAAGGCCTTGCACAGACAATTCTGTTTCTTCTGGGAGAACTGTTGCTCTCCCAGGAGAAATCATGAGTGTATAAATATTCAGGCTTTTTACTCTTGTGTAAAAACACAGGCTGTTCTGTGCACTACTGCCATTTGATATTATGCAGACTAAGGGAGCCTGATGAGCATGCTGAGATGTGTGCACAAACCCCTTCCAACTCCTACCTGCTCCCCTCCCCATTCCAGCTTGGTTGCACAGTGTCAGCACTGCAAGCTCCCTAGTCTTCAGGGCCTCAACACTCAGATGTCTAAATACAGCTCTGGATAAGTTTTTCTACCAGGAGAACAAATGTGGGAGAATTCTCCCACATTATTAAATTATTTGAAACACGGCCTAAGTTAAGAATTTACTTAATGTGAAAATGGTGTGAAAATAAAACACAACAGGCTTCCTGGCTACTGAATCTAACACTGATGGAAAACAAACATACAAAAAACTGCCGATATAGCTGAATTTCATTCATTATGTAATTTAAACAAATGCTTGTAGAATTCCTTCCCCATCTCTCACCTCCCCTTGCTGATGAACACTGTTTAGATAACTTTCCCTTTTATATTAGAACTTCCACTACATAGTCAATAGATTGGAAAAGACAGTATCTTCATAAACACCTTCAAAATATTTTCATGCTTTGGAAATAATTTAATATTCTGAGTGCTAAAGTTTGGATAGTAAATTTCAAAATCATGGTTTGATATGCATATAATTTCTGTGTGGTCATCCACTACATTAATATGATATTACTTAGGTTGTATTTTTATTAACGTTGCTGCAGAAACCATTTACAAAAGATTGGAGAACAGACTTTTATTACCTTTTCTTGAAGATGTACATATGTTCAGAATCCTAAGATATTTAATAGGGTACACACACATATTTTGTAAAGGACACTGCTGTATATTGTTACAGTCTGAACAATGGCTTTAAAAAGAATTACAGAAGATGAGATTAAGTTTCTGAAAGCTGTCCTTGACCATTACAACTTTATTTTTGTTCTCAAATTTTAAAACAGGATTCTTACAATCTGATTCTTTTTATGTACTAGCAAGCAACACAGAAAATTAAGCTTTTTGGACATTTATACTCATACCTTTTTGTGCTGTGATGCCCTGGAGATCTGGCACATGAGAGCAGACTCAGTTAATAGAGTCTGCTCTGTACACAAGCTGATGTGCCCGGCACTGCGTCGCATACATTTATATAAATGGCAAAATGCACGTTAGCACCAAGAAAATGGTGGTGGTGCACTTTGGAACTAAAACACCTTTTACATGTTTTAGTTCCAAAGCGCACCACCATCATTTTCTCAGTACTGATGCACATTTCACTGTTTATACAAATGTATGCAAAGCAGCATCGGGTGCTTTGAAAAGCACCTGGCACTGCTTCGCACACATGTTTAAAAATGCCCTTTAATTATGGGTGGCTAAACATATGGTGTAAAGAGAGGAACTCATAAACTGGCATATTTAAAATGTTTTGTTTACTAGCATCAAGTTGCATTGTGATAGGAGGTAGCAGAGATGCAGTTAGCACCCAATTATTCTAGCCTAGATCTCTCACAGAGAATTTCTGGGAAACCAGGCATGAATTGCCCAGAAGTCTCAGACATTATCTTTCACTGGTCACAAGGTAACTCATCACCAGGATAAGGAATAAGAGGTTTACTATTATAGTAAAGGCAAGTTTATATTATTTTTTCACACAGAAATGCGCACTTGGATTATTCAGCACTTCATAGTACAGAACACTAGCAGAAATAAATACTTCAACCACATTAAACAGGACCCTTTTTTTTGTTGCTGTGTTGTTTTTGTGCCAGCTTTTTCATAATTACCTGTCTTGATACAGAAAAGTTTTCAGTAAGAACAAGCTCATGCTTCTTAGTGTAATAAGTGAGATTTAGGGAAAAACACAAGCAACAGCACAAACTCAAGAAGTGTTCAATTTTATGGTCCAGAATAATGAATATTCACAGAAATATTTCCTAATTTGAAACCTGGTTTGTGTCTGCCTTAACATATTACTTTAATCTGGGTTTAAAATGTGTCAGCCTAATCTCCATGACATTGCCTTAGGGAAAAGGTAAGGTAGGTTGCTCATGCCTACCTGCTCATAAAAGGACAAAAGCATTCATAAGAGAGATACTTATGAGTGAGTATAAATTGTCAGATTTCAGGATGGAAAGAAGTAAACAGAGGGATCCCTTTGGGATCTGTGTTTGTATCAGTGCTGTTTAACATATTCATAAATGATCTGGAAAAGGGGGTAAGTAACGAAGTGGCCAAATTTATGTATGGCATAAGTAATCAAATTGGTAAAGACCAAGGATGCTCAACCTCTGGTCCATGGTAATGTGTCATCCAACCTGTGGAGCTACCTGTGGGTCTGTAAATTTGGTAGTGGGAGAGTGGTGGCACCCTCCTGTCAAATATTCAGACCCATGGGGATCTCTTGGCCCTGCATGCTGGATCTGGTACCTGATCCCATTGTGTAAGGCCAGGCAGGGGTAACACCAGTCCCCTGGGCCCAATCCTGGTGCAGGAGGACAGGAGGGAGCAGCAACAGGCCCCCAGGACTCAATCCTGGCATGTGAGGGGGATGAGAGGGAGCAGTGATGCTCAAGGCATTTTATTTTATTTTATTTATTTATTATTATTTATTTGTTTGTTTGTTTGTTTATTTTATTTATACGTATTTTCCATCAGGGCATTTTAATGCACCAAATGCACTGATAAAAAATACATAGGAGAGACCAAACAACAATTGCGCACCATTATTAATGGACACTGGAAATCTATCAAAGACAGGAATACCCAATTACCTGTGGGGGCACATTTCTCACAAGAAAACCACTCTCTCTTCAATCTCCCAGTCCTGATCCTCAAAGGAAACCTACAAAACACTTTGCAGAGATGAGCCTATGAACTCCACTTCATCAACCTCCTGGATACTAAAAATCATGGACTAAACACAGACATTGGATTTATGACACATTATAACCTGTCTGACATCTGACTCCCCAGGTATCTCTCCACTGTTCATCCCCCTTCCCCCCACCCCCCGCAGCCTGTCTCTCACCCATTGACTCCTCAATCTACATTTTCACTGACTACCTGTCTTGTATGTATACCAGACCAGCTTCTGGCTTTTTTTACTTTTCATTCCATCCAGGAAGAGCACACACCAACTGCTGAAACTTCCTTAGCCTGACGAAGGGTTTTTGAACCTGAAAGCTTGCTTAATAATTGTTTTCCAACTATTTAAGTTGGTCTAATAAAAGATATCAGATTCACCCAAAGAACCTTGTCTGCCTATGTCCTTAGACCAACACAGCTACAACCTACACCCCTCTTATTTTTGACATGTAGAATTCCTTTTTATTGCTTTTTATGTCCCTTGCCAGCTGCATCATTAATTGGGCCTTAGCCTTGAAGAAAGAGTAAGTAAAATGAATACAAACATCAGTGAAAAAAAGGAAACATCTCCACTGAATGAACACTGCCGTTTCTTCTTTCTCTTAAGCTTCTGCATTTTATCTTTCTTTTTCCCTGCTGCAGTTTTTAGGCAGACACAGCAGGCTCAGCCGGAAAAAACCCAGGGACAGGCTTCCTTCCTAAATGAAAACCTATTTTCTAAACCACAGAGACACCTCTTACCTAATCACTTCTACTGCTTATGGGGTATGTTTCACGGGTGTGTGTGTGTGTGTCTGTCTGTCTGTGTGTAATAAGTAAAAAATGGCAGAAAGTGTCTACATGATATTTTGCTGAGAGGCTAGATTTTGTTTCTTAGAAAAACTTAATCTCTCTATTCTTATGTATCCTCTAGCAATAGCAAAAATATTCATCATCATCAAAAACTAAATTCAGCAAGCCAAATTATGCACTCAGTTACACCTGGGTAGTTTCTGCATCTTTAAATGATGCTTTCCACTTTCCCCTGTTCAATGATTTTGTTGTCTGTGGATTTTCATGGGTATAACAAAATGCAACTGGAATACAATGAGGTGGCACAAAGAGCCTATGTGGTATCTGGAACTGAGATTGTTTTGTTTTGTTGTTTTTAAAGACTCTTTTGTTTTAGCATGCTAACAAGTCTTTAATATTACACTATAACTGCACTACTATTAAAACAGTCAAATAAGAACTCCATCTAGCTACTTTTCCAAATAGGACAGAGCTTTAAGACCACCAGTTTAATAAAAAGTCTCTCTCTTGTATATTGTTGTCTTGTCTTTCATAGTTTTAGCAAACTGACTGCAAATGATGGCTATTTGACATTTTATTTTGCAATTTGCTAGCAGTGCTTTTATTTCACCCTTTTCGTGGCATCTATAGCGGACAGGAGATAACTGCACCGCACACTGTATTCTCACATACAGCTGTTGAGCAACACTGAAATCATTTTCCAGATCATTAAGTGCATTCTCCACCTAAAAGACTGTGATGTTGATAATAAAGCAGTGATAATTCAAACAAGTACATGCAGGTGCAAACCTGTCAAGTGGCAAAGCACTGCAAGGATAATGTTTTTTTTTAGCCATCACTTGTAATCCCCTTCTCTGAATGCAATGCTTGTGTATTTGGTATTTATTCCTCCTGTGCAGATGGTGTGTTATTGTCTTCAATAACTGAATATTTGCAGGACCAAAACACAGAAACCATATTTTGACCAAATTAAATGACATTAATGGAATTCAGGGGGTGAAAGTCCAACCCCCTGCCTCTGTCCCCCCTTCCCCCCTCAAAGGCAGGTGCAGTGCATTTATCCAGAGTAAGATACATCATCAATATCACTGCATGGATAAAATGACGAGGTATACCCTCGTCTTAGCAAGTGGTAATTATTGATTTTTATGCACTAGTGTTGATTTTTGCCAACACACTTACTAATCCCTGCTGCAGTGCTCTCATTAGGAAATATAATTCTGCGCATATTATTTTTTGAGTGCAAGGGAAGATTTGATGGAAAGTTACTCAAGGATCTCTTAATTCCCCATCCATACTCTCAAGATTCCCACACAAGAGTAACTCTTCTTTTTGGCATTATATTGGGTATTCTCCCCAAAATACAATTATTAGTAAACAATCAAGATGATTCGGGTCTGAAGATGGTGCCTCTGAAACACTCTCAGAGTGGGTACATAGGGTGCCTATACACATGATCAGGGTGGGGGAGGGAGAAGTTTTAATTAGAGATGTTCCTGGAGAGCCACTCTAATGAAAATACTTCACCACCACATGTATTAAGCCCCTGCAGGTTTAAAAGTGACCATGGGATGCTTTACCTAAACTTAATTCAACGAGGCTTAGATAAAGCGCTCGGATGGCATTTTTAAATGTGCAGGAGCTTATCCACATGACGGTGAGGCCACGCTGGAACATTCTAATTAGAACATGAACCAGCACATGTATAGGCAGCCATATTTTGTCGACAATCACTGGAGAAATAAAGGCAGTCCAAAATTTCTAAAATGTATTATAATCTGTTTGCCAAAAAGTTATGACCATTCCTTTGTGAGAGGTAATACAGAAAAAATACACCGAAAAATTTATTCACAAGCCTTATTTAGTCCTGTCGGGGCAAGGGGCTGTGGCCAGCAGCCCGGGCACATGGGCCAGGGAAGTCGGCACGGCGAACTAGAATTAGGCACTGACGCGTGGAGGTTGGTTAAAGATTATTTTACTTACACCGTAGATGGTCACGGTGCAGGCAGGAAAACTTGCTTGGTTACAGTTGTAGACAGAAGAAAAGAAGAAAAACTCGAATGATGAGAGCTCTTTAAACCGATACAAGAGTCCATGCTGTGACTCTCAACGAGCGCGCAGGGCAGGGGTACATCAAGGATCGTCTGGTGACAGGGAGAGACTCTTGATGGGTGATCAAACCACCATTTGGTCCGAGATATACGTAGAAATCCACGAGATAATCGTGGACTCCTTGCCGGAATTCTCTTGGATTTCTCCCGGAATTCTTGGAATCGGGGTTCTCAGGATCCTCCTGAGATTCTCGGAGATCTCCGACTTGGGCGGAAACTGCTCAAGCCTCCTATACGGCTAGCAAGCCAATCGCTAGTCGCCACGTGGGAATAATTTAGAAACAGCCAATAGTGGGACACAAATTTGCATGCGAGCGGCGGGAACTCCTTTGCACCGGGGTTTTCTCTCTGCAGCTGAGAATCGCACCATGCAAAGAAAGCTCGATGTGGCAGGAAATAATTCTGCAGTGCCGAAGCACACACACAATCATTGGGTAATGACAAGTCCTTTCCAAGACAAGCCTTCCAATGTATAAATCTTCAAATAACATTGTTTTATTTGAGTCATTGTAGCTATAAAACTTAGTTTTGGTACTGTATTTCCCCTTTTATGAAATCCTGAGCCTGCTAACACAGACATAAAAAAGAACAGAGTTGTGTGTCACTTGGTTATAATACTGCAATCCTTAACAGGATGTAAACCTTGCTAATATGCCTCATAATATTTTACTGTTTTGTCTAAACCTTTTATTTAGAAAAATGAACTACCTTGGAACCACAGGTTACAATTTCAGAGTGGCCAATGCAGCCATTCACTTTTCTATAGTTTTAAGGTTCTAATTTGCTAATTTATGCTTCTTTTCAAGCCTCATAAACAAAAGATGATCTGAGTGGCTCAATATCCTCTGGCACTCTCCATATTTATAAGAGAAGCAATTTGTTTCAGCATCCTTGTCTCATCTCCACCACTGATCTTTAGTGCACAGTGCTGGGTGGCTGACACCATCTAGTTTAGAGGTGTCTGCATTTCAATGCCACTGTGTTTGTGCTTTTAGAAAAAGCATGTTGGGATTCTTTGGAAAGAAAGCCAGTGAACAAATTTAAATGATTTTTACATGAGCCTTGGAAATTGAAGTAGGTGATGATATTGATTGTTCTGATGACAAGTTCATGCTGTAGTACAGATTTGTGTGTATTCACATTTCACTTCTCACATATTCCTCAAGGCATTTAGTTTTTTCCTATACATTATATTACATAGAACAATGAGGAACACTTGAACACTTCTAATTGACCAATCCAGATAATGCCCTTTGTAGGACTTCTGAATTTCCTAACCTGTCTGTTCAGGTAAAGGAAAAACAACAGTAAACATTAGTTACTATCTGGTTTTTAATTTTTTGGAAATGACTGACTTTCCATACCACTGGACACCAGTAGATGCATACAATTTCAGAAGTGTTGATGGTGTGGAAACTGAACCAGCAATATTCATTTATTTTGGAGAAAAAATAGCAATTGAAGGGAAAAAATGAGACATTTGCTTATCAAAACCAAACTGTATCTGTTTTAAGTATGATAAATATGTATAATATAGTTTGCATAAAGAAACCATTCTTCAGTATTCTTCTGAAGTAATTCTTTGCCTTTGAAAGATACCAAATATACCTTGCCTTACAGCTGGCATATTTCTAAAATAGCAAAAAAATACTGAAAAAAATTAAGACTCATTATTGTTTACTTGTAAGCAAAAAGGAAGGTTCTATCAGGAGAGTTCACAAACAGGTTGCTAACAGGGACCTTGTGTAGTCAAAAGTCTTGGAAAATGAATACCCATATGTACTCATTATATTATAATTAACACAGAACAATATTAAGGTTCAAAAGTAAATTGGGGTTTATATCCAAACTATACTGAATACCAAAGTCTTCAGCTGTGCAATATCATCATAAAGGCTGCTTGGAGATATTTAAAAAAATGGCACTTTAAACTTGGTGTGGTCCCATGCCGAGCCCAGTGCATGCCCAGAAGAGGCAGCACCTTAGATGGCCCCAGCTTGCCTAACATCTGTTTAGATTGGGTGCTTCACTGGGGGTTTTTGGACACTTTTATCTAATTGAAGTCAGGTATTAAATAAAAACACCAAAAAGTCACACTGAAGTGTCCATCTATGTAGATGTTGCAGAGCTAAGATGAAGTAGCATGCTGTTTCTTCCAGTAAAGTGTGATGTTTTGTTTGTTTTTTGGGGGGGTTGTTTTGTTTTTTAACATCTGCAAGCAGCCATAGAGAATAAGTTATTTGTAGGCAAAATAAGCCATCTGATAAACAGGCATGATATAATTTAAGTTTTAGTTGCAAATACTATCTTAAAAATGCTAGCATACATCAAATTTTCATTGCGACTTATCTAATCAGAAGCTGTGTCAGAAAGATCAATTAATTCTAAGCTTTCACTGTGATCATCATGTACTTCATTAAACTGAAGATTTGCATTAACTGAAAGAAGCTTCTCCATGCTTTCACATGTTTTCTTATTATTGGGATGTGTATATTTCCAAACACTGACTAGTTTCTTTCCCCACACAGCATAAAATAGAAGAGCGAAGCAGACCTAAAGCAAGATCTTGTCACCAAGTTGCAGAAGCATATCCATGGCAGATTTCCTGAGGGCACTCTTAGATCTAATGCATGAACAGATTCCTATTTCTGCAAAAATTAGCAATAGTTTCAAAATTAAGTCCTAAATGCATTGTCTATTTAGTAGTCTGGTAAAATGTGTAACTTGATTAACATTAATACCATATTTTGTTGCACATCATACAACCATGCCTTACTAATGGCTCTGAGAGGGTTAACACTAGATTCCATCCAGGCTGTTGGCAGCTCCAGGAAGAAGTGTTAGCCATCTGGGCAGCCATCAGGCATTTTGCTCCATTCCTCAAACAGACAAAGCACTCATCATGCATTCCTCAAATTTTAGCCAAAGTAATGTCAACCATGGGTGGATCTACACAAGATGTTTACTGCGCAGTTGGCTAATTAACTGCAGTACATGTCTCAGCATCTACACATGTCCCCCTATTAAGGAGGACAAAACCAATACATTCTGCAGCAGGGGATGACTTGTAAATACAAGTACTACCCTGCTGTGGAGGTTTTTTTTGTATGCAGCACTGCACGTGCAGACAGTGAGCCGCCAGGCTGGGGCAACAGGGTGATTCAGTGTGGGGGCTGCCTCCTGGCTAACCCCACATTGAAGCACACTCATGCCCCAGTCAGACCCTCCACAGCACATTGGGCCCAGTCAGAGTTGCCCTGGGCTGGCAGGCTAATCCCCTGGACCCCCTGTCAACTGGGCCTACTGTGACCCAGCTCAATGTGCTATGCTGCAGGAGCACGTGTAAACTGCATGCCCGAGAGCAATAAACTGCAAAGCAATAAGTTCCAGTTTATTGCTGCCTCCGAATATCATGTGTTGATGCATCCCATTTGGGGGCATCTATGTGCATCTCTGCTTTTTAAAGTGAAGATTTTCTCCACTTAGAATCTTCAGAAAGTGCTGCAGGTGAATCCAAAAGGTATCCTCACTGCATCTATTTTTACTCTTTGAAGATCTCAAATTATCACTCGTTTTGAATAGCCTCTTTGTTTAACAAGCTGTCAAATGACACGACTGCAATTCCCCATCTTGTTTAGTGATAAAGTTTTCATGTTGGCATTTTTTTCTTATCATGCTTTTCTCTCTCCTTCTTCTCCTCTAAGAAGTTTCTTTACCCATGGAACTAATACCTAGTCTTTCAAATCAGACACTGAGGAAACAAGTTAAAGACTGCAGCTATAATATTAATATATTTTACAGCTACTTTTACTTTTTTGTATATAGATTTTGCCAGCGTGCTCCCTGTCTCAAAATCATTAAAAGCAGGTTTAAGTTATTAGAAGCACAGCATTTGGCAGTTATATGTGCATATTTGTTTATAGTGTCCTATGCTGCTTTTATATTAGTAACACCATTAGTGGGCAGAATAAATCATTTCCCCACTTGTACCCTCCTCTCCTCCTACACATAATTAACTTCTAACATAGTAAGTGGTGTGTCTGTTCTCTCTTGTTTTAATATTTTTGTAAAAAAAAAAATGGTTGGGGTGATACTCCTGGTGGCCAGCCAGTCCCTGGTCTGCTCTCATTTCTCCAGCTCACTTCCTGTCACCTCACCTGCCATACCTTGTTCTTATTAGATCCTTGGAAAGGGAGGCTGCCCTAAGGATCTCTGATCCCGTGCTGCTGTTCAGGTGTCTCTACTCAGCACCTTAAGCACTTATGTGGCTCTAACCGTCCCTTACACTATACCCATGCCCCACAGATAATATTAGCACTGCCCCTAAGCCTATACTGCTAGGACTTGCAATCCCTATATAAGCAACCTCCCAGGCCCCTCCTGGGCTCAGGTCACTGTCTCTGTCTGTCCACACCTGGGTACTTCACCCATTCTGACTATTTCTGGGTACCTAGGCCATCCTGGGCACCAGGTCCTCCTGGTTTCCCTGAGGCACTGGACCTTCTCTGGTCTCATCTCCACTCTGTTCCTGATATCTGGCACTGCTCCTGGGCCTCTTGAGACCATCAATGCTTCTTGTCTCAATCCCTAAACCACCAATCCCCACCAGTACTGACTGGCCTTCTCATAACCACTGGAAGTACAGTCTCCCTCCATCTGCTGCTACCATGTCAGCAGCCAAAATAAGACTGCCTGCCTCACTTTTTAAAGTAACAAGCATGCCCAGCACCTGCTTTACCTTCCTTCTTTTATTTGTCCTCAGTCTGTAAATATGGCCAAGCTACTTCACTGATTTTTTTTCATAGATGGTTTTCATTATTTGTTCATATTCTAGCTGCAGAAAAGGGTTGCTCAAAGACTGTAATTGTTCCTAAGATTCAATGCTGTCTGTCATCAACAAACTTCAAGAAGTACCAGAAGTGTCTATTGCTCCTGCAAGAGCTTAGTTAACTTTTTTATTGGTAGTTAGATGTCACTGATAAATTAAGTCATTGCTATAAATTAAGTCTTTGCTTAAGTCTTTGGGTATAGTTGGCTGAGAACATTTTTTTCCCCCTGGTGTGTAAAGAGCTGGACTTAAGTATGCTGCTTGATGGAGATATCATAGAAGCAGGAGGACTTCTGAATCCAAAATATCTGTTGGAAATGGAATCACCTCATTTCTTGTCAACTTTCATTTCCACTTGTGGAAGATTTTTTTTTAACATCTTAAGTAGATTTCATACATGCAAGGACATGTTAGTATGCTCTCAACATTTTGAAATACATATTTCATTTGGCAGTGTTTGTTTAATACAGTGCCTTTCCTGTCTGAATGATTTTGAATATGGGAATGCTTCCTTAGGTTAGAAGACAGTCACATCATTCTTACTGTAGAAGGAAAAGAAAAAAAAAAAAAGGAAGACCTCTTGGCCAGTGTGGCTTAGAAGCAAGGAGCTGTTCCAATGCCTCAAGTTTCTCCTCTAAGAAGTTTTTTTTGTCCACGGAACTAATACTTATTCTTTCAACTCAGACACTTAGGATACAAGTTATTTCTTGGTGGAAAAAAAACCTATTCCTTTCTTGTTCTAGTATTTAAAATACAACCTGAAGCCTGTTTCAAGATATGAGTATGGTTCTCATCTTTGTGGATATACAATTTTCTCTCTCCTCCCTGTAGAATCTACGAGTTTACTCAAGGTTTTGGAAGAATGCTTGGATGACATTATTATTTGGGTATGTTAATCTCAAAGGAGGCTGGACGAACATCTGGTCGGGGTCGCTTGACCCCAGTACTCTTTCCTGCCACAGCAGGGGGTCAGACTAGATGATCTCCTCAGGTCCTACCTACTATGAAACTATGAAATCTACCTTTTCCTGAATTTTATAAAGAAACACTGCTGTAGTACAAATCATAGTTACAAAGATGTTTTTGCTCTTTTTCATGCTCAGTTGAAAGGACATGATTAGAATTAGAGAGTCTGGTTAAAAATCTTAGCTTTATTTCAGAAACAAAACATCTTTCCATAGAACTGGATGGATGTTTTTGTTTCTGTACTAATACAATATTTTAGATCTCATAAGATTATTTATTTCAAACTGGAACCAAAAGTCGAATCTCAAAAATGTTTATGAACCAACCCCTGCCCCTCCCCCCAAACGGATCCATTTTATTACTTTTAAAAAATATGTATCACTAGCTTGAACTTCTAAAAAAAAGTAATTTTGAATGGGAAAACTGGCATTTATATGACAATTTGAAACCTGCACCTTCCTCATTAACAATAAGAACAACAACAAATCAGAACTGACCCCTCCATACAATAAACTTTAGTTGCCCTGAATAGGTATTTTTTACACAACCATATTATTTTATGAACAATAAATCTAAGGCCAGCTGTTATGGAAATCCTTATGTCTAACATGGCGAGGATGTTTTTGTTTAAAAAAATCTGCAAAAATTGTATCCATTTTATGCCATTGGTAACTGCAACACTAATATATAGAATCATAATTAAATGCTTGTTACTCCAATTTCCTATTAGTGAGCCTTTCCATCACCCTATTCTGTCATTTGCACCTATTTTTGAATACTGCATGCTGGCTCCAGGCCCTTCCACGTTCTTTTAAGGCTAGACATCTAGAAAGTGGAGCATTAACATTATATTGCAATGGTTGTTTTTTAAAGCCTTCAATAGTGTAGCCTCTGGCTAACTGTAATACCTCCATCTTGAGCCTTGTCCTTAGGTGTAACTGCTCAAATTCAACTTGCCTTCTAGGGATCATACCATAATCCTTCACTCAAAATCAACATGTGGATTTATCCTTGCTGTTATGACTGCTCAAGGGGTGTGAAATCCATTCATCCTCTGTACTCATCTCAGTCCATCTTTCCCTTTTCATAGTCAGAATATTGTTGTGGTTTCTTTTTCACCTTAACTCCCCCTAACATTGGCACCATTTTTGGCATCTTTTCTGTAACTAGTGCCAGCCTCCCTTCTATATTCTGTTAGCTGAATCCACCTTGCTTTTTGCAGTGTCCAGTTCCTATTATATCCAAATTTCTTTTAACCTTTATCTGATTTTTTAAATTATTTCCTACACATGTTTGGAAGTTAGTAAGAAGTTATTGATTCTTATTATTAAAGACAGGACAAAGGCCAAACCAGAACACACATCCATTTTAGGAAGTTTCAGAATCTGAATCTGCAGCTATTTTCTTTCTCTGTCTGTGACTCTTCAAACATCATGCACATAAGAACCACAACTCTGGGGACAGAATCAAGAGAAGGAATGAAAAACATTGTTTTTGTAGTCCTCACACACAGAGGTGCTGATATTCAAAGGGTGTCAATTCAAGGAATAACTCGAAACAAATTTACACTACTGTAAAAATGAGATTAATTAGAAAAGGTTTAAGGGGAGTCTCTCCCCAATCCTGAGGTCCTTGTGCCTCAGGATGTTTAAAAAACCATGCATGCAGCCCAGCTCCTCATGATACCTGTGCCCTGGCATTTTAACATGCCTTGTCCTACTGCCGCCATGGAGGCTGCAAAGCAAGGCAGGAAGGGCTTCTTGATATGGAAGTTTTGATGTTCCCAGAAGGGGGAAGCCTCTTGGTTCACCCTTGCCAGGGAACCTTGCAATCCACTCCCCCCACAGCACATTTTTGACATTGGGACTCCCCCCATGATGATGCTGGCAATCAGCTGATCATCAGCATTGAGGCTGAACTGCTACAAATTCAATGTATAGCAACATACAAACAAGGCACAAAGATATTCCATGGTATCATAAATAAGCTTAACTTTTAGCACTGTGACTATTTGTGGTGTGATTAAGAGATTAACTACACCATAATTGTAACATGTGCCAAAGGCCCTGGTGTCTTACATGAATTACTATATTTATTCTTGGAAAATTAATAAATAGTTGCAATTAATTTTAGAAGTCCACTGTCATAAAGCTCCTCTCATTGGTATTACATGGAGAATAAATGAGTCTTTATTGAAGAACAACTATGTGTTTCTTTCCAGGTATACCTGTACACTGGTTTTATTTACTTTTTTCCCCCTCCTTCAGCTATTTTAGGAGGCACTGCTATTCTTCCCAAGTCCCTAATGCATTTACACTAAAATCCAATAAAGTTAACTAAGCTGTCTGATGCATTTATCATACTAATTATGTATTGCATGGTATGTTTCTTCCATCAAGTGCCTCCTACATATTTGATATAAACCTTTCAAACTGAAAGGGAAAAAAATGAAAACAAGTCTCAGAGCTATGCTGTGTGATTGAGAGAATCACTTATCCTGATGTCACTGAGCTACAAAATCAATTAATGTGTTCTATCATCTTCAGAAAGTGCTATCTAACATGCAGCCTGCAACAAATTACACTGGGTATTCCAAAAAGCAATTGCTTGCTCTATTTAGGATTAGGATAATTGACCTTTTCTTTACACATTCAAAGTGAAAGGAAACAGATCACTTTTCTTTCCCCAGCTTTTCAAATAGATTTTTCACGGCTTGCTAGTACAAATTAAGTGGTAATTGAAATTCTAGCTGTGTAACTTACATAAAAAATATTTGACTGAGATGTAATTTCTATGTAAAATAAATTTTCTTAGATGCATGAGGGTACATCATATAATTTAACAAACTAGAAGTGACCTTGAATCTAAGTTTATTTAAGAAACAGCCACTGTCTTCTTTCAGTAAAAACTGCACTGATAGTTTCTTACCATATGCAGTAGTTATTTTTTTGTACATTCCAAATGCCAGCAATAATTTTCATGCCAAGTAGATGGCTGATTTTAATATTTTTTTCTTGAAATTTTGCCAAACTCTGGCCAAAGCCACCCAATCCAGGGCACATTTCCAATAATGAATTTTCCCTTTTAAGTATCATTTTTGATATATTTAGTGTTTGCAAAGGAGGTGAAGGTAGACTGGTTTTGCAGTTAAAGCAAATGCCTGGAAGGCAGGAAATACTGGATCCTTTTTAGTTGCATCTTCAGCAGACTTTCATTGCAATTTTGTGTCAGATGCTCAGGTTCAATTTCCTCATGTAAAGTGAAGATACAACTACTAATCTCTCACAGGATGACTGTGAGGATTTGTTCTCAGGATGTTTTTTAAGTCCTATAAGCTCTGTATAGTTTAGATACCTAGAGACTACTTCTTTCTCTTTGTACCTAAAATCTGAGTTGTCTGAGGCATATAAGCTGACACTCATGAAAATTGAGCATTTGGAGTTTAAGTCAGGAAATACTTGACAAAGGCCCTTGACTGCAATTTGCTTTCCATCCAAAATCAACCAAATCTGACTTTATTAAATTAGAAGAGATATTTTAAAGGCTCCATTTACCCAAACGTTTCTTGTTGAGGTGCAGGAGAACTAAGTGACTTGAGCTTTTCCCCTACTTTTTGTGAGAAGTGAGGAAAGAGCTGTTAGCTTGGTTTAGATAGTGTGTATGTTAGTATTTGCTTAATAAACTACTAACTCAATGCACAGTAACTAGAGTTACTGTGCAATAGTACTACCACATGGTTATTTTGTGATGCTTACTGCGTATTAGCCTAATAACACTGCACAGTAGGCTATCAGCACAGTTTTTAACCACCATGCTACTGCACAGTGTTATTAGGCTAATGCATAGTAAGTGTCTCATGTAAATATGCCCACAGTGTACCTTATTTTGTTTCTACCAAGTTCTCAGTGGTAGACGGAGGAATTAAAGTTTTCAATACTTTGTTCCCATTGTCCCCAGTATGATTTCAGGCTTTTCCCTCCTACTAAGAGCTAATCTCCTAGAAAGCCAGCCTCATATCCTTCTATTCCTCAAATTTGTACATCTACAGGTTTCTAGGGTGACTAGCTTGGCCCTTCTACCTCACTGGATCCATGGGATGAAGAACAAGATCATTCTGTTATAGTAAAAGAAATTACAAGTGGACTACATTTTATTCCCAACTTTTAAGACTATGTTTTCAATTAAATCTCCATTCCTACATGAATTAATAAATACAAGTGATAGTATTTCTTAAAATATCCCAGGCATTTCTAAAATGTGAATAGAAAACAACATATATTCAAATAAGTATATGCAGGTGCAAACTTGTCAAAAGGCAAAACACAGGAAGGATAATGGATTTCAGGCCATTGTCTGTAATCCTCTTTTTATGTGTGTCATTTGTGCATTTGGTGCATGTTCCTTTGGTGCAGATGGTATAATACTGTCCCTGTGTAACTGAATATTTACAGAGCCAAAGTACAAGGAAAATGTGCTGGCAGCATTCAATGGCATTAACAAACAGTCCTGAAGTTAAAAAACAAAACAAAACAAAAAACCACAACCTCCACAAGAAATGTAACTGTACATCTTTTTGGTACTTGAGAATTGAGGAGTGGTCTACTGGGAGCCTTTATTTTATCCCTTCACTCACTTTCCTCGCCCCTCAAACAGGCTGTATGAGAGTGCCCCTCCTGCTGGCTAACAGAGACTAGATGAGAGTTTGGGTGTCTGCCAGAAAAAGATGACCGTGAGTGACAAAGTACTCCCAAGCTCCAGGGGCTTCCTTTGGTTTTTCTGTAGCAGTGAATACTTTTAAAGGTTTCTGCTGCAGCAGTATGGAGGAAAATACTGCCATGATTTTTGCTAGGTTTTCCCTCCACATTCTGTCACAAATGATATTCATTATTCTGCAAGAGGCAGTACAACAAACAATCATTTAGATTTATAAATACGTTCTGTTCACTCACTTTCAAACCAATCCTTCCTGCATGTAAATCCTCACATTCCATTCCATTTTATTTTGAGCCAATGTAGCTATTATATGCATCACAACAACAGCATCTTTTTTTTCCTTTTGATGCTTTTAAAGGGAAATATCTTCACCAAGGTTCATTCAAACAGAGAACTGTGGAATGGCACATCTTAGGTAGGGATTCATAATATCTGTAAATTCTTAATTGTGTTTCATTTTACTTGTGAAAGTTCATAAATGCTGAATAGAGGGTAACATTAGACTTCCAGGTGTAGCCATAAATACTGCACCTCTGAAATACTTGCCACTTCCATCAGAAGTCCACACAAGTCTATTTTCAACATAGGGAGTAGCATGCTAGTCACGTTTTATGATGATGTCTCTTGGACTGGCACAGACATAGTACAGTGCTGATATGCTCTTGTGTTTGTTTATACAGAGCTATTGCTCCTGAGGTTTTTCTCTTTTTCTTAGTTTTCATGGTTGGGCCAGGGGGATATGGCCAGAGAAAAAGAGATTTTTATTGGGAGTGGCAGAGACGGGGAAGGGTATTTTAATAAAGTGAAATTCACTGCTGTAAGTTTAGGCCCATCCTTTTTCAGAGCCTGCTACTTGCCACACACATGATCAGTAATAAGCACCTCACACAGATGTCTACTTGAAACCTAGGCAATAAATCCAAGTCAAAATCTTAATGTCTCTTCTTGTGTAAAGCAGCAAACAAGATATTAAAATAAAGTGCCAGGCTCCTACTCATCTTTGTGTTGATGCTAATGACAAACACACATGCTTCGTAGAAGTGTGAGATAGAAATGACAGATTAGGTCATCTGGCCCCTTCCCCCTGCCAGTGCTGAACTGACTCTTCCCTACTATGGAACACAGGAAGTTAAGCACCTCACGGTGCAAGAAAACTTGCTGGGACCTTCATTGTTTTTTCATGCTGATAGTAGGTTATTTTATTGCCCTGAATGTACAGAGTATTTTACCAAGTGAACTGAAACACAGGCGAACTGCTTGTATAAGCTATTTTTAAAATACTTCTATATTTATATTAACAGAATAAACTGCTTTCACTTAGAAGCTGTCTTCTCAAATATTTATACATTCCTCTTTCACAGCTGAAGTGAAAGATGAACTACAAACCGACTGTATCTTCCTTCCCTCATCCTGCTTCTTTCTGTGTCAATAACCTAACAGCATGAAAAACAGCCTAAAAGTCTGCCTGTGTCTATGCCAACCATACAGTTGGGCCAATACAAAACATCACCCAGTAGATATCTGCCTTTTGAATAAGCTAATGTGTTCGTTAGACCAAGGGTCTTTAACATATCCGCAACCAGCTTGCACTTTTCTACATTTTGGAAAAGTGTTGCATATTGGTATCATCCAGAGATAAATAAAACAGTCATTACCTTCACCAAAAGTCCTATATATTTCTGGTGGCAGTGATCTTTGGTAGGAGACTGGGCTGAAGGAAATGAATCCCATGCGTTTTCCCCCTGGCACCTTACACATTGAAAGCCCTGTTCTCAGCTGTAAAACTGCTATTAGCTTGATCATTTTTATCAAAAAACTGTTAGCTAGAGTTTTGTGAATGATGTGTACTAAACAATAAAGTTAGTTTTTTTACTGTCTTCAAGCAGAATGATTTTTGAATTCTTTAAAATTATTTTGTGAGAACGTATATATTATTCTAGAGAGCTAATGAATGGTATTTGCAGCTACTCTTGCTTTGCATGTTCAGTAAGGCACTATTCATGTTGTTACTACAATTATATTTGGGAATGGAATTAAGCTTAACCAGATGATCTAAATTTTAATCAGGAGAACTATGGTCCATGCATCTTACAAATCCTTCTCAGAACTGTTCAGTCCCCTATGAATTTCTATTTTATCATAGGTTTTCAAGTAACATACACTTTAGTCTTGATGTTATTTTAAAGTAAAATATATTTCTGTTAACTGGTCGAAAATTGTTCTTTAAAACAAACTGTTGCACCTTGAAGTACTTTTATATAGACACACGTGTATGTGTGTGTGTGTGTGTGTGTGTGTGTGTGTGTGTCCATCGAACCTCATAGTCTTCAGAATATCAGAACAAATGTCAATCCTGAGAAAACTTTAAATTATACTAATATACTTCCTCTTATGAAGATTTTCATGTTACACTCATGCATCCATCTAGGCATGAAAACTAACAAAATTAAGGCTTTGAAACATTTTCTCCTGGTATTGTTAATGGGCCTTTTATTGAACCTTTTAAGAGACAACACACTCTCAAGTAAAAACAAGCAGGAACTGAAGAGATAAGTTGTTTTACTAGCAAATTTGTGATTTAATTTGGTTATTTTTAGGCTACTCTGAAATTAATAAAACCTGAAGTTATTTTTTTACAACTTATATGTGAGACAGAGACAGCCTACAAGCTGTCAGAAGCTAAATTAATGGCAAACTAAAGATGAGTTACATTTATTTATTCGTTGATATCCTGGAGAAAGTAATCTACTTAAAAATTATATATCCTTATTGTTTCAATTTACATATAAGCTATTAAAGGTCACTGGATGAAGGGTGCAAAGATCAGTAGTTAAGATTGTTTCCAGGAAGAGAAAATGAACAAATAAAAAGCTTTCAATGCAAATATTTTTATTTTCCCAAGGGAACTCCAATTTTACAGAATATTAATTCTGCATGCATCTGTTAATTTAAGATTAATAAAACATCCTCTATTCACATAGGGCCTGACATTGGGTTCACTGAAGACAATGGGGAGAAAAAAATGTCTTTGTTGGAGCCTTTCATTAATGTTCCACATGACCCTTATAATTCTGCATTTATAAGGCCAAAAAACCCCACTGTGAACATTTAGATTGACTATATATTCAGCTAGACTGAAGCATTTTTGCTCATACCAAGTTTAGCAAGCAATCCAGATCACTCTATATTAATAACTCATCTTCTTCATTCACCCAGTTACTCACCCAATCTTTGTGGCTTCTGCAAACTATATATCTGGTAGCAGTAATGATTTTTAGGTCCCCCCACCCCATGTCATTGACAAGAACTACAAATAATGAAGTGCTATGAACTGATCCTTGTAGAACCATTATAAATGCACCCATGTGACAATGATTTCTTGTTTATAGTTATGTTTTGAAACCACTAATTAGCCAGTTTTTCATCCATTTAATGTGTTCCACATTGATTTTTTCTTTCTAGTTTCCTAATCAAAATGGCAACAGGTCAAATTTCTTACAGGGCATTGACACAATTATCTTTATCAATCAAACTTGTACTCTCATTACAGAAGTGTAGCAAGAAGTATTGTATATAAACACTTTTTGAGTGGTACTAATTGAGTGCCATGTCATTTTGCCCAGGGTCAATGTAAAGATCATCTACTTTCCTGTAACATCCTGTTAACCCATGAGAATATTTTTTCTTTGAGAAGTCTGGAATTTAACCCAGACTACCAAGACCTATTAAAAATCAACATTAATGGGACAGAAAGGTCATTTAGCCAGCTGTTTTGAAATTCTTGGATACAAATTGTCTACACTTTAGTCATATTACTTAACATCTTTATCTACTGCTGCAATTGAAAGTATATGATCACCATCACCATGTGACATGGATGTCTGATTTTTTCTCAAATAGAGAATTAAAATATTTGTTGATCAATTCTGCCATTTCTTTATGATCAGGTATTATCGGATATCAGCACTGATAATGGACCGAGATAATTATTAGGTTTTGTTTTCTCCCTAATATACTTAAGGATTCCTTCTTGCTGTCCTTTGCTCTGTTGGTAATGTTTATGCCTCATTACTGAACACAAATAACATTTGATTAATGAAAGTTTGAGTTAGGCCTAAAGGGAATGTTCGATTCTTACTTGCAGGAAAGCCTGACAAATTATACGCAAGAAAAATAAATGCATACATACATATTGTAACAGACAGCCTGGGGCTCCCTCTTTAAGATAAAGGCAGCTCAGCCAGGGAGCTCGGCAGGCTGGGCAGAACACAGCAGCTGCAGGTTGCTGGGGTAACAGGCTACTAGGCAGTTAGCAGGCACTTGCAGATGCTCAGCTGACCGGATGTAGGCAGGGCCCTGGGAGTGTATAAACCCAAGGCTAGGGCTGGCAAGGGAGTCCCTCTCAGGCAGCCACAGGGGAAGAAGCTCTTGCCCAGGAAAGCCACCCAACCATGCTTGACTGCCTGCTTTGCTGCCTATAGGAACAGTGAGAGCTCACAAGGGGCATTTTTATACATGCTCCTGATGCAGCACTGGACGCTTTTAATTAGTGATCCTCACTAATTAAAAGCGCCTGGTGTTGTGTCAGGTGCAGGTGTTTAAGCAGCACAGTGTGTGTCAGCACTGAGAAAACAGCAGCAGTGCACTGTGAATTAAAACACATCAAATATGTTTTAGTTCAAAATACACTGCCCTCCGTTTTTTCAGTGCTGATGCGCTCTGCACCACTTATACACCTGCACCCAACTCAGTGCTGGGCGCGTCAATTATGGGTGTCAGAGCAGACACACTGCATGTGTGTAAGTGCCCAAGGTGCCCAGGATGGAAGGCCTGATGTATTACTGAGTGAAGGTTTGCCCTTGTAAAGGGGCAGAAGGCTACCTTCACCATCGTGATTTATGTTCTAGCCCGGGGCTTGTGTTTGGGATGGGGCTGTAAGAGGCAGTTAAGAAGGTCCCATTAGTGCCTGAGAAGCATACAATAGCCTTGAGTCCTGCCAGGGGCAGGCTCAAGGTTCAAGTAGTTATTGAGCCTGGATTGGGCACAGAGTGCAAGGGGCCAGTGAGAAAGGGTCCAGGGACTCGGCGTCAGAGGGGCGCAGAGACACAGGGGCCTCGGGCCCAGCAGATGGGGGCTAGAAGCCCCCACAACCAGGAAGGACAAACCAGAGCTAGTGTCTCAAAGCCAGATCTGATAAAGTGGGCCCAGGACAGAAGGCCTAGATAGAGTAAAGATGCAGAGGCTGAGGAGGTCAAACCCCCAACAGAGGAAAGAACATTACAGTACCACCTGTGAGGCATGGGGCATGGTGTAGGGGAGGATTTGGAGCCACACAGTTAGCCCTTAAAGGTTTGGGTGTCCTGCCAGTAGACTATAGAGGCCCAGCAAGAGGCTGAGGATCAGTGAGGACCAGTGGGGTGCTGGGGACCCTAGTGGGGGTTCAGTGGAAACAGGGCTATGCAAAGGTATAGGGGCAGCCTCCATATTTATCATTACAGGCAATCCTCGACTTGCAACATTTTGAGTTACAGTACTTTGCACTTACAATGTTTATAAATTGACACCCTGTTTCAACTTTATGGTGTCAGTTTCAACTTTACAGCGCTTGATCTGATACGATGTCATGCCAGCGAACAAGTTCGCTGCATCACTCATCTCCCTGGAGAACATCTGTCCAAACTTTCTTGGACACTTTCTTTAACAAAGCAGACAAGACTCCAGAAAAACTTGCAGCCAAGACTCCTGAGAAAAGTCCAGCCAAGAACCCTTCAAAAAGCCCAAACAAGAGCCCTTCAAAAAGTCCAGCAAAGTCACCTCAAAGAAGTCTTTCCAAATCAATATGATTGCTATTTACAATATAAATACGTTAATGTAGCTATATTACTCATCTATAATTGATCGAGTACAAAATTCTGGGCTATTTTTGGTGAAAATAGGGGATCGGGCCTCGGTTCAGGAACCAATCCCCCATTTATAACATTGTTTCTGAGAAAATTGGTTCCGAGAAAATTGGTTTGAGAAATTATGAGAAAATTGGTTCCGAGTTACAACGTTTCAACTGAAGATGCGGTTTTCAGGAACCAATTGTGTTGTAAGTCCAAGGACTGCCTGTATTTCATCAAGGTGAGATGGGAAGGTGCCCTAGAGGCACAGTGGGGCACAGTCATGGAGCCTGCAGGGTGTGTCATGGCCACCTCTGGGACCCTGACCTTGTTACACATATGCAGAAACAGAGAAACGAGAGAGAGAGAGATTTTAGATTCATTAAACAATCCAGAGCATCATGTTCATCATTGATATAAATTCTATCATTAACTTGATTTAGGAGCAAGTTAGGAAAGAAAAGAAAGGTAGCAAAATATGTTGTAAATAGAAGAGAAAGACAGTTACTTTTTATTCTAATATCACATGGAAACCACACTGAATGCAATTCATTTGGTAGCAGGGCACAATATATTTGCAACTGATTTGCTCTATCAATTTTGCTTGTCCAACTACTACCAATGCATTGATATGCCAGCAACACTGTCTCACAGCGGCAGCACCAGCTGGTGCTGAAGTAGCTGAGAATAAAAATGCAGCACAAAATTTAAATAAACACAGCAGGCTTATTATACAGGGCTTAAACACAGCAAAGAGGTATGAATTTAGTAAAATGGATTAGCTCAATTTGTACACTTGAACTTAATCCTTGATTCTGTCATAATCAATTCAAAAGACACCAAACAGTTTAGTTTGGTGGAAATGAATTTGGCCTGGGGTGAGAGTCAGGGTGTGAAAGGATATCAAATAGGATAAAAAACATAAATTGTATTCCCCCCTTCCACCCATTTTCTCTTTCTATGAAGTTGTCTGCCAAAATCCTGGTTTTAAGGATTGGTTTATAAAAATTCCATTTTCTTAATCCATTTTGCTTTGATAAAAGGATAACTGCAAAAATAGCATGAAGCAGCAATCCAGCTTTTCATACAAAGAAACCTTCATATGATGCCTCTCCTTCTACCGTCCAGGAAACTGACTAATGACAGAAGTAAAATACTGCAAAATTCATAGGCCAGTTTCTGACTATATTATACAGAATAAACACCATTTTATGATGATTTCAAGTGCTCTGCAGTTCTTCATCAATGTAAAAGATAGAAGCCTTTATAATTCTGTTAAAACATTATCAGTGAGTCTGAGAGCCTTGTTCACATGTGAAAAAGAGGCTTTATTAATATGTACTTGCAAATTAATAACCTTAGACATTTATGTAAATGCATACAAAGAAGACCCTGATTGCAGAATATGGATGACTTCCATTCAATTCTTATACCAACCCATTAGAGGCAGGTGTCATTCATTGCCAAAGGAATTGAGAAAAAACCCCTTTTGAACCAATACTTGGCAAAATTATATGAACTGCTTGTACTATAGTGGCTTTTATTCTTTACATGCATACTTTACACTTTACTCAGTCTATTAAGTATGTATTACATAGTCATTAATATTCCATTAGTTCACCAAAATTATCATTGTTACAGTGAGTACCAAATAAATTGTTAATGACTAGCTGCCTAGTTTAAAATGTTACTCTATTGTTTTAAGTAATTTAAAATATTGCTATCAAACTCTCTTCATTTTAAAATATAAATATCCATTTAATTATTAGGAGGCAGCTGTCTAACCTGTTCAGCTATAAAGAAATGTGATGCATGCCAACTGTAAAAATGTGTAAAAGGCTACTGCAGTATTTCATAAAGATAGCGATAGTCACTGTAGCTCAATATTGTTTCCTATACACTGAATTTCATTTTTATGTGACATCGCAGTCTCTGAGACAAGAAATGAGAATAGCCTGTTTAAGTAATACAGCAATATGAAAGAAAGCTGTACGTATGGTAATAAAAAGAAAAACCCTAATTAAATAAAAGGGCTTATACTGGAGACTGCAAACCCAAAATAACCATGCGTAATGTGTAAAACATAATTTTTTTTAATTCAAGTTAAAAAGAAAAAAGACAGGAACCATTCAGTTTCCAAAAAGAATACAACTGTACAAACCTGGTAGAAGTGAAATACGGAAGAAATATCTACCAACCAGGGTAACAAATAGCAAAGACCTCTGTGTTGTTGACTATACTTGTAGGCAGGTGAAAGAGGTAACTTATGAGAAAATTAGACAAAAAATTTACAGTGCTAGATTGCTTGCTAGTTAGGCTGATACAAGTCTAGATTGACCCAACTGAAGTAAATATGGATTTCTCGCTGTAATTAAGATAAAATACTTGACTGTAGGCAAAGAACAAGTTATGCTTCAACCTGAAAAATTTGTTCTATTTTTTTTAATAATGCCAACTTCTTTTCCATGTTTCACTGTGTGATGAAAGGTTACTTAAGTGGGGGTTCCCTGATTGACGCATTATCTGTCTGGCGTGTGGCCCCTTCCGTAAACTTGCCTGCCACAACTTGGTGTTATTAGATAAAGGGAGGGTTCAATGGAGATCTTCTTCCTGGGGGGGCCCCCGGGGACAGCAATACTCACAGTTCAGGTGTGATGTTCCACGGGGCTCTGCTTCCCTTACACCCCATCCACTCACCAACCAGGAAGGGCACCAGCGATGTGGTTTGGTCGTGTTCGATCGACCCCTGCTTACCTAGAGGGAGATCCTGCGTCCATGTGGATTCTGTTAGCCTTGTCAGTCTGCCCCAATGAGTAGCCTTCTCGTGAAGACTGGCAAGCTGGACTAAAGTTGGCTGGTGCCTACCTCAGCGCCTCTGAGTAGGGTGCTTCTGATCGTGCACCTATTCTCCTTTTTGTCAAAAGAAATAGACCCCCGAGGAGGAGAGGGGTGTGGAGTTGCCTCCTTCCTCCCATCCCCTTACAGGGGGCTCAAATGCCTCCGTTGCTCTACCTGCCAGCGTCAAGCCGGCTACGCTGCTCCTGTCTGCTGCAGGAGCCTCAGCACGCCTGGCGCGCTCCACGCTAGCATGCTACCTCACTCTCACTGCCCCCCGGGGTTCCGGTGGGGCTTTTAAATCTTCCCACGGTGGGGGGGGGGGGCGTTTGTGGGGTTTGAGGCCCGCGGGGACTGCCCTGCCCTCTCCCCTTTGGGAGCCTGTGGAGGCGGCTCACCGTCACACACTAATATGCATTTCTAGTTACCAATAATGGGTCTGGGTTTACTGCCACATCCAACACCATACATTTAATTAAAATTGTTTTACTGACTTCTTTAAAGCTGAACTTTTTATCTGACTACTTCAGTGCAGTCCATTATTTTTTTTAATACGTGAAGTCCCCACTATGAACTAAGAACTGGGATTCCATGGGCAGAAATATAACTTTTGTATGCAATGTGTGAAACCCCCCCACATATACAAACAGTCAAATTCTGATCTAAGTTACATCAGGATAAATTTCAATTTGGAATAGCTCAAGATTCCCACTGGCTTAAGTTAATATAGAAGTTAGAATGTTGTATGTGTAGCAAAACCCCCAGTTTCTCTCTCTCTCTCTATATGTATGTATGCGCATTCCCTTCCCTTCCCCAATTATTTTTGGCTTTTCTTTCTCTCCCTCTCTATTCCCTATAGACAAGCATAAATGAGCTCAGACTTAGGATAAGCTTTAACATTTTTATTTTGGTAGCAAGTTTTTGGTTTTGGATATCCACTGTTTTATATTGTATTATTATTAGGTTTGTATTGATTCTTACTGTTGTACATTGTATTATTATATTGTATATATATATTGTATTATTATCATTTTCAAACTGATTTTTATTGTTTCATATGGTTTAGGCCTGTGTTTGTAAGTGAACCAATGTCATGTAAAGTTTCCATTTTGTATGTCAAGTCTCCATCTTGTGTCCTCTACCCGGG
Source organism: Alligator sinensis (assembly GCF_000455745.1). Classification (NCBI taxonomy): domain Eukaryota; kingdom Metazoa; phylum Chordata; order Crocodylia; family Alligatoridae; genus Alligator; species Alligator sinensis. The sequence continues at coordinate 2,408,698 of NW_005842069.1, read as the reverse complement.
CATCCCCTGTGTTGCAACTGTATGAGTCATGTACCCTTCCCATGTAAACTGGTTCCTGGATGAATAAGAGTGATTGGGAATGACTGAAATACAATGGTAGTAGGCCTCTACTGAATGGCCTGTAACGACCCAGCATTTGAAAGACAAAAGCCCCTGCAGAACCAGCAACTCAGCCATTGTACCCCACCATTACAGACACCTGAAACTGCACATCCCTGCATGGAGCACACATGCTCAGTACACCAGGGTTTGACCCTTGCCTGGGCATGCCTCCTGTCACTAGGGTCACATAAGGTCTGCCCCTATAAAAAGGGGCAGTGAAGACAGACCCAGCGGGACGCCCTCTCCATCTGGACCAGCACCATGCCACACCACCTATTCACCCAGAAGCCCTGCCGGCGACCCGCCTCTGGACAACACCTACTGGACAAGGACCCCATTCCAGCCTGGATAGGTAGCTATCACCCGCCATCCCCTCTTCAACCAAGGACTTGGACTCTGCTTCTCTTCCCTACCTGGACTCCAGCCCTTCCACTGAGTCTCTTTCTCCTGCTGCCATTTTTTTTGTGTGTGTGTGTGTGTGTGTGTGTGTGTGTGTGTGTGTGAGAGAGAGAACCAATAACTTAATGGGTCTGTGTAGTGTGTTGTCTGTGTAATAAAACTGTTATTTGGACCCCTAAGTTGGGTTTTGCTTTACTATGGTTTGGCCCTGCTTCAATCTCTGCTCCTTGCCCCTCTAACTTCTGTCTCATTTCTCCCTCTCCTGCTTCTGGCTCATGCCACCTCCAACACCTGTCCTGACCTCCTCTCTGCCTCCAAACCCCCTGTTTCTTTGCCACTGTCTTATTCCCACTGCCTTTTCCTTTTCCCCTGAGCAACCAGGTTTCTGCCTCAGTTTCTTTCCTGGCTGTCTCTTCCTTGCCACCACTTTTCTGCCCCCCACCCCCAATATCTCAGCTGTCTGCCTCTGTTTCCAGGGCCAGTCTACCTTAAGTAAAGCCAAGCTTCAGTTCCTCAGCCAGCTTCTCTGTAGTTCACCGGTTCTAATCTTGGTTCTGGCAACTTTCACTCCCTACAATTTAACTCTCTCTCTCTCTCATCTTAACCTTCCTCCAAGTATCCCAGGTACCCCAAGCATACACACACACACTGTACCATCCAAGTTAGGAACTTACCTGTGTGCATGTGTAGGTGGGTTGTAGGTGTGTGAACTGGTGAGTGTGTGTGTGTGTATATATATGTCATTGTGTGCACGATATATGAATTAGTGTTCTGTGTCCAACTTTTGGGGTGTATAGTGTATGTGCTTGAATTGGTGAAAGGAATGCATGTGCCTAGGCTGGTTTGGATGTGTATGTGCCTGAGCTGGTAGTGTGTGTGTGTGTATGCACCTAACTGATTTGTGTGTTTGTATATGTGCAATTGTGTCACACACTCCTAACAGAGCAATATTGAGATCCTGAGAGTTGGCCTGACCCCATAGGACAACATATGCATGTAGTTTTTCATTCATTCATTCGGGAGCCCCGGTCTACAACCTGGCTCTGCAGCGTGTCGCGCTGAGCCTGGCCTCCGCTAGCCTCATGACAGCTCTCATCGAGGCGCGCACCACCCACCTGGAGCACCTCCTGGACCCTGCTTGGTCAGACTGGTTGTCACCCGAAGCCCTGGCTGCCCAGCTGGCACTGCGCTCCATCCGCACCACGGGCCAGCTTCTGCGGACCATTAGGGCCACCCTCCCAACGGAAGCAGCGACCGCCCTGGAAGTCTATCTCCAGGCTCACCGGACCCTTCCCGCCACAGACGCTGCACACGACGCCTTCCCACTGCTGCCCGTCATCCCAGCGGTACCCGGCAAGCTGGCCGAGTGGCCCAGCACACTGCTCAGGCTCCCGGTGCCCCCCAGCAGCAATACAGGCTGCCCTTTTGGCACCCTGCCCCGCAAGGGCCTCTACAGATGAGTGGTGCGCACCCGGTATGCCCAGGTGCTGGCCAGCCGCCCTGACACCGCGCGGTGGCGACACCGCCTGGCATGGCCCGGGATCCCAGCATGGCGCACGCTGTATAAGGCGCACAATGCCAAGAAGACCGGCGACCTGCAGTGGCAACTTGTGCATGGCATCCTGGCCACCGGCACCTTTGTTCGCCACCTGGACCTGGCGGCCTCAGTGGCCTGCCCCTTCTGCCCGGGGGTGCTGGAAGAGAACATTTTCTACGCTTTCCTCGACTGTGCCCGGCTGCAGCTGCTTTTTGCCACCCTGGGCACACTGCTTCGGGTGCTGGGCCGGGACTTCTCGGAGGACGTCTACATCCACTCCTTCCCCTACCGGATGGCTGAGCAGGCCGTGGTCAGCCTGGCCAACTTTCTGCTGGGCCAGGCCAAGATGGCCACCCTGGCGCCGGCGAAACCGGCTCGCCGGGCCCCGGATGGTCGATGCCCTGCAGCTCTTCCGCCTGCTGGTGAGGGCCCGCCTCTCGCTCGAGTTTGAGCATGCGGTCCTGTGGCAGACAATGCCCACCTTCGAGGAACGCTGGGCCCTCGAGGGGGCGCTGTGCCGAGTTGAGGCGGGATGCCTGCTCCTTGCCCTGTAATACCACCGGTTGCTCAAGCTGCAGAGACACGTCCAATGGGCCGAGGCCTTGGACTTTGTTTCACGCGCGTCGACCCCTGAGGACCTCCATGGGTGTCCCCGCTGACAGAACTGTAAATATGTAAATAGTCCTTTTGTTCGCTGTGTTTTTTTAGTCTAGAGTGTACGGGCAGGCCTTGCAGGCCATGAGCCCAGGCCATGTTCGTGAGGCCCAGGTGTTCGGGCCAACCTGTACATACTCTCTACTGGCCCCGATTTGTCACCCTCCCTGGAATAAATGCCTCTTAAAAGTCAAAAGTCAAAGTCTTTCTTTCTTTCTATTTTCATGTCAGTAAGGCTGGGAAAAATAGTCTCAACCATGCTAAAATACATCTGCTGATATATTTTTTAAAAAGTTTGAAACAATCTCCTTTTCTTTTTTTCTTAAGAAGCCAAAAAATGCTATGGAATCTGTAACAAAAAATGTACTTAAGGTTGCATGAATACATTTCCAATCAACACAATCATTTAATACCTCCCAATGAGGAAGTCCCTAACTGTCTACCTACCTTACTTTTACAATCATGTCACAGTATAAATAAGTATATGAGAGTGAAGGTAAATATTAATTCTCAACTTTCACACCACATAAATATATTAATTTCTAATACACAGTCATGCTAAGCTATCATTCACACATCCCATTATTCAATAATATGAAATTAAAATTATTATATGTAGAATCTTGTCTACAGTAACCTAAAGCTACATTTTGAACCATAAGAACATATCAGCTTACCAGAGAACATCTAGGCAGGAAAAAAAAATTGACATGACAATCTATATCATAAAAAAGCATTTTAAAACTGGTAACTCCTATACCACTGATCAAATGTTTTTGTGCATTTTCAGAAAAAATAAGACTATCCAAAGAGAAGAAGTAATAGCAACATTTTATGTATGCTTCACTAATTTCTGCTCAAACTGTCTATCATAACAAAACCTTAGCTACAGAATTGCTAGGAATGCCTTCATAATATACTGTTGATTTGAGTCGTGTTTTGAATGTTGATATCAGTTTTGGGGAAGTTTCCTATCTTTCCAATGGAATAAGATGCTGTGAACTGGTACTCTTTCTCTAGCTATTTGAGAGAGGAAGGAGTGGGAAGGCTGAGTGCAAGAGAAGTGCAGACATGATTAGGGCAGGGGAAAGTTTGTCACTGACTAAAATGTTATTGTAAATTTCACATTTTAGAAAGCAGTGGCTCATGATTGAAAAAGTTCTGCATGTGCCAAAGATGAAATGGAGAGAGGAGAAAAGCCTGTTTATTTCATTAGGGGGAAACAAGGATTTCACCCTACATGAGAACTGAAGAATATGGTATAATACACAAAGGAAACTATTGCACTGTGAAGTAACAGAGTTCTGTTTTACTGAAAATAAGCTTGTTTTGATTCCCTAGATTTAAAAAAAATATTTTATATTTACTTATTTTTGGCTAATAGTAGGGCTGCATGAAATAGGCCATATTCGATTTGGATTCAGCCTGAATCTGGGAAGGTGATTCGGACTGATAGATTCATAGACATTTGGGCTGTAAGGGACCTTGGAAGATCACTGAGTCCAGCCCCCTGCCCCAGGGGCAGGAAGTCACCAGGGATCATAGGATCCCAGCAAGATAAACATCCAAATTTCTCTTGAAGGCATTTAAAGTGGGTGCTTGAACCACCTCCAGCGGCAGTCTATTCCAATCCTTGGGGGCTCAGACAGTAAAGAAATTCTTCCTTATGTCCAGCCTGAAACGGTCATGGAGGGGTTTGTGACCACTCAACCTTGTCATCCCCTTGGGGCACTCTGGTGAACAAACATTCCCCCAGATCCTGGTGAGCAACCTTGATAAACGTATAGGTGGTCACCAGATCACCCCTGAGCCTGCGCTTTTGCAGGCTGAAGAGTCCCATGGCTCTCAGCCTCTCTTCATAAGGTCTGTTTTCCTGACCTCTGATCATGTGCATGGCTCTCCTCTGCACCCTCTCAAGTTTCTCCACATCCTTCTTGAACTGTGCAGCCCAAAACTGGACACAGTACTCCAGCTGTGGCCTCACCAATGCCGAGTACAATGGCAGAATGACATCCTGGGGTTTGCTTCAGAAGCATCTATGGATGCAAGCCAGTGTTTTGCTCGCTTTACTAGCAGCAGCATCACATTGAAGGCTCATGTTCATTTTGTGGTCAATCATGACTCCCAAGTCCTTTTCTTCCATAGTGCTAGCCAGCGTAGCACTGCCGACCCTATAAGCATGCTGCACGTTTTTTTCCCAAGGTGGAGAACTTTGCATTTTTCGATGTTAAACACCATCAGGTTCTCATCCACACATTTCCTGAACCTGTCAAGGTCAGCCTGGATCTCCCTTCTGTGATCAGCTGTGGATTCTTTATCTCAGAGTTTGTCCAGTCCACTTCTGATACCAATGTCCATATCATTAATGAAGATGTTGAATAGTATAGGTCCAAGGACAGAGCCTTGAGGGACACCACTGGTCACAGCATACCACAATGATTGACTTCCATCAACCACTACCCTCTGGGTCCTACCATGGAGCCAATTTCCCAGCCAGTGGATCATGGTGAGGCCAAGGCCACAGTTAGCCAGTTTTGCTAACAGGTGATCATGGGGTATCAGACTGAAGGCTTTTTTAATGTCAAGATATACAACATCAATCTCTTCTCCCTTGTCCAGGTGATAGGTCACCTGGTTGTAAAAGGAAATAAGATTGGTCAAGAAAGGCCTACCTGCAACAAACCCATGCTGGCTATCCCTCAGGATGTTGCCATCAGCCAGTCTGTTATGAATGGCCTCTTTGATAATCTTTTCTAAGACCTTCCCCAGGATAGAGGTCAGGCTGATGGGCCTATAGTTTGCCGGATCCACTTTCCTCCCTGTCTTGAAGATAGGGACCACATTGGCCTTCTTCCAATCTTCAGGCACTTCACCAGAGCACCAGGAGTTCTCAAAGATCCATGCCAGGGGCTGAACTATGATGCTAGCCAGCTCCTTGAGTACCCTGGGGTGCAGATCGTCAGGGCAGGCTGACTTGAAGTTGTCCAGCCTCTCAAGGTGTTCCTTCATGAGGTCAGCATTGATGGAGGGTAAGGCATCTCCCTCACCCGGGACTCTCTGTCCCATAAAGGGCAGGGGCGTCCCATGGGGCTGGTGAAAGACCGACACAAAGTACCCATTTACCAAGTTGGCTTTTTCCTGGGCGTTGGTTGTCAGTCATCCCATCTGGTTTAGCGGAGGTCCAACGTTGCCCTTGCTTTTCCTCTGGCTCTCCATATATCTAAAAAAGGACCTTTTATTGTCTTTGATACTTGTAGCTAGTTGGAGTTCCATTGCAGCCTTGGCTTTCCTGGTTCAATCCCTGCAGGTCTGGATGAGTGTAGAGTATTCCTCCTTGGACATGGATCCAGTCCTCCATACTTTGTAGGACTTTCTTTTTAGACGCAGGAGGTCCACTTGTTCCCTGGAGAGCCAAGGGGGCTGTTGTGCCCTTTTGTTGCCTTTCCTCCAAGATGTAATAGACTTTGCTTGTGCATCCAGAATCGCTCTTTTGAGGAGCAACCAGCTGTCCTAAATTCCCCTCCCCTTTGGGTTGTGGCCCTTTAGGGCCCCACTGACAAGCCTGCTGAGCTTGTCAAAGACAGTTTTCCTGAAGTCAAGGACTTCTGTATTGCTGACTGACTTCTGTATTGCTGGCTGGCTGCCAGCTTTACAGCAGATGGTAAAGGTGATTAGCTCATGGTCACTGTCACCAAGATTCCCTTCGATCGTTAGGTCACTGATTAGGTCGTCCCGCATTGCCAGAACCAGGTCGAGCAGTGCTTTACCTCTTTTTGGCCCGTAGACTTCTCACTGTTCCCGATTTGATTCGGATGAATCCGAATCTGAAGATTTGATGCTGACTGAGAGAATCAGTGATTCGGCCATAGACACAGCTTTAAACATTTTATTTTTACATACCTTGAGGTACCAGGCATGGCTCATGAATGCTGTGATGGTGGGGCAGATGGAGCACCCCCAAGGAGCGCGACTTGGTGTTGAACCCGGAAGTGGACCGAAAGTACTTCCGGTCCACTTCCGGGTCCACTGGGGAGTGCCCCCACACTTCGACCAGTTCACCATTAGGACATGGGGGACCCCAGGTACCCCCCAGACCCAGAAGCCACCAGTTGCTAAGCCAGGGGGGGTGCACAGGCGCCCCCAGTGTGCTCCCCGGTGGACCCAGAAGTGGACTAGAAGTGCTTCTGGTTCAATTTTGGGTCTGCTGCTGAACATGCTGGGGAGCCCTCCGTACTCCTGTGGAATGCCCCATCCACCCCACCATCTCAGCATTCACGAGCTGCCTCGTACCTTGAGGTATGTAGAATAAACAATTAAAGCTTTGTCCGTGTCCAAATCACCAAATCTTTCCAAATCTCTCCAAATCGATTCAGAAGGTTCCATTTTGATTTGGAGAGATTAAAGGGCCTCTGATTCAATTCAGATTCAGAGTTTCGGCCACCAAATCAAGCCAAATCTCTGCCGAATCAAATCAGGGACCAAAGTTTCACACAACCCTAGCTAATAGTACCTTTCTGAAAATGTGGTAGAAAATTGTTTAAGATTTAAAGTAGTCATGGATTCTAATGAAAAACTGCTTTTAGGCATCAACATTTACAAAGCACAGAAAATGGATAATATTATACAGCTGTATTTGTGACAGTTGCATTATGACCATCACTTACATTACATACCCCTTCTTATAAGGCTTATAACATGCTGAGAGTTGTTTGTTCTAGGTAATATTTTAAAGAATAAAACCTACTTGAGTGCAGTAGGTAAATTAATTTCATTCATTTTTCCTACACGGTTTTGTAGAAGTTATTTTGTTCCTTAAGAGTGATGCATTCCATTGATTTTGTTCAATTTACTAGACACCTACATTGTACCTAGGTCTTTGTGTGATCCTATCCCATCCTTCTTGAGTCCCTGAAAAGCCACTAACCCAAACATTTTCAAGGTAAGATGCGTATCTTAAGATCCCCTTGGCTGATTCAAGAGATTCAGTTATTTTTTTGTTAGTCAGCATTGAGGATGTTCTATTTCAGAATGCCTGGGTTGTTAGTGCCTGCCTGTTTTTAGACATCTTATAAAAGCACATTTACTTTTTAAGTAGATTCTGTTCCACCTTGCTCTGATCCCATAATGAAGAATAACTGCTCTTGTGGCACAATTGCAACTTCTTTGCAATTTTTCTGTCTTTTCTACAAATTTGCATTGAGAAATTGGTTATTAATTTATTTGGGGATCTCAAAGAGCCATGGAAACAGTAGTCCATGTTAATATATCATGCATAAATCCTACAGCACTACCTTCTCCATACACCCACACCCATAAAGACAAACATGTACCCCTCTAATTCAGGACTTAAAAAAATGCACCAGGAAAGGTATGATTCAACTTGATCATGGAGATGGAAGACGGGATAGCTATAGATTTCTGCCATTAGTGCTGGAGACCCACACTACACAGACTTGCTTCCTTTTATCCGAGGTTTCTATTTATGGGAGTGTAAAGGGAAAGCCCCTTTCTGGTGCTCACGGTATAGGCTTAGGATCAGAATCTCATTTTATTTAAGCTTCAATAGGGTGACCATATATCCCAGATTGGCTGGGACAGTCCCAGACTTTATAGGCTCTACCAGCTTTTCGGCCATTGAAGAAAATGTAAGCAGAAGTCTCAGATTGGTGAAAACTTGGGAGGGGCTCTGCTTATGTGTGCGAGTACACTCAGCTGTCCTGCCCAGCCCTGATCCTGGGAGCTGCAAAGTGGGGGGAGAGAGAGAGAGAGAGAGAGAGAGAGAGAGAGAGAGAGAGAGAGAGAGTGTGTGTGTGTGTGTGTGTGTGTGTGTGTGTGTGTGTGTGTCAGCAGGAAGGGCCAGAGAATCTTTCTGGATGTGCTGGGGAGCACAATGTGTTTGTCTCTAGAGCTGGGGCTGCGGGCTCACAACTCCAGTCCCCTCATGGCATCCCACATCCTAGCCATGCACCCGTGGGCTAGATTGTGCCAGGCCAGCTTCATTGCAACTCCCATGTGGAGAGCTCACACAGGCCTGGCTACACCTTGATCTAACTGGGAAGCTGGGTATGAGGCCACAGGGCTGGCTGCACCTACCTGGCCCAGGGGCACATGGCCAGTAAGCACTGCAGGTGCCAGGACAAGGCTGGAGCCATGAGTCAGATAGAGCCTGTGCAGAGCTCCCAGCCTGGCTGGTGTCACACATACATACTACTCCAGCATGCACTCATGAGTGCATGCATGTGCATATGTTTTATGCACATGCTGATTCCCCCGATGTTCCCCCCCCCTCAATTTCCCTAAAATTATGGTCACCCTAAGCTTAAGTAATGGTCCATAGCTAATGGATATCATGCAATATCTGCCAGTAAAAACTATACACAAGTTCTTAGATCAATGACAGATAAAACACTTGGTTTAAAGGTGGTATCTTTTATTAGATCAACTAAATAGTCGCAAAAAAAAATCTTTCTTTGCAAGTTTTTGGGTCCAAACACCCTTTTGTCAGGTAGAGGAGAATTCAAAGATTGTAAAAGTTCTTAAAGGTAGAAAAGAAACTTCATCTTGCACAGGAGAGGTAAAGGATGGTGAGGTTCTCCTGGGTCAATGACAAACATTTGTGAAGCAGAAACAGATGCACGACTGTATACTAAAGAATCAATGCAAATACACTGGTTTTGATTAACAATCTTACTACTGTGTTCAGCTCTATCCACTGGGTTGTATATCACCCACAGGACTGTGAAGAAAAAAAAAGAAACTGAAGAGCACAAACCTACCTACGAACACATCCTATCAATGTAAAACATCAAAGAGAATACAAATATGGGCACTGGCATGACCCTTTCAATGGCACATAATTAAGTGTGGATAATTCATTAAGTGCAAACATTATAAAACAGAAAAAAGCCTGATTATTTTACTGATCTAGCAGCATTACTCTCATTGACTTCCCTAGTGGTATTTCCTGTTAGGTGGGAGAAGAATCTGTTAAAGTGCCTTTAGCATGAGAATAATAAAGATCATTTTGTGTTAGACATAATTGCTCATGAATGATTGTAAACAATAATGATGTGAAATTGTTTTCCAAATAAATCACAATCAGGGCGTCTATAAATGTCAAGTAAATTCACAATTAGGTAGGGATATCATTCATATAACTTATGTACTACTCAAATAGTACATAAGTATTCATCACTAAAGAGACCTTGTAGAGAATGGAATGCCATCTTTTCATTACAAGGCAAAAATAAAAGTATCCAGATGTGTATATTTTAATGAAAAGGAATGCAGAGGCAAAGAGATTCATGAGTAAATCTAAATCCCCAGGCACAGAGGTGGTAAAATTACAAAGGAAATTGCTAGTATGGACTAATATATTGATCCCAACACTTTCATCTCACTTGTCTTTGACTCTCCTTTTATGTTGCCCATCTCTTCATCTTCCATTCTGTACAGAATTAAGATGATCACCCTACTCAAATATACAAATTATACTCCAGTTCTCTAGGCTATTCATATGGATTTCAATCCTTTCAAAATGTCATTTCAAATGTGCCTCCCATATTAAAATCCAGCAGGGATGTGCTCCTGCCTCTCTCACAACTGTGCTTATTTTTGATTGCCTACATCTTCATCTGCCTTATTTTCTTTCTTATCCTTCAGACAATCTGGCTATTGCAGGTATTTTCTGAAGCTCCAGACATTTGGAACGCCTGCTATGCACCATTATACCTTGCGACCTTTGCTTTAGTCTGTATAGACAACTGTGTTACATTTCACATCCACGTGCATTTTTCTCCAACCTTTAATAACAGACTGACATAAAAGGTTGACTGTGTCCTTGCCTGAAAGGAGATAAGAACTGGGTGTGTCTGGTGTAGTATATAGCCCTCCCCACCCATATGCATAACAAATCATTTGTTACATTTAATTGCCTGCAGGATTATTGGATTTATGTTTGGAATAATTATTCAGTTCATAATTTAAAATATCTGAAACACTGTAAAGGTCACTTAGAGTCTTGAAGAGGTCTTTTAGACACCAATCAATAGTGAATGTAAGGACATGATTTGAGTCTTGTTGTTCAGTAGAGAAATCCAAAGGGAGAACAATAGGATGGACTTTTCACCTCACATGGGTCAGGGTTATAAAAATCATATTCCTCGGCTCAGTAGGCATTAATAATAGTGGCTACTGTTATACATTTTTATATTTATCCATTTTATTTCATCCTGCTGTTCATAACTATAAATGTGTCACTTAATTTTATGAAGCCTCCTGATACAGTTTGTACAAAGGATATGTTGCATTATATTGTATTGCACATATTTACTGCAGATACAAATGCAGAAAAAGTTAAAGAAAACCTGAACCTGAGACATTGCAATGATATCAGTGATGGAAGCATTTGTTCCTCATCTCTGGTGCAGGTTTCTCTTTATAGCCTAAAGCATTTTTGATAAAGCTGTAGAGCCCTCACATTAGAGGAAAAAACAATTTCCATAAGATATTTTCTTTTGTGCCTTCATAAGTATAGCATTCTCTTTGATGTTGGAAGAAAAGAAAAGAAAGAGTAATTTTCTAGTAATGCCCATCTGCAGTTCCAATTCAGAACCACACAAGTAACGGTTTATTTTCATTTAACTGCAGACAAACAATGTTTTCTTTTTCTATAATAGAAAAGCTTTTAAAATCAGGGTTCTGAAGACAGAAATATGATTATCTACAATACAGTTCATATCTCTGTATCACCCACCCTTCTTTACTTAGTTTGTTCCACTAGTATAAGACTGCTTGGACCCGCCCCATAAAGCATCTAAAGATTTGAAAAAAAAAAAAGTAGGCTAAATGAGATCACAAAGTTAATTATTTCCTAATGAATAAATGCCCATAGATTTATGAAGTATTAAATGGGAACAGCTAGTCTCTCCACAGAGTCATTCACTTGTGTATGACCTATTTGTTCTAGTAATTAAGGCAGACACCAGCAAAAGCTAACTACATGATAGGAAACAGATGCCTAGAACTTTTTAAGGTATCCAGGTTGTAGCCATATTGGTCTACGGGAAAAGGCAATCAGGACTCATAGTAGAGATGATATTTTTGATTAGACCAAGAAGATTTTTGCCAAAAAAAATTCTTGAATTGCAAGCTTTTTGGCACAAACACCCTTCATCAGGCATTGGAGAGAAGATTGTAAAAGCTCCCTTGAATAGAAATGAAAGTTCATATTTCATAGGATTTCACAGAGGGGTCAATAGATGGAAAACTCCTCTGGGCAGTCAGTTCATAGCTGGTATGAAGCCTCTCACCTCCTGCAAGGATCTGTAATGATGCAAATTACCTTGGAACAAAAGGTTTTGACTCCTCTGTGAAATCCTAAGAAATATGAACTTTCATTTCTATTCAAGGGAGCTTTTACAATCTTCTCTCCAATGACTGATGAAGGGCGTTTGTGCCCGAAAGCTTGCAATTAAAGAAATCATTTTTGCAAAAATCTTGTCGGTCTAATAAAAGATATCATCTCCACTACGAGTCCTGATTGCCTTTTAGAATTTTGTATTGCAGGGATCTAGTCCAACTCCTCTCTCTCTCACTCTCTCTCTTTTTTTTAAATCAATCGTGTAGACCTTGAATGCATATTTTTATTTAAGGCAAAACAGCTGCATACAAATAAGTTTATATTAAAGAGATCTTTAAAATTATAACAAGTCAAGCAGTCAAAAAATATAGATGTCATAATCAAGGCTGTGCAACCTTAATATAACCCTCTTGTGTATGGATTAAAATATTCTTGCATAGCATGATATAGGGAGTTTGGGCAGGGCTAAGAATAGAACTCAGTTCTTAATACATTCTCTTAGAGTACCCGAAATATAACAGGAAAGTTCCTATACTTTTTGCAGATCTCCACTCCTGCTCAGGACCCTGCTATGTGGCAGTGTTAGTAGACTGTGTCCCATCCACTACAGGTTTATCAGCTCAGTCAGCCTTCAGGGCTCATCATTCTAGGCCTTTCTCGCTCTCTCTCAGGTTAATCTGACTCACCAACCACAACTACAACAAGGCTTGGTGCCCAAAACAAAGAAGTCAGTGCCCTCACTCTGGGCACCATCAGCGGTCTCCCAAATCTCTATGCAATCTCCATCTTCATCTCCATCTCCCTCTAGTCTTGTAGTGAGGCTCCTGCAGCTAGGAATGCCCTTTACTAAAATAACCAAAAACAAAAGCAACCAGCTATAACTGGGACATCTTTCCCCAAGGTCTCTAACTCAGTTCCACTAGTTTCTACCAGCACTGGCCCTGCTGGTGAGAATGTTGAAGTACTTCATCTGTTTGCTAAGGCTTTTATTTAAAAAGGGTGACATTTGGACTACTGATGAGTGCCAACTAATTGGAGAAGAGGTTCCCTTTGAATTAAAAGCCACAGCAAAAAACTGAGAGGCTTGTTTTTAATTCAGTGACCTAGCGAGATTTAAGCAGTTTGCAAACCTCTCAAGTTCTAAGGTTCCAGGTTCTATTACAGGCAACTGAGAATGGAAGTCACTGTAGCCTCAACTGCAGTTTATGTTCTTTGTACACAAACCAATTATACCAGCATTATTGACATTTAGGCTGTTGGACAGTGACAAGGAATAGACACACGATGTAAATCCATACACCAGGGGAACTTAATTCAATCAGGTATAAATTGCACAGTTGTAAGTTATATCAGTTTAACTGTTGTGTGTCCACAGTGTTCCCTAGGGTAGCACTGAAAAGACTATTAGGGTGCAGACAGAAGTGACAATTTTTGCCTGATCTGGCCACAGAAAGCAGTTTATAGTATGATCAAACACAAGTGCCTGGATGCAGACAGCTTCAGAAATGGCTGATCAGGTGAAAATCTGACCCTCATTGCATGAGGTATCAGACAAAGATACGTTTCAAAATGTAGTGTCTTTTGTAACTTGCGTCTGCGGAGCTCCCAGCCTTTCACTGTTTTCAGAATGGGAGGGGAGAAAGGGAGTGGAGGGGGTTCAGCTGGGGTTTATTCAGCCTGTCCTGCAGAGTGGGGTGGGTGTATTGGAGCCCTCCTCCCCATGTGGGGGGCTCCGATTCACCCACCTCACTCTTCCGCACCAGCTGGGGAGCCCCAAAAATGAGTTCCCTCTGCTGCCTTCCCCCCTTCTATTCTGGAAACAGCAAGCACTGGCAGAAAGCCCTGGCCATTGCTATAGGAATGTTGCTGCAGGCTCCCAGTTAGCAACTACGTTCCCCTCCCCCCCTGGAACCACCAGTGAACTTCTGACTGGTCTAGAGTAACGTAACCTAAAATGCTTGTTCTGAGTTACAGCTTGGAGCTGCACTTCTATTTGCACTATTATTGCCTGTACTGCTACCTAGTAGCTATACACATCAGTGGAAGTCTGTGTCTACTATCCTGGAATAAGCTGCTCATCTGTCTGTTCTAGATGCCAGTGTAATTTATATCTATGTAAAAATTCAACATAAATTACATGACTGTAAATGTATCACATGCCTAGGTCTTTATACTACATGCCTACAAAGAGGAATAATTCAGGGCACTATACTAGTTTCCCCTCTCCCAAACGTCCCTCATCCCATTATATAGCTACTGCCATAGGATAGCATTAGTTGCTTCAAATATAGGTTAATAATAAATTATTAAATCTGAATCCCAGCCCAAGGGGGAAAGTGGGGAATACGAGGGATAAATTACACCTAATTATAGAATTGCTTGGGTTCAAATCCTCTGGACATAAACCAAAGCTGTTGCAGCAGCTACTATGGAGAAATGTGCCAAATAAAAACAACCCCCTCCCCTCCAATGCAGCAATTAATTATTTAGATTTCTCTAAGATTCAATTTTCAATCTATTTTCTCTGTGTAACAAATAATTTTGTAAGTGGACTGACTGGAAATCTTCGAGTATATTTGGACTTAAATATCACTTATAGAAAACAGTAATGAAAAATTGCCATCCAAGGTATAAAGCCTATGTGTAAACACTTTAAATGATGGCAAACCAAAAAGAAAAAGCACAATCCCAAACCAAGTGGGCACATGGAATTCTTCAGGACCAATGTATAACACTGGATCAAGAAAACAAAACTGATAAAAAGAGTAAGTTCCATTTAATCACATTACTTATATGCTTACTGTTATTGTGCACCATGTTTCATTGTTTATGCTTATTGACCTATGGTAAAATAACATTGAAATAAGCTAGTCAAAGAAATGTGGTACCAAACAGATTCTATTAATAAGTCTACATGCTGAGCCTGTGTTTTGCATGGTTTAATTTAAATACACAGATGAACTTTTTCAAACAGATGTTTTAGAAAGTACACGTTTTGAAGCATGTTTCCTTTCAAGGCCATAAAATTATATTTTTCACATAATTATTCTTCTTCCCTCTTTGAACTTTAGTATAGAATTCATCTATGTGAGATCAAAGAAACTACAGTAGCAACATCGATTAGATTAATTCTGTTGATTCGCCCTTGAATGTATCCCATAATACTACTGTTTTTTACATAAACAATATAGATACTGCCATGCAAAACATCTTATTGCCATAGTTTTACCAATTCAACCTGGGACACCCAAAATATCCAGTTTCATATCAAATCTGTTTCCTCTTATTGCCTTTTTAAAAGAGAGACACTAAGTTGGCCCTTTTCTAGTCCTCTGATACTTGGCCTAGCTCCCATGACTTCATAAAGATGATTGTCAAGGTTCCAAGATCTCCTCTGACAGTTCCTTCAGGACCCTAGGATGAAGTACATCCAGGCCTGTTGACTAGAAATCATTCAGATTCATCAAAAGCTCTCTGATAGTCTCCTTTGTTATCTCCCTTAATTTATCCCAATAATCCTTAGTTGGTGACTGGTTTTGGCTTACATTTGTGAAGACTGAGGCAAAGCAGCTGTTGAGCTGCTTTACCTTCTTTGCATCTTCTGTTAAGAGCTCTCCCTGGTTAGTTAACAGTTGACCTACAGCTTCCTTGGTTCTTCTTTTATGGCCAACATATTTATAGAACCTCTTCTTGTCCTTAATCTCCTTTACTGGGTGCAGCTCATTCTTTATCCTTGACCTCCTGATTTTGTCCCTGCAGATCCTTGCTCTTTCCTGCCCATTTTTCCATTGCCTTTATGCTTTCCTTTGGCGTTTGAGGCATCATAGAAGTAGCTTGTGTACTGACATGGTCTCTTGCCATTCTTCTTGCCTCCATTGTGTTGGGGCAGTTTCTTCATGCACTTCCAATACTGTGCCCCTTAGAAAATTCTAGCCTTCCTGGGGACCTTTATCCTTCAGTCTGTCTTCCCATGACCTCATGCCTATTAAGTCCTTGAGTTATTTGAGATCTGTGTTTTTGAAATGCAATGTCCTAGTTCTGAGGATGTCCTACTTTCCTGGTCTCAGGATATGGAATTCTACCATATCATGATCGTACCTCCCAAGTTGCCTATCACCTTCAAATCTTCCACTAATTCTCCCTATTTGTCAGGACAAGATCCAAAATAGATGATCTCCCAGTTGTATCCTCCATTTTCTGGAACAAAACGTTATCCTCCAAACAAATTAGGAACTGGCATTATGTTGCCATTCCTCAGGTTTCCAGGGTTCTCTTTTTTGTTCCTAATATGAAGAATAAATTTGTGGATTCTAAGTACCAGTTCCTCACTACCAGCCATGTAGATTTCAGCAGGTATGCCATCCAGTCTAGTAGCCTTTTTGTTTCTTGTTTTCCTTGATGGCACATCAGACTTCTTCTAGGACAGAAGGGTTGGCGAGAGATCCCCTTTCAGGGTATTGGGGGGTGGACCTGATGGTGGTATCTGTCACATTTGACTCACAGTTCAGGAGTGCCTCAGAGTGTTCTTTCCATCTGTCTTGGGTAGATTTGCTGTCATTGATGTCTGTTAAGCCTTTCTGAGTTTACAGGAAAGTAGGACCATGGGAAGTTGGGCCATAGATGGCTTTTGTTGCCTGGAAAAAGCTATGCACATCATGTTTGTCAGCACAGTGCTGGATCTCCTTGCCTTTATCTTGCTATCACTGATTTTTGGTTTCCCAGACTCTCCTTTGAGCTTCAGACTTCAGAAGCTGATACATCTTCTTCTGCTGAGATGAGGCTAAGGTATCATCTTGCCAAACAGAATGAGCTCTTCTCTTCCAGTTGAAGTGGACTTGGATCTCGGTGTCACTCTCAGCAAATCAATCTTAGTGTTTATAGGTGGCATAGCTAATGGATTCAGCATAGGCCATATGGTTGGCGGTTTAAAACCCATTCCAGATTTCCTTAATGTTTCCTTTATCTGTGAACAGGGCAGAGTGCTTTTCATAAAGACACTGTTGAAGATCCTTACAGACCTTTGGGTCTTGAAGACATTTGGTAGTGAGAGTCCTTTACATTGTTTTTGTCTGCTTTCAGTGTTTTGGAACAAGATGGCCATTCAAAATGAATTGGACAAGACAATGATCTGTCCAGCAGTTACTGGTTTCTCACATGGCCCATGTGAGATGGACTCCATTCACTCACAGGCTGTAACAATAACATAGTTGAGAAGGTGCCAATGCTTAGAGCGAAGGCGTCTACAGGTTGTCATGTATTGGTCACTCTCTCTGAAGATGGTGTTTGGGATAACAAGACCATGATCTGAGGATTTCCTTAGGAGAAGGATGCCACTGAAGTTCTTTCCTCTCTACTCCTTCCTTCCTAATGGTGCCACTCCAGAGTTCCAGGTCATCAAGTTTTTTTACTGTTTTTTTATGTTAAAGTTCCAGTTCCAGTGGAGGTGATGGATCAGAGCTCTGTATTTTTAACTCACAGAAAGAAAGTTTAAATAATAATATTATTTACATATATCAGTGTGGATGCTTATGACAATTTAGATGTAAAATTTCAAATGAAATGTTGTCACAGACAGCTGTGATTGCAGCTTTCCCTAAGGGTGCAGACAGAAATGACATTTGTTGCATGATCGGCCCCTTGAAATCACCCTAAAGTCATGCCTGAACAGAAGAGCACGGCTGCAAAGCACTCTGATCATGTGACAAAATTAACCCTCGTTGTATGAGGATTCAGATAAAGAAGCTCCAAAGTAGAGTGCATTCATTAATTTCTGTCTGCAGCACAACCTGTCCCCAGCTGTTGTCTCTGGATGGAAGGGACAGAAGGCAGGGGAGGGAGGTCTGTTCTCAGCCCTGCTGGAGTGGGCGGGCTGGTGGTTAGATTGGAGTCCCTCATCTTGGCAGGGTGGAGGCGATTCCAAGCTACCCACCCCCCACTCCAGCAGGGTTAAGAAAATTCCAGAATGGACTTCCCTCCCCTTCTGTGTCCCCACTCCCACACAGAGACAACAGCAGAGCTATGAGAGGGGGGCAGAGCTAGTGGGCTGCACAGATTCAACAGTTAATGTCTACTGGTTTGGAAGGATCGGTCCAAGCCCTGGCCATGAGTTAGATCCAAACCTGGGAGCTGAAATTCTGTCTGTGCCCTAAATCTATAAATTCTGAAATCTATAAATACCAAGGCCAGCCTTTATTATATCTATCTATAATATATTATATTATTTATAAATACTAATGCCAACCTTTATTATATTTAATATTTAAAAAGGAAACTGTCTAACTTTTTCTGTGCAGGAAATGGGTTTGCATTTCAAAGACTATTGCTAAGAACAAAACTAATCATAAATATCTCCCACACCACAGAAAGTACAAAACAAAACAAAACAAAACAAATATTGAGTATTTTTAGGTTCAAAACCACAGTAGGTTTGCCATTGTGAGCTGCCTTTCTTACAGCAGATAGATGATACTCCACAACCTTGATAATTTCAATTTTTCCCTTCTTCTACATCTTATTCCCTCTTTTATTTTATTTCTTATATTTATATGCTGTTCTCCCTAAAAGAGACTTGGGGCAGCTTACAAAATAAAATAGATACATTATAAAGGCAGTTAAAAATACTAAAATATATACAAATAAAATGTCCCCAAATTCATCCCTGTCTGTTGAAGACCTACCCAATTAACAACATGTTACAATGCTTCTGGAAGGTGTCCAGGCTTGGATTTAGATAGACCATAAGGGGAAGAGAATGCTGAAGCTGAGGAGCAGCTACAAGAATGACTTCTCACTTCCTTCCACCAAAGGAGCTTGGAACACAATTGATATTTGCAGGAGGTTGCTCTCAGCTGACAATAGGACCTTAGGGACTACGATGGAACAAGGGAGAAGGCAGTCCTTCATACATGCAGGGTCCAGACTGTCTAAGGCTTTACACCATGAACGACACATGCCCCTGGAAGGCTGGGGGAGCACAGCGACTGCCCATCAGAGCTCAAAATAATGCAGATATATGCTTGCCTCTGAGGTTGTTTGACTAAAGAAATTAACAAAAGGATGGGATGTAAAAAATAGTAGAAAGGTATAAGAATGACTGTTATCTATAGTTTAGTACAGGTGGGCAGCAGTGTGGCCTACGAGTCAGTGGAGGGCAGCTGTAAAGCTGTAAGTTCCTCACCCATTCAGGCTGCCTACTCATGAATATAACCATTTTTCTACTGGATATCTGAGTACAGAAACCGAGAAAAAATTCTGACAGTTGGATGGTAAACCTCAGGCCTATTAGAGAGGTAAAATGCTTGGCTCCAGTGGTTTCTTATTTTACTGCCCAAATGAAAAGTGTGTGTATTATGTCATTGTTGGGTAGTAACTTGATAAGTGTGCTCTAAAACATCTTAATATGTGGCATATATGCCTGTTTTTCTTTAACAGTAGGCAGCCATCCTACATGACATGTCACACAGCATTTGGTTTATTAAGAGTCTGGCTTCTCTTAATAAATGTTTGACAGGAATAACTCAACTGGGGCTGAACTGATTTTTTTCCGTCAGTGCCACTTTTCATTGTTGAATTCTTTCTAGAAAAACACTGTCTATATATGCATACAACTTAATGGAGGTAACTGTTGGACTTAATCTGGTGCAGTGAATAGTTTGTTTAAAATGTTGAGTCGTTTTTAGGTATTATTCACTTCAAATATTAGTCATATTAGGTATTTATTGTAACTGAAAGTTCAAGTACTGTGGCTACAAGCCTTATTGATTAGTGCTTTGGTGCAAGAAAATCAAATTGCTGACTATATATGCAATTCTCTCTGATAGGAGCAATGCTTTTCTGCCACACTCTATCATATAACACAGAAGGCCTCAGGCACAGCTGCAGAATGAGTATTCATATACAACTGCAGAGAGACAAAGTACTCTCTTTCAACACTGCATGGCTACTTCCATCTCACAGGTCTGCTTTCCACTGCCCCTTGTCCAGAATCAATTTCTAATTCAGCATTTAAAAATTAGTAAATGAATATATCAAAAACATCAGTGTAAAGCATTGGCAACACATAGGGAGTAAACGCACGTGCATGTGCACTCCCTGAGATTGGCATTGGACCCCATGAAAGAAGTGTCGCTGATGCTGTCGACTGCACCTGCTGCTCCTGCAAGTGGTTGCCACTCGCCATGTCCCTGCCCCCCCTTGTTGCCGACACCACTGGTGGCATCTGTGGGCAGTCACCAATCGCCGCTGGCTGTTGCTGCTGCTGGCAGCGACATCTGCGGGTGGTTGAAGACTACTGGTTGGTGCTTGTCACACACCCCCCTTGCCGTTAACACCATTGCAGCCACCTGCAGGAGCCCCCTGAAGTGTGAAGAAAGGGGCAAAATTTAGGTTATGGTCAGTACCCTGTTATATACAACATCTGTGGTAATGCTAAGGTATGTTTATGGATTACTGGAAAGGAAATGTTGGGGTTTTTTTAATATTAATGGAACATCTGTATATTTTTCTAGTAATATTTTAATCTAAACCTTCTAGTTGTCAATGGAAATTTAAGTGATGGATAAAGAATGGAACATATACAGGATCCTCTGAATATCCTAGTGACTTCTGTATTTCATGTACTGTTGGACAAAGTTCCCCCCTCTTCCTTTCTCTTATATTTAGTTAATAGGAAATAAGAAACAACTAATCTTTTTCAGAAAAAAGTGACACCTCTTAGCACAATGGAAAGCCAGAACAATATTGGTCAACTCCAAAGAACTAAACCTGATCTGAAAAGTGTTTCTAATGTGTGGACCAGGCCCTAAGGGGCATTGAGCATCTGATGCATTAAACTTTTGGCTCTCATCCTACCTGAGCTAAATATTACAGAGATGTATTTGTGGTTTCGGGGTGAAATCTCTCTCTTTTTCTCCCTCTCCCTGAAGTTATTGCTATCATGCATGAAATTCTATATACTGTGTTTTATGCAATATTAGCTCACAAAGCTCTTATAATTAGTAAGCTTATACTATATCTCTCTTATCCAAAAGATGACAAAGACAAAGAGAAAGACTTGTGAATAAAAGAGTAATCCCATATTTGTGACATCTACATTTTACAGCTTCATAAAATGGAATTGTTTTTTTCTTATATCCAAATCATTAGTGAGTATAGTGAGTCTAGGATATTAAGGGCTTCAGTCAAGAGAAAACAATAGACTCTATCACCCTAATTGAAATGTATCCAGTACATAATAATACTACAAAAATAATAATAAACAAAGTTGGATCACTGTTAGCCTGGTCCAGCTCAGACAAGATACAGGCCAAACCTGCAGCAGTGCTGTGCACAAGGTAATTTGCATATGGGAGAAATGAAAAAGGAGATAGGGATGAAAGAGTGAAACCTGTGCTACAGTACAAGCCTCCACTCTTCCTCCTCCCCACCAGTGTATCAGACCTAGGTATAGCAAACACACTGTGTAAAGAGTCCTCGAGAACTGTTCCAGATGAATATATGCTGCTATGTCCAAATATGTGGTATGTGTGGTAATGGCCTATGTCCACAGAAGATCTGGGCAACATAAACCTGAAAGCAATTCTTGTTTGGCCATGGACAGGCATTTGATTTGTAGTGCTAAATATGCCCTCATAGTGCTACAAAAAGGCAATTGTAGAGGCATGCTATTTGTAGCACTACAAAGATGGTGACATTATAATACTTAAAAAAAGGAAATTTTCTGTTGCATAGTTTCTGTTCTGCCGGCTCCAGGGAAATGCTCCACTCCCTGGCCCTGATGCGGAGGAGTGGAGCACTTCCCTGGAGCTAGCAGAACCCGTGCCAGGTGGCTCCAGCATCTCCTGGTACGTGGCCTTGAAAAGGCTGTGCACGGCTGCACTTTTAGTTGTGTGCAGCCGTGCACGCGTGCACCTTAGAGGGAATCTTGGTTACATGTGGCACTACAGGGGTTTTTAAGAACCTCTACCACCCAAGTCCTTCACTCTGCCCCTGCTCCAACAGAGAGGAAAAGAAGTACAGCAGCTGGCTCCTAGATAGCCAGTCCAGCAACGAGCCCCTTCCAGGACCCTCTTGCTACCATGGCCTGAAGAGATGGAGATTTTCTGGCCACAGCAGCTATACCCCTGCCTGGTTTTGCCTTGGCCCCTGTTGCCAGAAAAGCTTCAGCAATGCTGGTCAGCTGCACACCTGCCCAGGCTACAATGATCAGAAGAGCCACAGTTCTATGCAAACCCCATGGCTAAGAGCTGCAGTTTTGCTGGCTATGAGAATTGTGAGGCTGATTGGCAGAGGTGGGAAGCAGGGGCTCAGCCACCTAATCATTGACTACTACCTTCCCCAGAAGGGGAGAGAGATGGCTGCCAGTGATCAGGCCCCACTTGGGGCAAAGAATCTAAGAAGCAGTCCCTTATCATCCCCTGGCTGGAGAGCTCACCTTTGAAGTGACTTTGTACTTCTCTAGGAAGGGGCTGTAACACCTCATAGAATCATAGAAAATTAGAGTTGGAAAGGATCTCAAGAGTTCATCTAGTCCAGCATCCTGATCAAAGCAAGAACATCCCCAACTAGATCATCCCAGTCAAGGCTTTGTCTAGCTGAGTCTTAAAAACTTCCAAGAATGGAGATTCCACAGCCTAACTAGCCCGTTTTAGTGAGTTACTACCCTCCTAAGAGAAAGTTCTTCCTAATACTGGTAGGGTAGCTTGTCACATTTATCTTTAGTTGCATCTGCTTGAGTAGTGAATTACAGTATTGTTTGAACCTTCTCTTGTTTTTCTGTTTCTACTTTTCGTATTTATGTGGTCAGCTTATATCCTTGAGCTCACTGATATATTCTTTCCTTTCTTATCACTGTGAGAAGTCCTTCTAACATAACATAGCATTAGCCTTGTTACCAGCTTAAATGAACTGAATTTGGCACTAACCGACTGAATCAGAAGGATGAAATGATTGGAAACGTTAATAAGAGGTGATCAGAGGGGACCAATGGACAATGCCCTAAGTAAGACACCAGTAAAAGACCAAATTAAGAGGTATGCATGTGAAGGGTCTGTTGGAACAAAGAAATATACTGAAAGGATAAAATATGAACAGTATAATGACTACAGGGAAACCAATCAACAGTATCCAGAAATGAAGAGTCATCGAAGAAGCAAAGTTAAAGAAAAGTATAAAAGGGGGCAAGAAGAAAGTATTTTTGTATTGCTGCAAATTCATAAGGCAACGTGTAGCCCTACAAATGAATGCCTGTCCATAGTAGTCATGGGGGACCTAAACTACCCGGACATCTGCTGGGAGTCACAGACAGCAAAGTCCCACCGCTCACACAGGTTTCTAACCTGTGTACAGGACCTCCACCTGACACAGGAGGTACACGGTACCACTAGGGGGAATGCCATACTGGATCTGGTATTGGCAACGGGGGATGACATGGTTGGGGACCTACAGATCGGTAGCCAGTAGCCATTTGGGGGACAGTGATCACCTAATAATAGAATTCACCATAAGACGTCGAGTGGGTAAGCTAACTAGTAGGGTGAAAGTGCTAGAATTTAGGAAAGCTGATTTCAATGAACTCAGGCAATTAGTCAAGGACGCACTGCAGAGTAGGAGTTTTGAAGTGATGGGAGCCCAAGAAGGGTGGCTGTGCCTTAAGGAAATGATCCTTCGGGAACAAAGCAAGGCAATCCCCGAGCGAGGCAAAAGGGGGAAAGGGGCCAGGAGGCTTCCCTGGCTGACCAGAGAAATCCAGGGCAGCCTAAGGGACAAAAGGGGAGCACATAAAAAGTGGAAACAGGGAGAGATCACCAAAGATGAATATACCTCCTCTGCTCGTGCTTGTAGGGAGGCAGTTAGATGGGCCAAAGCTGCCATGGAGCTGAGGATGGCAACCCAAGTAAAAGACAACAAGAAATTGTTTTTTAGATATATAGGAAGTAAAAGGAAGGCCCAGGGAGGAATAGGACCCCTGCTAAATTGGCAGAAACAATTGGTGATGGACAGGGGGACAAGGCTGAACTCCTCAACGAGTTCTTTGCCTCAGTGTTCCTAAGAGAGAGACACGACAAGTCTCTCACTGGGGTTGTAGAGAGGCAGCAGCAAGGCACCAGACTACCATGCGTAGACCCTGAGATGGTGCAGAGTCACTTGGAAGAACTGGATG
>NW_005842069.1:2379114-2383126 GCF_000455745.1 Alligator sinensis | reverse complement strand
TTCCTGCTTATGCAGGGGGTCGGACTCGATGATCTATTGAGGTCCCTTCCGACCCTAACATCTATGAATCTATAGTCTTAGTCAACTGGAATGTTACGGTCTCTAGATCTGCTGACTGCAAGCGGTAGGCAGACACTTTTAGCTCCTTGTTAAGGATAGCTGGTCAGTGGACTACACCAATACCCTATTATGAATGTTGTTCATAATGTTAAACAGGTTTGTAAGATCAGGCTTGGGAAGTCCTGAAGCAGCCTCCCTTTCCTTAAAATTAATAACATCAAGGTGCAGTGAGTGAGTGAAGGAGAAAGTTCCCAAATGGTGCTAGGTTGGCAAGGGCTGGACAGCCACCAGAGGGCATCATAACCACCCGTGGGATGAGCACTTGTTACACCATCTAAGCATACATTTTTCAGTCTGCTTTTCTAGAGGATGCCTCACCATTACTGCCTCACTTCAGATTCACCGTGCACAGTTCATGGCTTTCTGCTTTCTATTCATAAGGCTGGTGGGGCAATTTGTCTTACGAGGTAATGGGTAGATTTCACAGCTCAATTCAGGACACATTTGTTGGCACATCTTTCTCCTGTGCTCTTTATATAAGAATGGATAATCAGCCTGTATAAAAATTGTTTCAATTGTCTGGAAAAGATTCTGAAAGCTTTAGTTGCACCAAAATAAGGTCTCAGGGGAAAAATGTAGAGGAAAAAAAGTGTTATTTTATTTATATCAAACAAAGACTTTAATGCTGGCTCCCGCGATTGTTTGACAGTCAGACTCATACTAGGAATGTAACAAAGCTGTGATAAATATCCTGGAAGGATTGGGAGGTGTCAACATGTTAAGTGGTTCTCAGTCAAGGTGCAGCTTCTGAGTCACTTGGAGGTTGACATATAGTCAAAGATTGTTCAAAGTGGATTGAAATGGTAATGCACTGATAGGCAAGAGAAAAGAATACAATCTAGTTCTGTGCAACAATGTGTTAGCCCTGTGATTGGATGTTTCAAACAGTGCACATATAAAAAATGTATGTTTTCTGGAGCGTTTTGGATTTGTGTATACCCTTGCATATTTCCCCTGTGTGCTGGACTAACTGACCATGAATAAAGGTGTTTTCTATAGTGATTTCTACCTTGGTTCTTTTACTTACTGGTGAACCTGCAATAGTGGGGCTGGAGAAGTGTCACTGGATGTTGCAGCACTTAAATGTACCTACATTTACATTACCAGAAATCTTCCCATGAGCAGGAGCATACACATGTTCTGTCTGGAGCCGTTCCCTCTCCCTTATACCCTGTGCCTTCCCCAAATTGGGCTGACCCCAGTCTAGGGAAGGTATAGGGAGCAGCAGCTTCTTGACTCTTCCTGGAGTCAAGAATTGATTAAATTGATGCAATTTGTCTCACAGCAAAAATACCAGACCTGGAACAAGACCTTCTTCTTTCAATGTCAACAATTTTGTCTGCACAAGAATGAACACTTGTACTTTTCCACACTGCTTTGTTCTCCCTGGGAGAGTCACATGGTGGGAAAAATGTTCCCTGCATCTTCTTCAAACTGCAGTAACCCTGATCTGGGCAAGGGTAAGGTAGGGACCTATATAGGTACTGTATGAGAAACTCTTTTGCAGGGGAAATACTCTTCATTGAAAGAGGAAGATCTTTATCCCAAATATGGATTTTTTCTGCCAGCAAAACTTCATGAATGATTAGTGCTCCCCATTTCTAGCAAAAGAGTAGCATTAACACTGCTAAAACTGCTAAATGCCTGTCCATACCCAGAGATAACATATGGGTGACTTCTTAATGGGCTGCTTGAAACCACTGTAAACTTTTTACATTCTTGGGGATATGGGGAACAGCCACCTCTCTCATAATTTGTTTATATTTCCTACCAAAATTTGCATATATTTTCTTTTTAATTTAAACTTTATATATTTATATTTATATTTTTTTTAAAATGTCGATAACTGACAGATTAACTTCAGCCCCTTGGAATTTTTAAATAAAGTGTCTCTGAAATGTGAGTAGTTAATATCTTTGAAAAAGTCACAGAGAAAAGTTAGGTTCAAGAACAAATGTATTCCCCTCACCCCCATCTACTTTCTACAATGTCAACCAATAGTTGGGTGTAAGATTTTCTTAACACAAATCCCATAATTTGAAATGGATACAACAGAAACTGTGGAGGTAAAAGTATGAATGCCACATTTTGCTACTCTCAGCAAATAGTTAATGAATACTATTTCTTTTTAAGAAAGATGATAAAAAGTGTTTGCATCTCAGGCTCATGTTCCAGAGAATGACCACAGCCATGATGGAGTAATATATTAACAATACCTGGCACCTTCAGTGGGCTTTAGCTTAGTCCCTAATGCAGGGGTGCTCAATCCCTGGGTCCACAGGCCAGATCCAGCCCCAGGTGCACCATATCATCTGGTCCACGGGCTCCCCACAAGTCTGTGGGGAATCATGCAGGCTGTAGCCCTATGTACTAGATCAGGCAGGTCTGCAGAACTGGCAGGGTGGTGGCAGCATGGGCCTCCCAGAGACCAATCCCAGCTGGGTGGGAGGTATTGAAGAGCCCTCAGAGACCAATCTCAGTGCACAGGGGTGGCATATTTGATATCTGATTTGGCCCAGGGATCATCTCCATGATCTTCATCTGGCCTGTGTACCCAGAACCATGGGCACAACTGCCCAAATTCAACAGGATGTCTATTGTAACATCAATCAATAGACCCATATCTACTATGAATTTCATATGGAATTACGATTTAATAAACAAAGAAAAAGTAAAATGTTTCACTGTGAAGCTTACACAGGAGAAATGGACCACAATACAAAAAAGTTTACTTTACAATTCTCCAAAGAATGGCAAATTTAATACTCATAACTCAAAATCATCAAGAAATATAGAAAAAAGTAATATGCAAATCTCAAAAAACACTCAGAACAGCAGAGACTCCCTATGCCTGAAGAAGGGTGATTACACCTGAAAGCTTGCTAAGAGATTTTTTCTGAAGACTCAGTGGGTTTAATAAAAGATATCACATCTACTCAAATCACCTTGCCTCTGTGTGTGTGTGTGTGTGCGTGTGTGTGTGTGTGTGTGTAATAATTGTAGAATTATATATGCATTTCCCATATAAATGTATGTGTATATGTATTTTTACAAATGCACATACATGCACACACATATATATAGATACATATAGATAAGAAAGGGATTGAAAAACGCAATCTAATCCTCTGATCTAGTCAGTCTAAACTAATCCATCTAAAATGCCCTACATCAAATTTATGAAGGCCAGCTCTGGAAATAATCTGTTATCCAAAAATCATTTGCAGGATTAAGTTAACCATTTTGTTGATGATGGACAACAAATGAAACAATAATTCAAGTCTTGCATAGTGACCTGGTTTCACAACTGCTAAGAATAAACAAGTGAACAAACAAACATTGAATACTTAGAGCACACCATCCACATTCAAAGCATATAAACTCTCAGTCTTTCACTATACTTAGACACCAGTTGCAGCTATAGTGAAGGTGTTACTTAAGGACAAAGTCTGACATTTTTTCATGTTGGTAAAAACCTTCAAGTGTGAGACAAAAAAAATAGAATGTTACCCAAAGAATTATTTTATTTTTGAATAAACCAATTATTTTACAGGTATAACAATTCTAACAGTTCAACATGCTGCATTTTAAAAATATACCAACATTAAAAAGATAAGAGTTTTGTTTAATTTCTGCAACAACTATCATTTTTTTTCTATTGGACTTTTTTGAAAACATAACTAGGTTCAGTTATTCATATAAGCATGTAAAAAGTCAAACAAAGTTCTGGAGTCTTTTAATTGTAAACTACATGAAACTGAGTTTAGGCAGCCAGGAGTTACAAGCAGTGAACTTCTTATAGTTAGTATTCACCCCAGACAGCTATAAAATATTTAAGATGTCTGGGTCTGAAGGCTCCAAGAAGCTCTAAGAATTGCCCGGGGGGGGGGGG
>NW_005842069.1:2368440-2379062 GCF_000455745.1 Alligator sinensis | reverse complement strand
GTTGGGGCGCCAAAGAAGCTTAGAAAAGTGCGGGGGGGGGGGGGGGCTGCTGGCTATGGGAGTATGAGAGAGTGCTGAATGCATTCTTTGTGAGTTTATAGACTTTTGTAACTTTATAGACTTGCAGAAATTGTGGCCCACTACTACTTTTCTCACGCCCCTCCAAATTGTATAGTTCCCTCTAAATCAAATGTTTTAACCACATACTTTTTATATAAAAAAGTTACAAATTTAAAAAAAAAAATAATCCCACCATAGTTTTAATTACAAAGAGTTGAAGCTGCGAAGACTTCAGGAAAAAAAAAATCAATCATTGTAGTTATAAATACCACAAGTGCTTGGAAGTTTGAAATTCAGAAATAAAGGTAGAGTCTTAAGTAAACAACATTTAAATATATACAAATTCAGCATTAGGCTTCACAAAAATATTTCATACTCCTCTTTCTATATCCTGGACTATCTTACACTTGCATCCCCAATAAAGTCTTTGAGCCATGTATGATGACCTTTTCTTCATTTTCAGTACCAACATTTTCATATAGTATCATTTACTCAATATACAAATATAACATTAAACAGAAACTACTAAAAATGTAAAATGCCTTTCTCCAGTTTTCTTGGCAGCCATCAGTCATCTGCACCATTCTTTTACCATTTCCCTAGCCTGTCCTGTCCTATATTCCTAATATAGAAAGAATCCATAATGTTTCACATTTTACTAACCATAAAGATTCTAAACATCTTAAGATGTATTAAATGTACACAAACGCTAGTTAAAATATCATAATAGAGTAAAATCAACTCCTTTCCTTTAAAAAAAAAAATACTGTACCACAACCGCTCTAATTGTATTGTTCTCCTCCTTGACTGAGGCTCAGTATTGAAGCATGCATGTGGAACCACAATGACTAAATAATGGTGGCAGACCACAGAATGTCTCAGATTATCCAAATAAGGGAAATAAGCTATTGTTTTCAAATAACAAAATAAAGTAGAATTATGTTGGTTACATCTGTCACAACAGATATTATCTCATGCCATGTGGATGGGACATACAGTGGAGTATAAGACTAAGAAAGATTATTTGAATAATTTCACCTTTGAATTGCCTATCTTTTTCTCTTTATGATCTGTAATAAAACTTACACTATACTGTAAATATTAAATATGATTAAAAATCATCTATAAAACTCCTCTTAATGTTTGTCCAGTCAACCTTTAATATAAATGATTATAACATATTGAATTATTTTGTCTCTGTAGAGTCAGATTAATCTCCTTCTACTTACTTGCACACAGGTATACCTGTCAGATTTAAAGCTTAGAAATATTTTGCCTTCAGCATTCTAGGTCAGAAAATAATTCTTTGTTGATAGTTCTATGAACAACTTTAAGTGAAATGTACTACAATCCCCATTTATGTGTTTGTTACTTTTGTAAAAAAAAACCTCTAGGGTTTGCTGGCTAAAAGCTAGCTAGCTGAGATTTCTGGTTTAGCATGTTCACTGTTAAAAGAGTCAGGGAGAGATGCTGTTTCTTGCTAGGAGAATCTGATGCTGTTTTATACTGTAACTGCATAAAAAGGATAATAAAAGTCCTAAATATGGCTGGTGGGAAGACAGTTCTGTGTAGCCAAAAAAGTTCTGAAATGTGCTTAAGCCCTGATAAATAATGAAAACAAGACCTTTTAACATATGCCAACAACAAAAAAAAGTAGGAACAGATACCCATGCACCACAAGATAATAGCTACTAGAAGGACTGGGAAACAAGACACTATATTAAAATCTCTATTCTAAACCAGGCAAAGGAGGGACCTGACATTTCCTGCACCTGAGTGCCTTTGGCTACTAGATTATTGGCCATTCTTAAATCCCTTTCCCTCTTTGCCTCATATTTATCACAATTTGGATACTGAGAATCCTTCAACCTTTGTTGCTAGAATTGGTGTTTTTGGTGGAACATTTTGATTTTTAACAAAACAACATTATTGGAGAAAGGAATCTTTGTCCGTTAAAAATCAATTCTAGTCTTGGATCCAAGTAGAGAGAGAATACATCCTGATCTAGTGACTGCCCTTTCCAGAAAGCTTTGGAGTACGTAGGGGGGCATAACAATAATGGATTCTGGATGGGATTGCCTCTTGCAGTCAGCTTTGCTTTGGTTTCTGTAACAGTGGGACTGCTTAACTAACACCAAAGTCTATGAGTACTGGGGGTGGGAGTGGGGGGGTGTTGTAATTAGAGGGCTCTGAAAGCCACTCTAATGAAAGCACTGCAGCATTTATACTGCAGCTGTTTTATACTGTAACTGCATAAAAAGGATAATAAAAGTCCTAAATATGGCTGGTGGGAAGACAGTTCTGTGTAGCCAAAAAGGTTCTGAAATGTGCTTATTAACATGTGATACGTGAGATGTGGGACGCTGATACATGAGACACTGTATACATAAGATGCAGGAGGCTACTGGAGTATTGCAAATACCACACTCCAGCAGACTTGAATCAGTCTGCTCCAACACGCTGTAATAACAGTATGTTGGAAGCAGACTTTACACTTGCGTACAGGCACTCTATTTCCTTTTGAAGGGCCATGAAAAATTACAGAAAGTTCAAATTCCCATTTTATGAGATTTGCACTACTACCTCTTACAGACACAATGGGCACATCCACACATGAAGGCACGTGTGCTTGCAGCAGCTCAAATAGAAGTGGTGCAAATTTCAGCTGGGGCTTTTTGCCTCAGTGCACGTGCCCAGACATGCACTTTGCTGTGGTGCAAGTTGTGCAACTTGGGGCAAAATAACCCTGCCTGGCTCTTTCTGGATCGGCAGCCAGAGAGAGCTAGAGCCTAGGGCCAGCACCTGTGTAAAAAGCTGCCCTGGCAAATACCTCAGGGCTATTTGCTCTCAGGAGCATCTGGGGGAGGAGCCTCTTGGAGGAAGTGGCCATGCTCCTTCCTGTCCCACGCTGCTGCTGTTGGTTACTGCGACCTTGGTTTCAGAAACTTCTGGGGAGAAGATGGCCAGGCTCCTTCCTGTCTCTGGCTACTGCTAGCAGTTAGCTATGTAGCAAAACCCCCAGTTTTTCTTTTTTTTAATATATATATATATATATATATATGATAGATATGCATTTCCTTCCCTTCCCCAATTATTTCTGGCTTTTCTTTCTCTCCCTCTCTATTCCCTATAGGCAAGCATAAGACAGCTCAGACTTGGGATAAGCTTTAACATTTTTATTTTGGTAGCATGTTTTTGGTTTTGGATATCCATTGTTTTATATTGTATTATTATTAGGTTTTGTATTGATTCTTACTGTTGTATATTGTATTATTATCATTTTCATATTGATTTTTATTGTTTCATATGGATATTGTATGGTTTAGGTCTGTGATTGTAAGTGAACCAAAGTCATGTCAAGTTTCCATTTTTTATGTCAAGTCTCCATCTTGCGTCCTCTGCCCAGGCATCCCCTGTGTTGCAACTGAATGAGTCATGCACCCGTCCCATGTAAATTGGTTCCTGGATGAATGAGAATGATTGGGAATGATTGAAATACAATGGTAGCAGGCCTCTACTGAATGGCCTGTAACGACCGGGCCATCACCTTGCGTTGATTCATCCAGGGACCACGGACCTCACCCAGGAACAGAGACAAGAACCCAGCATTTGAAAGACAAAAGACCTTACAGAACCAGCAACTCTCACTGTTACAGACACCCGAAACTACACATCTCTGCATGGAACACACATGCTCAGTACGCCAGGGTCTGACATTTGCCTGGGCATGCCTCCTGTCACGAGGGTCACACAAGATCTGCCCCTATAAAAAGGGGCAGTAAAGACAGACCCAGTGGGAATGCCATTTCCATCCGGACCAGACCAGCTTCACGTCACCTATCCACCCCATAGGCCCTGCTGGCAACCCCCTCTGGCAACACTGAACTGAAGGAGACCCCGACTGGCCATCGAGGATCAACTTCCAGCCTGGGATAGGTAGATATTACCTGCACACCTGCTCCTACAATTTGGACTCTCTCTCTCTGTCTCTCTCTCTCTCTCCTCCTGGACTTCAGTGGACTTAAGCCCCTGCACCAAGCCTCTCTAACCCCTGCTGCCATTGTGTGTGCGTGTGGATGTGTGTGGGTGTGTGGGTGGGTGCAAGGGAACCAATAACATATTGTGTCACCATCTCTCCTGTTCAATAAAACCACTGTCATTTGTAACCCCGAGTTGGGTCATGGTTTACTGAATCCCAGTCCCTTCCTTATCTTAAATTCCAGTCTTGTTCTCTCTCTCTCAGCTTCAGCCCCCCCCCACTTCACTACTTTCCCAACCTCCTCCCAATTCTATCTCCCCTTTTCTGCCACCTCTCAGCCCTTCCTTGCTTTCCTGCTGTCTTTCAGCCTCCCGTGCCATCTACTGCCTTTTCCCTGTGACTTTTTGCTAACTCTCCCTGCTTTTCCACTGCCCCTGCTGCCTTTCAGTCTCTCCTCCTGCTTTTCCTGTGATTTTCTGCTGTCCCCCTGCTCCCCACACTCCTACTGCCTTTTCCCTGTGACTTTCTGCTGTCTTTCTCTGCTTTCCCACTACGCTGCTTCCTTTCAGTCTCTCCTGCCACTTTTCCTGTGATATTCTACTCTCCGTCTCTCTGTTTTCAGGCTTCCTCTGCACCTTCTGTAGTCCTACCCACCCCCACCCTGCAGCTTCCCAACTCCTCAAGGCTGTCCTGCAGTTTTCTCCGGCAGCAGGAGCCTTTCTCCAGCTCCCAGCACCTACTGCTGCTCCCTGCAGCTTCTCTAGCTTTCCCAGAGCCATTCTCTGGCTCCCCACACCCAGAGCCCCTCTTTAACATCCATACTTTCCTTTAGTCCCATTTTCCCCTCTCCCCACCTACCTTTTCAGCTCCCCCGTAGCTCTGGCTCCAGTCCCAGACTCTGCGCTAGCATTGCTCCCCTGTTCTGCAGGCCTTGGGCATTGTCTTTTAATCAATTAAGATCAATTAACCTAAAGTTACCCCCAAGCCTCAGTTCTTCAGTCCAGGCCCCTCTAGTCTACCAGTTCTAATCCTGGTCCTGGTAACTTTCACTCCCATCAACTTTCACTCCCTACACTTCTACTTTCTTACCTTAACCTTTCCCCAGGTATCCCAAGTACACCAAGCACATACATACATACATGCATACATATATATCACAATACCCAACTTAGGAACTCACCTGTGTGTATGTGTAGGTGGATGGTATGTGTGAATTAGTGAATACATATATATATATATATATATACACACACACATATATAGATATCATTGTGTGTCTGTGTGGTATATGAATTAGTAATCCACATATGTGTATTGGATGTGCAGGTGTTGGTAACTGATTCTGTCTAAATTTGGTGTGTGTAGCGTGTATGGGCTTAAACTGGTGATACCTGTGCATGAACCTAGACCGGTTATTTTGAATGTGTGTGTATCTGAGTTGCCAGTGTGAGTGTGTATGCCTGGTAGGGGTGTATGCACCTAGTGAGTGTATGTGTGCTTAACTGATTTTATGTGTGCATGTTCAATTGTACACCACACCCTCCTGTCTAACAGCACAATATTGAGATCCTGAGCATTGGCCTGACCCCTCAGGGTAACAGCTTGTTCTCAGAGCTTTTGGAGGTAATGTGGCTGCACCCATTCCTGCCTTAGGGCTGCTGTTTCTGCTCCCCCCACAGGGTGAGGTCCTCTGCTGCATGCCACATGCTGACGTTCCCATGAATGGGGTGAGGGGGCACTGCGCTGCACCCCAGCAATGCACCCCAGCTTCTGCACTCTTGTTCTGGCCTGCTGGCCAGTCTGCTGCCAAGCTGCAGTCTGGGGACAGCCTGGGGAGGGAGCCTGCACTGCCTGTGGGCCCTTCCCCACCATCACTGCTGGAGCCTAAAGGTGCCTTGCCTCAGCTGTCTTGGCAGGCCACCCCCTGCCTTCACCTCCACTTTCACCTGAAGCACACCCTGAGTGGCTGAACTGGATGGCTACTTCCACCACTACTGCTGCGTCCTGTTCTGATGCTGCCCACTCTCAGGAGAAACGGAGATTCCCTGTTGCGACACCTTGCACCACTCTATACTGCTCCTGCACTGGATTAATTCCTTAACTGACTGTTGCTTTTGCACTCCCCCGCAGATGCCTTATCCTATCTACTCCTGTGTTTGTATTCTTTCCTGCTGCCCCGCTGCTGTGTGCCTGGCTGGAGGCCTAAGGGGCTTCTGGACTGAGCTTCCAAAATCAAAGTCCCTCCACCACTCTGGCCATCTTTTACATTTTTTTGACCCCTGGATATCCAAGGGCCTAATTTTGCCTGCACACTGCAAATTTGTAGCACGGGGAACTTTTTTTATTCCCACACGTGCCTCTTGCAGCATCTGAAAGGGCTTTGAGACGCTCCAAGAGGAACGTGCGCGCTCATTTGGATGTGCCTAATATGTCATCTTTCAGTTTCAATCTACAAACACTTGTCTCTAGCAAAAAAACCCAAAACAAAACTATTTTTTATAACCTCCAAAGTGTAGATTCAGTTAATCTTAATTTGAACTAAATACTCTGCCAGCAGCTCTGCATGCAGACATCAACATATATAAACACATATATTTGCATGTAAAAATGTGCAAGTGAATATATACCTATTAGAACCCTCTGCATTTATTATATACTATGCAGAACAAATTAAAATAAGTATTTTTTTCTATCTTAAATAGTAACTGTGATCTTTTAGCTCCATAGCAAAATTTTGCTAACTAGCTAATTCAGATTTGGTTTTCGAGAAAAATAAAATACAATTATCATTATTCATCTGAAGTGAATGATTTAGTAAATTATACTGCCTCATTATTAAAATTGACAAAAGTATGGTAAATGACAAAATGTGCCTACCACACAACAGTTAATGGCATTCTGGAAATCCAAACAATCTTACCACCCCAATTAGATGAGATTTCTTTTCTGTCCAATAAGGAATTTGGATTTCTTACTCTTTTTTTTAATGCTCTTTTTGTTGTGGGGGTGGGGGGGGGGGGGGGGGAGGAATTGAAAATGATGCACAGAGCTTAAATTTAATTATTTCAGCTCATTTTGTTCCTTGTATTGTATAGAGAACAGTTTCAGTGTAATGACAACAGTGCAGTTTTACAAATACAAGCATGATATTTGTTTACAATAGTATGTGTGCTGAAGCTCACATTCAATAATCCTCCTAAGCCAGTCCTACAGGCAAAGTAAAACATTTTAAATCATAATTTAATAGGCACAGTTGAGTAGTTTGGTAAGCTTAGGTCTGAAAGTACAAAAAACAAAGTGATATTCCACTTCACTAATTTGGCTGAATAGTTCACATCACAACATACTGAAGAATTAATTCTACACACACATATTTCCTCTAAATGCACAGTGCAAAGCAGCAATTAAAACAACTGCATCAAGCTATAAGAAATCTAGAGTGCCCACCTGTTTTAGGGTCAACAGAGAAATATGGCTGTCCCTGAAGAATACTGTACACCACCCGAGCACTGTTCCCATAGGTAGGGTCATCGGCATCTGTGGCTGTTACCTGTAGAACAGAGGTACCTGCAAATCCGAAAGAACAAAATTTAGTTGATAAAACTGCCAAAACTTTTATTTAAACATTTTTATACTTTGTACTTTCATTTTTCCCTTGCTTTCAGCTGAAAGACAAAGCAAATTATAGGATCCCCATCTCTCTCTTTTTGAACCAGATCACATTGCTGTCAAATTGTAAAGAATAATTTCAAATTTCAGGTCCAAATCAGTATTTTCAATACTGCAAAGCTAGAGGTTTTGGGAATCATACATTTCTTACTGTGCAAACTAATTTTGAAATACACATTTATTAAGTCATGCCCACAGTCCCCAAAATCAATAAGTGGTATGAGAAGAACTTAAAAGCTTGACATTGGAAGATTTCCAAGAATTTAAACTTTAAACCCAGCAAGAGAATCACCAGAATGTCAGGCATGAAGCCTGGAGTTGATAGAAACACCTAAAAAAGAGAGGTACATGAGACAATTTATTTTCAGTAAATTATAAATTGCTATTTCACTCATGCCAATAGATGGGATGGGCTATAAATTATACATTACAGAGATTAAACTGTAAGAACCAGATAGATAAAATGCAAAAGAAAAACTCCATTTCAATAAAGAGGCTTTGGAATTTATAGTATTTTCCCATTAAATATGTAATAATGAATCCTTTCTACTATGTTAGCTGGAGAGTACACTGAGTATAAGGAGTAAAATAGCTAATGAAAAAGGAGCAAAGTCTCAGAAGTTCATTTTCATTTCTTCCCTCTCCTCTTCCCAGACTTCCTGCTTTCTACATGTAATAATAATCACAAGATAATTTATAAGAATTAAAAGACTGCGATGGACCATTAGCCCAGCTCTTGTGCTACCCTATATCTGGCAGTGAGCTTCAATACTTATTGGCCCTAAATGTACTCTCTTAACTTTACGCACTGTGAATGTACCTATTTGAAATGAATGGAATACTCAATGAATAAAGTTAAGCAGGCATGTAAGTCTTTGCAAGCTCAGAGCCTATAAATGCTTGTGGAAGCATCCACTATTTTGTGCAATGTTGCATGTGGGCCATAAAAAAGTTCTTTTTCTACTTCCAAGTCAGTGATTAGCATATAAATTAAAGCTTGAGAACTACTATTCTGTGTAGGTGGTATTTTTCTTCATAAAGATAACTTACACACATAGCACATTTTAGAGTATCTTGATAAATTTCAAAGTTAAAGTATATATCATACTGCTGCTAATGATTTTAACATTTATATTACACAGCTTTAACAATCCATATAGAAATGTTAGTTATACTGGCACACAGAATTGGCTGAATTACTACTATAGTGCATCAAGCTAAAGAGATATAAAATGTAGTTTCCTTAAACTATTTGTGAAATGTATATCACCATTTTTACTTATTGTTACCACACAAGTTTTAACAAATCATGACCAGCAGGCCTCCTCTACATGTTATAGGTATCACACAATTACCTTAAGACCAGCTACACATGCAAAGTAGCTATCACACCATAAAAAGCTCCAACCAGCTATAAAGTTAGACCTTGAAAATGTGTACTAACTTTATAGTTGGTTGCTATTAAGCTTTAATTTGCACATGTAGCAGGGGCTACCCTGCAGCTGGGAGCCGCATTAACTTATGGGGTGCTCAACCACAGGGCTGCATAATGCCCAGTCAGGGCTAGGAGTCCCACAATGGAGGGGACTGTCAGCCCTAGGAACTGCTGAATCAGGATCCTGACAGCAGGGGACCACAAAGTCCCATAGCTGTGGGTGCTGGGGACTGGGAACCAGTTGGGTCCCTGCAGGCATGGGGCACACTTTCCCCAGGGGTTCGTGAAACCCCCAGGGCTGGGGGATCACAGCAGCAATGATCCCCCAGTTTTGTGGATTTCACACAGCTGTGAGACTGTGATATAGCAGCCATGATACCCCCAAACCCAGGGGTGTGTAGGGCACTCCACAGTTGGGAGACCCAACTGTGAGGGGACTCCCAGCTGTAGGAGCTTGCTTGCTGCTGATCGGTGGGGGGGGGGGGGGGCGGGGCATGGACTAGGCTTCCACCGCACTGGTGATAAGGCAAGATGGGATCTAATGTGCAACCCCACAATCACATCTCCTGCCATGCACGTGCAGCATGGTAGGAGGTGTAATTGCGTGGATCACTTATTAGATCCCATTGTGCCTTTACCTGATAGTGTAGAGGGGGCTGTAATGTTAATGAAATAATAGCTAATACAATTTTTTTTCTTGTTTTACAATTTACTTGAATACCTCAAGAAGGTACTACCATACTTCAGTTCAGTAATAGTTGAAGACTGGACATGGAAAAAGTCGTATTTTCTCTGTAATCTCATTTAGCTGCAGACTGCGTTCTTTCCATATATTTTTCTATGCGTGGATTTATTATTTTATTTGAAGTCTTATTTATTTTAATGGCCAAAGCACTGGGTTACTGGTACAAAGTATTTTTACTCATTCATTCAAATTCAAATTCATATGCAAAACCTACCCAAAACTCTAGTTGCCTTTTATATTTTTCTTTTTAAAATAAAGTAAAATAGCTTTTCTTGCCCTTAATAACAATAATTACTACTTGCTTATTCTGTCCAGAATTACCAATCCTAATTGCACCTCCTCCTGCTCAAAGCCCCACAAAAACAGGAGCTATGGAACCGTCTCAAAAGATCAACACAATTGGATTATTATAGAAGAAAGAGAATAAAATGTTCAAGGATTGACATTATTGCATTATAGACTCTTTTCTCCCTCCCTCTTTTTAAAGAGAAGGGATGTACAGTCTGAACACCTTTCTGACCACTGCT
Organism: Alligator sinensis; assembly: GCF_000455745.1. Lineage (NCBI taxonomy): Eukaryota > Metazoa > Chordata > Crocodylia > Alligatoridae > Alligator > Alligator sinensis. Next base: position 2,368,647 of record NW_005842069.1, on the reverse strand, counting down.
GTGTAGGATCATGAGGACAAGGAAAGACAGCAATCTCAAAGAGCAGACCTTAAGATACCATTTATAAATTACCACTACCATCTCAAATTGCAGCTTTGCATTTTTTCCTAGAAGAAGCAGAACATCTATAGACTGGTAATTTGATTCTGAAAGATGTTGTTTGTTCCTTACTAATCAAGTAAAATAGTTAAATACGTGTTTAACTTG